>NW_012118488.1:3283359-3292379 GCF_000951035.1 Colobus angolensis palliatus
TGGTCAATTTTTGTATTTTTAGTAGAGACAGAGTTTCAACATGTTGGCCAGGCTGGTCTCAAACTCCTGACCTCAGGTGATCCACCCGCCTCGACCTCCCAAAGTGCTAGGATTATAGGCATGAGCCACCGCGCCTGCTCCAGATGTATTACTTAATATCATGCAACATCCTCTAATCTGCCCCCAGGGGAAGTGCTGCAATGAACCTCAGAGGCTGGATCTTGCTGACTCATCTGGGGTGCCAAGGACAGGTAAAGGATGTGGAGTCCAGGACCAGGAGGGGACACCAGGCCAGTAGTTTCACTGATGCTCCTATCATGACGATGACTGCCTCCCTCCTCCCCTTGGTCCCTGACTCAGTGTCTGCAGTGACCAGGCACCAGGCAGGGAGCAAGAAACCAAGCCTTTCACCTGCTCCCACCAACTCCTATGGTGCTCCCTTTCCAAGCCTACATCTCCTCTTCACCCGGTTCCTTATCAGGTACCCTGAGAAGCTGTCACCTTGGCAACTGTCACCTTCTGGTGAGATTTACAATTGCACTGCTACATCTGCTTGTGGCATGGTAAAGTTGCACCAGGACCTCTGCTGTCCATGAGATCAAAGCTCCAGGCCAACGTGAGCACCCCCCTCCATCCTAGAGAGGATTCTGTGAGAATCATCGAGAGGGAGTCACTCTCTCCAGGCAATCACGGGGGTGAGAAAGAAAAAAGAAGAGAGAGGGAGTTACTCATGTACTGACCTATTCAATGAATGTTTATGTTGTAATACCTACTATGTGTCTGGTGCTGTTCTAGGCAGCAGGGGCACAAACAGTGTTGCCCACATGGAACTCACATTTAATGGGAGCAGCAGCCAACAGGTAAATATATAGAATGCCATATGATGATAGATGCTATGAAGAACATAAAGCAGGGAAGGCATGTTGAGAGCAGGAAGGATGCTGTTTAACACAAGGCAGTTGGAGGATGCCTCTCTGATCAGGTGTTGAGCCCAGTGAAGGAAAGAAATGAGGCCGGGCGCGGTGGCTCAAGCCTGTAATCCCAGCTCTTTGGGAGGCCGAGACGGGTGGATCACGAGGTCAGGCCGGTGAAACCCCGTCTCTACTAAAAAGTACAAAAAAACTAGCCGGGCGAGGTGGCGGGCGCCTGTAGTCCCAGCTACTGGGGAGGCTGAGGCAGGAGAATGGCGTTAACCTGGGAGGCGGAGCTTGCAGTGAGCCAAGATCCAGCCACTGCACTCCAGCCTGGGTGACAGAGCAAGATTCTGTCTCAAAAAAAAAAAAAAGAAAAAGAAATGAGGGATCCAGCCATGCAGGTACCTTGGAGAACAGCCTTCCAGCAGAGAGACCAGCAAGTACTTGGGTGGGAGTAGTCTCGGTGTGTTCAAACAGCAGTTAGGAGGCCAGCGTGCAGCTGCAGTGGCGTGAGCCATGTGGAGCCCCTCAAAGGATAGAGTTGTGATTTATGGTGAAGCGAGTTTGAAGGATGGAAGTCAGCTGTAAAAATCTTCCTCAACTCTGGCCGGGCGCGGTGGCTCACGCCTGTAATCCCAGCACTTTGGGAGGCCAAGGTGGGTGGATCACCTGAGGTCAGGAGTTCGTGACTAGCCTGGTCAGCGTGGTGAAAGCCCGTCTGTACTAAAAATACAAAAATTAGCCAGGTGTGGCCAAACAAAAATTAGCCAGCTACTCGGGAGGCTGAGGCAGGAGAACTGCTTGAGCCCAGGAGGTGGAGGTTGCAGTGAGCCGAGATTGTGCCATTGCACTCCAGCCTGGGCAACGAGAGCGAAACTCAGTCTCAAAAAAAAAAAAAAGAAAAAGAAAAAGAAAAACCTTTCTCAACTCCAACCCAAGTCCCTCAAGCCAGTTAAGCTAGGATTAGAGTTCAGGGCCCAACCGGGCGTGGTGGCTTATGCCTGTAATCCTAGCACTTTGGGAGGCCAAGGCAGGTGAATTACTTGAGCCCAAGAGTTCAAGACCAGCCTGGGCAATACAGTAATCCCATCTCTACAAAAAAATACAAAAATTAGTCAGGCGTGGTGGCATGCACCTGTAATCCCAGCTACTCGGGAGGCTAAGGTAGAAAGATCACTTGAGTCCAGCCATTTAAGGTTGCAGTGAGCTGTGATCCTGTCACTATACAACACAGTAAGACCTTGTCTAAAAAAAAAAAAAAAAAAGAGTTCAGGGCTTTAGGGCCCAATTGGCTGCTGCTTCAGCTCTGATCGCATCTCAAAGTGGCCAGGCTTCCCCTGGAAGGCAGTGTTGCCTGCAATTTCTTTCTGCCCAGCTCTGGCCTTTCCCCCTAAACTGATCTCGCACTTCCTCACATCCCTGGAGACACCTGCCTGCCCATCTGCCCACTTGCCTGTACCCCTCACTTGGCAGTCGGCACACATCTGCTTAATGTTGCTATCACTTCACTTCCTATTTATTTATTTATTTATTTATTTATTTTTGAGATGGAATTTTGCTCTTGTTGCCCAGGCTGAAGTGCAATGGCGCCATCTCAGTTCACTGCAGCCTCGATTGCCTGGGCTCCTGCAGTCTTCCCAACTCAGCCTTCCAAGTAGCTGGGACCACGGGCATGCACTACCATGCCAGGCTAATTCTTTTACTTTTTTCAGAGATGGTGTCTCACTAGGTTGCCAGGGCTGGTCTCAAACTTCTGGGCTCAAGAGATCCTCCTGCCGTGGCCTCTCAAAGTGCTGGGATTATAGGTGTGAGCCACCGCGCCTGGCCATTATCACTTCTTTTTATATCTTCTCTCTCCAGCTAAATTGAGAGTAACTGGCGAGTGAGGACTAGTTTTAGATTTCTTGGAGTTTATAGTGCTGGGCACATTAGAAGTCTTGATAAATACACTTAAGGTGGTCAGGAATGTGAATGCTCAAACGAGGCCACCTCTTTTTTTTTTTTTTTTTTTGAGACGGAGTCTCTCACTGTTGTCTGGGCTAGAGTCCTGTGGCACAATCTCAGCTCACTGCAACCTCTGCCTCCCAGGTTCAAGCAATTCTCCTGGCTCAGCCTCCCTAGTAACTGGGATTACAGGCATCTGCCACCACACCCAGCTATTTTTTTTTTTTTTTTTGTATTTTTAGTAGAGGCGGGGTTTCACCATGTTGGTCAGGCTGGCCTCGAACTCCTGACCTTGTAATTCACCCGCCTCGGCCTCCCAAAGTGCTGGGATTACAGGCATGAGTCACCACGCCTGGACTTTTTTGTTTTGTTTTGTTTTGAGACAGAGTCTTGTTCTGTCACCCAGGTTGGAGTGCACTGACGCGATCTTGGCTCACTGCAACCTCCATCTCCCAGGTTCAAGCGATTCTCCTGCCTCAGCCTCCTGAGTAGCTGGGATTACAGGCCTGTGCCACCATGCTAATTTTTTGTGTGTGTGTTTTTAGTAGAGACAGGATTTCACCATGTTAGCTGGGCCGGTCTTGAACTCCTGACCTTAAGTGATCTGCCCACCTCGGCCTCTCAAAGCGCTGGGATTATAGGTGTGAGCCACCGCACCTGGCTGAGGCCACCTCTTTTCTTGGGGATGCTTGGGCTCCAAACAGCTTTCTGCATTCATCAGCTTAAGATGAGCTTAAGGAATGCAGAGGGGGGCTGACTGACAGGAACAGGCACTGGGGACAATGGGGACATCCACGGTTCCCAGCAATGAAGTTGAGACTTCCAATTCCTCTTCTCCCACCTTGGATTTGACCATCTGAATACCCCAAATTCCTGTCACCTGTAGGATGTCACCTAAGATGCGACTGTGGTCTTTCCACTCTTGGGTCCCAAGGAGGTACCACAGGGCCTACAATAAGGCAAGGAAGGCTCAGTGAGGTCCCCTGCTCACCCCACCCCCACTTCAATAGGAAGAGTTCTGCTTTTATTTTGCGTGTGTGTGTTTCCAGGTATTATTTTATTTGGAGAAAGGATTTGCTCCTAAGGACACACACACACACACACACACACAAGCACATGTACACGCAGGGTCTGCAAAACACTAGTGTGGCAGAAACTGTTGGAAACTCATTCTAGACCTGGCATGAATTCGACCAGGTTCAGTCTTAGCCTCCTCTCTTAGAAATAAGGTCATCTGGGCCAGCCGCGGTGGCTCAAGCCTGTAATCCCAGCACTTTGAGAGTCGGAGGTGGCCGGATCACGAGATCAGGAGTTCAAGACCAGCCTGGCCAACATGGTGAAACTCCGTCTCTACTAAAAATACAAAAACTAGCTGGGCATGGTGGTGCGTGCCTGTAATCCCAGCTACACTGGAGGGTGAGGCAGGAGAATTGCTGGAACCTAGGAGGCAGAGGTTGCAGTGAGCCGAGATCATGCGAGGAAATAAGGCCGTCTGGAAATATCCTTCCCATCACAGGATGATTGCTGGTAAATTCTTCAAAGCAGTGTTCTCCAACTTGAATGTTTGTGATGTGGGCGATTCTGACTCAGGGGATATGTAAACCGCATCTTGATAAATAATGCTTTTTTTAAAATTCCTAAAAGAGAATATTTGATTTCTGGAAGGACAGAGAAGAAACTAACAAGAGTGTTTACCTCTGAAGAGGAGAATTGGGAAGCTGAGAGCAGAGGGAGGTGGAAGACTTACTTTTCACTGTGTTCTTTTTTGTACCTTTTGAATTTTGTACCACATGCTGAATCTTTGACCCGTTTGCAAGTATAAATAAAGGCACATTTATTTGGCTGAGCGTGGTGGCTCATGCCTGTAATCCCAGCACTTTGGGAGGACGAGGCGGGTGGATCACCTGAGGTCAGGAGTTAGTGACCAGCCTGGCCAACATGGTGAAACCTCGCTCTACTAAAACACACAACTTAGGCGGATGTGGTGGCAGGCCCCTGTAATCCCAGCTACCTGGGAGGTTGAGGCAGGAGAATCGCTTGAACCCAGGAGGCAGAGGTTGCAGTGAGCTGAGATGGCACTACTACACTCCAGCCTGGGCAACAGAGTGAGAATCTGTCTCAAAAAAAAGGTACATTTATTTGAAAAAAAAAAAAAAGAAAAAAACATTTAGCACATTATTCGTATCCAAGGTGAAAAAAACAAACACCACAGGGCGCGGCTCACGCCTATAATCCCAGCACTTGGGGAGGCCGAGGCGGGTGGATCACCTGAGGTCTGGAGTTTGAGACCAGCCTGGCCAACATGGTGAAACCCCATCTCTAGGAAAAATACAAAAAATTAGCCGGGCATGGTGGAAGGCGCCTGTAATCCCAGCTACTCAGGAGGCTGAGGCAGGAGAATCACTTGAACCCGGGAGGTGGAGGTTGCAGTGAGCCGAGATCGCGCCATTGCCCTCCAGCCTAGGCAACAAGGGTGGAACTCCATCTCAGAAAAAAAAAAAAACCAAAAAAAAACCAACAACAACAAAAAACCAAACACCACAAATATGACCACCTGATGTGACCTCCCTGGACTGATTGCCCCACAGGAAAGCCAGCAGGCTTGTTCCTGAGGCCTTTGGGAATTGCATGCACTGCTGCCCAGCCCTAGTCACACAGGGTCACCCAGAGACTCAAGGAAAAAGGGGAGGTGTCACCCAATCAGTCTCTCCCTCAGGTGTGGCACCCAAGCTGGCTAAAGGGTGGCAGGTCCCAAACTGTCCATGTTCCTCTTACGGGAGCTGCCGAAGATGGCAGAGATGTTAAAACAAAGCACAAACAAACAAACCCAATACACCCAGGAGGCCGCCTGAGCTCCCACAACACTGGCTGTGTACCTTATAAAAACTGTCTGGATGTGTTGTGCTACCTGTGTATTCATCTGTGCCCTACCCCCACAATGTCAATTCCTCCAAGGCAGGGACCATGTCTTATTCATCCTTGTGCATCCAGTGCCTAAGCCCAGCCCTGTTTATGAACTGGAGGCAAACACCTTTGGAAGGAAGGCTACTCCCAGCCCCTCGCCAGGCATCTGTGTCACTGCGGCTTCTGCTCCACCAACAATGAGCAGTTCGCAGCTTCTTTTTTTTTTTTTTTTTTCCTTGAGACAGAGTCTCGCTCTGTGGCCCAGGCTGGAGTGCAGTGGTGCGATCTCGGCTCACCACAAGCTCCGCCTCCTGGGTTCATGCCTTTCTCCTGCCTCAGCCTCCCGAGTAGCTGGGACTACAGGCTCCCGCCTCCACGCCCGGCTAATTTTTTGTATTTTTAGTAGACACAGGGTTTCACCGTGTTAGCCAGGATGGTCTTGATCTCCTGACCTTGTGATCCGCCCGCCTCGGCCTCCCCAAGTGCTGGGATTACAGGCGTGAGCCACTGCACCCGGCCAGTTCGCAGCTTCTAAACAGCGTTCCAGCCGAGCCTCCTGCAATCCTGTAAAACAGGCTCTATTGCTATTATCACCATCTTCATTGAACCAATGAAGAAAGCAGTCTTATGTCTACCATCTTACCATCTTGTATTTTGTGGTGTGCCATTGGCCACTTCACTTTATTCCTTTGGTTTTGCACCTGTAAAATGGGTGCCATTATTTCTGACATACCCATGAGCCAGAGGACATGTCAGAATCAAGGGGTTAAAGTGGCTATGAGGCCAGAAGCTGTAAAGGAGCAGAGATCAAATTCAAACGTAGCATCTTTCCTTCTTCTTCTTCTTCTTTTTTTTTTTTTTTGAGATGGAGTCTTGCTCTGTTGCCCAGGCTGGAGTGCAGTGGCACGATCTTGGCTCACTGCAACCTCTGCTTCCTGGGTTCAAGCATTTTTGCTGCCTCAGCCTCTTGAGTAGCTGGGATTACAGGCATGTGTGACCACACCCAGCTGATTTTTGTATTTTTAGTAGAGACAGGGCTTCACCATGTTGGCCAGGCTGGTCTCGAACTCCTGACCTCAGGTGATCTACCTTGACCTCCCAAAGTGCTGGGATTAGAGGCATGAGTCACCACGCCCGGGCTTTTTTTTTTTTTTTTTTGAGTCAGGGTCTCACTCTTGTCACCCAGGCTGAGTGCAACGGCATGATCACAACTCACTGCAGCCTTGATCTCGCAGGCTCAAGCAATTCTCCCACCTTAGCCTCCCCAGTAGCTGGTACCACAGGCAGGCACCACCACGCCCAGCTAATTATTATTTTTTTATTTCTTAGAGACAGGTCTCACTATGTTGCCCAGGCTGGTCTCAAACTCCTGGGTTCAAACAATGCTCCTGCCTTGGCTTCTCAAAGTACCAGGATTATAGGCATGAGCCACTGTGCCAGGCCCAAACCGAGCTTCTGAGTGGAAAAATTTCTGCTGCCCTCCCCCCAGCTTCAGGAAGTGGGAATCAACTCCAATCACTGCGGTGATGCAGAGAAAATACGGCTGATAAACCCCTTATTTTTCTCTCCTTATTTTTGGTCACCATTAGGAATTTGTTGACAGAGGGGGGACAAGAAAAGATACCATTATACTTATTATTATTATTATTTTGAAACAGACTCTCATTCTGTCACCCAGGCTGGAGTGCGGTGGTATGATCTCGTCTCACTGCAACCTCCGCCCTCCGGTTTCAAGCAATTCTCCCACCTCAGCCTCCTGAGTAGCTGGAACTGTAGAGGCACCTGACACCATGCCCGGCTAATTTTTTTTTTTTTTTGTATTTTAAGTAGAGATGGGGTGTCACCATGTTGGCCAAGCTGGTCTCGAACTCCTGATCTCAAGTGATCCACCCACCTCAGCCTCCCAAAGTGCTGGGATTACAAATGTGAGTTACCGCACCAGGCCCTATTATACTTTGTTAACCTTTTACTGTGTATCTACTGTGTACACAGGTGCTGGGGAGGTGAGTAATACAGCAAAAGAAAAAAGTTAACTCCCTCTGGCAGGCTGTTGCCTGCAGAGGATGTATTTGAATGAGAATCCCAGAATATTCGTGATATAAATGGGGAAACTGAGGCCCAGGATGGGGAATGGGCTTGCCCAAGGTACACAAATCGGAACACTCAGTGGCCTTTAGTTAGATATTTTATTTTTTTATTTTTTTGAGACAGAGTCTCGCTCTATCACCCAGGCTGGAGTGCAGTGGCCTTCCTGGCTCACTGCAACCTCTGCCTCCCAGGTTCAAGCGATCCTCCTGCCTCAGCCTCCCAAGTAGTGGTAACTACAGACATGCATTACCATATCCAGCTAATTTTTGTATTTTCAGTAAAGATGGGGTTTACCATGTTGGCCAGGTTGGTCTTGAACTCCTGACTTCAGGTGATCCACCCACCTCAATTTCCCAAAGTGCTGGGATTATAGGCGTGAGCCACTGCATCAGGCCTTAGTTAGCTTTATTAATGAGAAAACAGGAGTGCTGGTCCTTAGCCTCCAGTACTGACTGGGTGCAGTGAAGAAATGGAGATTTCAGTGGAAGCTGTGGCCCTGCCAGGACTAGAGCCCTGGTTTTTTTTTTTTTTTTTTTTTTTAATTTTAATTTTTTTTTGTCACCCAGGCCTGTGCCCTGAGGGGTAGGGGAAAAAGGCAGGAAGGGGAGGGTGGAGTCACCTCACAAAAGGAAACCGGGGGAGCCCAGAACAGGATCCAGGGTCTCCCTCCCCCGTAGGCTGGAGATCCTTGACACCTGCCAACCCCTTAGCAGAGGCTGCAGCCAGAGAAAGAGGGCGACGGGCCTGTCACATTCTGAGCCCAGCAACCGAGAGCGTTCCAGGCCCGGACTGTGGGCGGGTGGGAATTCTCCTCTCCTTTGTGCTGGACGTATCTCCCCTCAGTTTCGCTATCTGTAAGATGGGGCATTGTCCCTGCCAAACCCGTAGGCCAGTACGGCCTAAGAGGATCAAACGAGGAGAGGCAACGAGGATTGGTGCCTGGCTTTTCCGGAAAACAGATTCCTCCCCCGCCCCCGGGACCTGTCCCACAGGGGTGTCTGGAAATTCCACAGAGCCAGCCAGTCTCGGAGTGAAACAATCGGATCCGCCGAGACACAGCAGCTATTCAGACGTCGGGGGTGGGGGCCGGGCCGCTGAGTGAGCAGAGTAATGCCGCCCTCGCGTCCCGTCCCTGCCCACGAGGCTGCCCCAGCCGCCCTCCCCGCGGAG
>NW_012118488.1:3293204-3297297 GCF_000951035.1 Colobus angolensis palliatus
TCTCTAGGGGCCCAGAGTGTGGGGCTCCCACCCATTGGCTCCACAAATCACCTGAACAACCTTGCCAGACACTGGCCGCCTGGCAGCTCCAGACTTCACTCCACCCACACTCCCCACACACATACACACAATGGCATTTTCTTCTATGGCATCTGGAAGGGGCAGAAATGCCCAGAGACCTGGTTTGATCCCACTTCTCTTGGGCCCTTCTCTATGTCTGTTTCTAAAATTGCTTCACTGCAGGCACTTGGGTGGCTCTTGTGGTCTCTACAGAGTTTTGTTTTCTCCAGTGAGACTCTGTCCTGTGGGTCACCCATCAAGGCTACATTTCCAAGGGTCCTTCAGGTGGCTCCATTCTTCTGGGTCAGACTGTTACTGGAAAGGGGTCTTGATCCAAACCTCAAGAGAGTATTCTTGGATCTCGTGCAAGAAGGAAATTGGGGCAAGTCTGTAAAGTGAAAGCAAGTTTATTAGGAAAATAAAGGAATTAAAGAATGGCTACTCTATAGACAGTGCAGCCCCGAGCGCTGCTGGTTGCCCATTTTTATGGTTATTTCTTGATGATATGCTAAACAAAGAGTAGATTATTCGTGCCTCCCCTTTTTAGACCATATAGGGTAACTTCCTGACATTGCCATGGTATTTGTAAACTGTCATGGCGCCGGTGGGAGTGTAGCACTGAGGACAACCAGAGGTCACTCTCATGGCCATCTTGGTTTTGGTGGGTTTTGGCCGGCTTCTTTACTGCAACCTGTTTTATCAGCAAGGTCTTTTTTTTTTTTTCCTGCTGAGATGGAGTCCCGCTCTGTCACCCAGGCTGGAGTGCAGTGGCCCCATCTCGGCTCACTGCAACCTCTGCCTACTAGGTTCAAGCAACTCTCCTGCCTCAGCCTCCCAAGTAGCTGGGGTTACAGGCATCTGCCACCACGCCTGGCTAATTTTTGTATTTTCAGTAGAGATGGGTTTCGCCATGTTGACTAGGCTGGTTTCAAACTCCTGACCTCAGGCGATCCGCCCGTCTTGGCCTCCCAAAGTGTTGGGATTACAGGCATGAGCCAATGCACCCAGCCAGCAAGGTCTTTATGACCCATATCTTTTGCCAGCCTCCTATCTCATCCTGTGACTTAGAATCTTAGAATGCCTTAGCCATCTGGGAAGAGCCCAGTAGCTCTTGCCTCATTCTACCCAGCCCCTATTCAAGATGGAGTCGCTGTGGTTCAAATGCCTCTGACAAAACCACACGTGCTTTCATAACTGCCAGGGCTGTCTCACAACAGACGGGATCATTCTCTGTATTCGTGGAGCACTTTGTGTCTTAAGATGTGCTTTCCAGTTCATTATCTTCTCATTCTCACAATTCTGTAATGCAGGAAGAGACTGCTATCTTTGTACTGGGAGACACAATGAGGCCTCTGCCCTGCCACTTATCAGCTGTGTGACTTTGGGCCAGCACAGTGATCTTTTTGGGCCCCCATCTGTAAATGGTATTCTCTCCTTGTAGGGTGATAGAGGACACTGAGATGAGCTAAGTCTAACCCTCGGTCCCAGTAGCAGGCATTCAAAAAACATTAACTTATTTTTTACAGATGAGTTGGGTGAGGCCCAAAAATAGCTCATCTACCACAGCCAATGAGAATAATAACCGCCAACCTACTGCTGTGTTTTTTCTCTATCTTTAAAAAATACCCCAAGCTGGGGCCAGGCACCGTGGCTCACGCCTGTAATCCCAGCACTTTGGGAGGCCAAGGCGGGTGGATCACTTGAGGTTAGGAATTCAAGACAAGCCTGGCCAACATAGTGAAACCCGTCTCTACTGAAAATACAAAAATCAGGCAGGTGTGATGGCGGGTGCCTGTAATCCCAGCTACTCGGGAGGCTGAGGCAGGAGAATTTTTTGAACCTGGGAAGTGGAGGTTGCAGTGAGTTGAGGTCGCGACATTGCACTCCAGCTTGGGTGACAGAGCAAGACTGTCTGAAGAAAAAAAAAATACCCTAAGCTGGAAAGTGGCGAAGAGAGTTGGATTTGATTTTCCTGCTGTCTTATACCTTGGGCTGGGTTCTTCCACTGTACCCACAGGCTTTTCTCAGTCTGTGTCCCACAAGTTATATTTAGACATCTCTTCATTCCCTGTCTTTATGGAGGGCTAATTTAGCCATTATCCAAACACACAGCGGCAATGTTTCAAACCACATCAAGGAGGATCCTTTACTTGAAAGTCTCTCAAAACTAGCTCTTCCTAGATTCCTGCTCTGCCCTCAAACAAAAGAGAGAAGAAATGACCAGTTGCCCCCATTATGGCAGATTGTAAACCTTAGCCTAGTCAGGACCTTCTTGCGTCAGAATGACTAAGGGGGGGAATTGAGAATACTAGCTGAGAATCTTCATCACTCCTCAACATGTGCGTGGTTTAGCAAATCACTCACCCCCCTCTAGATACGCTTTGCCTCCATGCCCATTCCCTTGGAGAATCCCTCCATCATCTCACCTATCAGAGAAACACCAACTTGTAGGGACACTGTCATGACAGACCCCAAAATGCTTTTAGATGACTGATACTTGCTCACAGGAGGAAGAGAGGCATCTCTAACCCCAACATCCTTTCTATGGCACTCACATACCCGTGTCCAAAATGTATAGACATAATTTCTTTATGTCCCAGAGCCCAAGCCCAACTAGGTTGGGACATGTGGATCAAACATGCTTGATTTGAGGGTTTGGGAATCTTGGGTCTTTCATTTCTCTGTGCCTGAAAGTGAGATTTGGATCATCAATACTAGAAATGAGATTGGGGTCATCACAAACTCTTAGGTAAGGAAGGCGACCTTTAAGATCACCCAGCCCCACCAGGCGCGGTGGCTCACGCCTGTAATCGCAGCACTTTGGGAGGCCTAGGTGGGTGGATCGTCTGAGGTCAGGAGTTCGAGACCAGCCTGACCAACATGGAGAAACCCTGTCTCTACTAAAAATACAAAATTAGCCAGGCATGGTTGCACATGCCTGTAATCTCAGATACTTGGGAGGCTGAGGCAAGAGAATCGCTTGAACCCGGGAGGCGGAGGTTGCGGTGAGCCGAGATCGTGCCATTGCACTCCAGCCTGGGCAACAAGAGAGAAACTGTCTCAAAAAACGAGAAAGGCCAGGCGACGTGCCTCATGCCTGTAATCCCAGCACTCTGAGAGGCCGAGATGGGTGGATTACCTCAGGTCAGGAATTTGCAACCAGCCTGGCCAACATGTTGGAACCCTGTCTCTACTAAAATACAAAAATTAGCTGGGCATGGTCACAGGCGCCTGTAATCCCAGCTAATCGGGAGGCTGAGGCAAGAGAATCTCTTGAACCCAGGAGGCGGAGGTTGCAGTGAGCTGAGACTGTGCCATTGCACTCCAGCCTGGGCGACCAGAGCGATACTCTGTCGAAAAAAGAAAGAGAAAAGAAAGGAAAGAAAGAAAGAAAGGAAGGAAGGAAGAAAGAAGAGAGAGAGAGAAAGAAAGAAAGAAAGAAAGAAAGAGAAAGGAGAGAGAGAGAGAAAGAAAGAAAGAAGGAGAGAGAAAAGAATCACCCTGCCCCACCCTCTCGTCTTGGAAAGATTCCATAATTATTTGTTTATATATTGAATACCTGCCCTGTGCTATAACTAGAAAAATGAGATGACCAAGACAATTTTCTTCCCTTGAGGAGCTCACAGGACTAGGAGACAAACAAGTCTACTAGTGGTAGACAAACTAGTAGTAGACAAACTACTAGACAAACTACTACTAGTAGTAGACAAACAAGTCTACTAGAGACAAACTAGTTATAAACAATGGGATAAGTAAGCACTGTAACGACAGTTCTGTGCAGTTCAGGAGTGACAGGGAGAAGAGGAGGGGCCATCTCTGCCTGGGGAAGAATTGAATACACAAAGGTGGTATGTGAGCTGGGTTTTGAAGGGATGCTGCATGGTTGGCCTAGAAAGGTGGGTTGGGATAAAGGTTGAGTTAGGACAAGAACCTCATTTTCTAGGCAGTGCTCTCCCCATACATGGCCGCCCTCCCTCCCTCCCTCCCTTCCTTCTTTCCTTCCTTCCCCTCCCTCCCTTCCTTTTTTTTTTGA
>NW_012118488.1:3298887-3301417 GCF_000951035.1 Colobus angolensis palliatus
GGATCACCTGAGGTCGGGAGTTCGAGACTAGCCTGACCAACATGGAGAAACCTCATCTCTACTAAAAATACAAAATTAGCTGGAGTGGTAGCACATGCCTGTAATCCCAGTTACTCGGGAGGCTGAGGCAGGAGAATCATTTGAACCCAGGAGGTGGAGGTTGCAGTGAGCCAAGATCACGCCACTGCACTCCAGCCTGGGCAACACAGCGAGACTCCGTCTCAAAAAAAAACAACAAAAAACAAGAATTTCTTTTGAAAGAGTGGAGTAAGAGAAATACCAGTATGTAAGAGGAAGAATGAGGAAGCGGGGAAGGGGTGCTCTGGTGAGGGCCTGGGCTGACTTGCTCAGATATGTCACCTCGGCTCTACCAAGAATTTTCAGTGTGGGCTTGGGTGGCCATTGCTGTCCTGGAGTCGGTTTCTTCAGCTATAAATGAGGAGGGGGAAGACTCCAGTGTATGTGTAGCACAAAATTTTGACTCATGGTTCTTTCTTAAAGCCTGCTGCCTAATTTTAAAAACAATGGGAAACATTTTCCCCAGGTAATTGTCCTACACATCAGTCTAGAGCACAGAAGTGAGGAGCAAGGCCAGGACAGGGAAGGAGAAGCCTGCACCCAAGGCCCAGGTCCCGCTGAGCACATGGAGAGGGAGGTCAGGGAGCCATGGGCTTAGGGCAGGCAGAGGGACCATCTGGTGATGAAAGGGCTGGTCTGGGGGAATGTGCAGAAGGCAGAAGGCGCTGCAGACAGTTCTGCCAGGTCCTGGGTTTGAGGAAGCCTGCTCTCCCCTGCTCCCCTGCTGTCCCCCGCTCTCCCCTGCTGTCTGCTGCTCTCCTGCCATCCCACTACCGGTGCTTCAACTGGTGGGGTAGCTCCTGTCACTAGAGTGCATACCTGAGTTTTGTGGCGCTTTCAGACTCTCTGCAATGGTCTCCTGAGCCGAAGTCCCCAATTCTCCCCTTCACCCTTCCCTAGGGTCTGGAAACTTGGATCACAAAAAGGTGGAAAAAACCAATTCCTTTGAAAAGGCCCTTGTTCTTTCACTCAAGACACTGGGTGTGGTTCTTAATAGACCCAACCCAAACATGTCACATCATCTCCCAATACATAATTCTATTCATTCTCCTTGCAGGAACCACCTAGGCAGAAAGATGTGGCCTCCTGAGGGTGAAGAAGGTAAATAAGGGGGTCTTAATTTGTCACCAGCTGAAGTTGGAAGCTCTAATTTTGTAGCTTTCCAGGCTGAACACTGTTTTGTGGTCTAGGATTGTCTGGGATGTTATTTGCTAACCCAAGCCACCAGCGCTCACCACGGCCTGCCTACATTCCTGCTCTTTAAAAGTTCCACTTGGCAGGGCACGGTGGCTCACGCCTGTAATCCCAGCACTTTGGGAGGCCGAGGCAAGCAGATCACCTGAGGTCAGGAGTTCGAGACCAGCCTGACCAACATGGAGAAACCCTGTCTCTACTAAAAATACAAAATTCGCCAAGCATGGTGGCACATGCCTGTAATCCAGCTACTTGGGAGGCTGAGGCAGGAGAATTGCTTGAACCCGGAAAGCAGAGTTTGTGGTGAGACGAGATCGCACCATTGCACTCCAATCTGGGCAACAAGAGCAAAACTCCATCTGAAAAAAAAAGTTCCACCTGCCCAGGTCTGCATTGGCCTGGCATTCTCCCGAGGACTTGATCCACCATGGTGCTGGCCTACACTAATGAGTATCCTCTCACCTGGGCCCAGTGTGAGGCAAAGAAAAACCCCAGCTGTGAAATCAGTGCATCAGTCAAAGCAACTCAGTGGCTTCCTAAACTGATTTCCACAAAGTCACAACCAGAAAGCAAGAAAAGTAATTTCCACATATGCTGAATACCAACTGTCCTCATTTTTCAGTTCCATGTTCCTGACTCCAGGGGAAGCATCCCTCATTACTCTGGTCCATCTATCATTCCTCAGCTTCTGACCCCTTTCAGAATGTGACCTGGTCACGTCCCACATGTGGGAGGCTAGGTGTCTCTATTCATCTTACAGGGACCCTCTGGCCCCCACTCCAAACATCAACATCTGTCCATTTACTCAAGGTGTCACTTTTCAGCAAAAGGTCTTCTTTGGATTAATCTGTGCCCACCCACCCAGGCCGGCCACACTCTGTGGTTACCATCTTGCCATCAATGGACAGCATTACAAAATGTGATTTACCACCATTTGTGCTTGTTAACACTTACTGGGTGTCAGTGGGCAGAATGGATTACCAGCCCAGGGAGTTCTGGCCCCAAATGCAGTTTTCTTCTTCTCCAATCAAGACTAACAAATACCCCATGATAGGCACTCAGTGCTGAAGTCAGTTCCTGGAAACAGGTGATTTGGGCATGGGAGGATTCACTGCCCGTGGCCTTTCCTTCTTTGCTTAGCCTTCAGATAGTGTCTCAGTTCAAGATGTTATAACAAAATGCCTAAGAATGAGTAATTTATAAAAAATAGAAATTTAAGGCCGAGCGCAGTGGCTCATGCCTGTAATCCCAGCACTTT
>NW_012118488.1:3307721-3309099 GCF_000951035.1 Colobus angolensis palliatus
TTTTTTGAGATGGCGTCTTGCTCTGTTGCCCAGGCTGGAGTGCAGTGGCGCGATCTCGGCTCACTGCAACCTCCACCTCCCGGTTCAAGTGATTCTCCTGCCTCAGCTTCCCGAGTAGCTGGGACTACAGTCGCCTGCCACCGAGCCTGGCTAATTTTTTGTATTTTTAGTAGAGACTGGGTTTCACTGTGTTAGCTAGGATGGTCTCGATCTCCTGACCTCGTGATTCGACCTCATGATCCGCCTGCCTCGGCCTCCCAGAGTGCTGGGATTACAGGCGTGAGCCACAGTGCCGGGCCAAAATAGTCACTTCTTGATATTCAGCTCCTGCTGAGAAGGCTAAGGGATAATACCTTATAAGCTTCCTAAAGACACCCTGGTTTAGGTGAGATCTATGAAGATAGCATTAGTACAGGTTGAATTGTGTCCTTTCCACCCCCTCCTCCAATTCATATGTTTACGTCCTAACCACCCACCTCTTACCTTGGAATGTAACCTTATTTGGAAATGCGGTAGTTGCAGAGGTAATTAGTTAAGATGGGGTCAACCTGGAGTCAGGTGGGCCCCTAATGCAATGTGACTGGTGTTCTCATAAAAAGGGGAGATCTGAACACAGACATACACACAGGGAGAATGCCATGTGGAAGTGAAGATCAAGGGTGATGCTTCTATAAGCCTAGGAACACCAAAGATCACCAGCAAACCAAATCCCAGAATCTAGGGAAGAGGCATGGAACAGATTGTCCAACTCCAACAAGAACAAACCCTGCAGACACCTTGATCTTGTATTTGTAGCCTCTAGAATTGTGAGACAGTACTTTTATTTATTTATTTTTTTTGAGACAGAGTCTTATCATTCTGTCACCCAGGCTGGAGTGCAGTGGCGCAATCTTGGCTCACTACAACATCTGCCTTCCGGGTTCAACTGATTCTCGGGCCTCAGCCTCCCAAGTAGCTGGGATTACAGGTATCCCCCACCGCACCCAGCTAATTTTTTTGTATTTTTAGTAGAGACGGGGTTTCACCATGTTGGCCAGGCTGGTCTCAAACTCCTGACCTCAAGTGATCCGCCCACCTCGGCCTCCCAAAGTGCTGGGGATTACGGGCATGAGCTACTGTGCCCAGCCAGAGACAATACATTTTTGTTGTTTAAGCCACCCAGTTTGAGGTACCGAATTATAGCAGGCTTAGGAAAATAATACAATCTTTAATCACTCATGATTGACATTTTGATCTTTCTGAGATGTCAGCAAAAGTTTGTGTAGTCCCATACTTGGACTTTTTTCTATGTTAGTTTTGGGCAGGCACTTCTGAATTTTAGCCTCTTTTGCAACCTGGATGGACTGAGAATTTTCCAAATCGTCAAGTCCTGATTCCT
>NW_012118488.1:3309759-3312770 GCF_000951035.1 Colobus angolensis palliatus
GCTCAAGTGATCCTCCCACCTTAGCCTCCCAAGTAGCTAGGACTACAGGTGCATGGCTACCACATCTGGCTAATTTTATTTTTCATTTTTTGTAGGAACAGGGTTTCACTATGTTGTCCAGGCTGGTCTCAAACTCCTCAACTCAAGCAGTCCTTCCTCCTGAGCCTCCCAAAGTGCTGGGATTACAGGTGTGAGCCACAGCATCCATCCCTGGTTCCTTTAACAGTTCTTCCTTCATTTATTCCTTGATTGATTGATTGATTGAGAGATGGAGTTTCACTCTGTTGCCCAGGCTGGAGTAGAATGGCGTGATCTTGGCTCATTGCAACCTCTGCCTCCTGGGTTCAAGCAATTCTCCTGCTTCAGCTTCCCAAGTAGCTGGGACTACAGTTGTGCATCACCACACCCAGCTAATTTTGGCATTTTTTAGTGGAGATGGAGTTTCACTATATGTTGGCCAGGCTGGTCTCAATATCCTGACCTCAGGTGATCTGCCCACCCAGGCCTCCCAAAGTGCTGGGATTACAGGTGTGAGCCACTGTGCCCAGCCTCTTCAATTTATTTCTATCCTCTTGTATTTTACCATGAGCAGCAAAAAGAAAATAGGCTTTGCCTAGAAAAATGTCGTTGGCTAAATATGTACATTCATTGCTTACAAGTTCTGTTTTTCCATAGGACAGTAAACACAATTCCACTAAGCTTTCTGTCCTACATGGTAAGAATCTCCTGTCCCCAGCCTCCAATAACGTGTTCCTCACTTCCTCCTGAGCTTGCACTGTCAGTGTCAAGTCAGATTTCTACTAACGGTCTGTTCGTGGAGATTGAAACTTTATCTAAGACAATTTAGAATTTCTACACATTATTTAGAATTTAGGATTCTCCTGACTTTCTTCTGACCAGCAACGTCTTTAGCATCCATATTTCTTTTTTTTTTTTTTTGAGGCAGAGTCTCGCTCTGTCGCCCAGGCTGGAGTGCAGTGGTCGGATCTCGGCTCACTGCAAACTCCGCCTCCTTGGGTTGAATCGATTCTCCTGCCTCAGCCTCCCAAGCAGCTGGGATTACTGGTGTGCGCCACACCCAGCTAGTTTTTGCATTTTTAGTAGAGATGGGGTTTCACCATTTTGCCCAGGCTAGTCTTGAATTTCTGATCTCAGATGATCCGCCTGCCTCGGCCTTCCAAAGTGCTGGGATTACAGGCATGAGCTGCAGTGCCCAGCCAGTATCCATATGTCTAAGAAAGGTTTATTTAAGGAAATCTAGGCTTTTTCTAGCAAGCTCCTCAAAATTCTTCCAGCCTTCACTCATTGCCCAATTTCAAAGTCACTCCCACATTTTTAGATATTTGTTACAGCACTCCACTTCTGGGTAGCACATCTCTCTTAGTTTCTCTAGCGCTGCATAACAGATACCACAAATGTAGTGGCTTTAAACAGCACAAGGCCATCTGATTTTCACACATGACCTCAATTGGTGGCTAAACGCCTGCAACCTTTCATTAGCTTTCTTGAATGCATCAGTGGTGTTCACCAAAAGCCTTCAGATTCTTTGGAGTCTGAAGCCTTGACCATCTTTAGACTCAGTACTCTCTCCAACCTCTCAGAAGCCTATAATAGCCGGGCATGGTGGCTCCTGCCTGCAATCCTAGCACTTTGGGAGACTGAAGTGGGAGGATCATTTGAGGCCAGGAGTTCAAGACCAGCATGGGCAACAAAGTGAGACTCGGTCTCTAAAAGAAAAGTCTATGATACTGCATGAACCACCATGCATTCCCTTCCACAGGTTCACCACTAGAGAAAGTTTGAACAATTCCACCACTTCAGCACACTCAGGATATCAGTTCGTCCTGCCACTAGTGATGGCTGGCAAGTGATCCAGGTCCAAAACCCTATTATTTTGTTTTATTTTATTTTATTTTATTTTTGAGATGGAGTCTAGCTCTGTCACCCAGGCTGGAGTGCCGTGGCATGATTTCAGCTCACTGCAACATCCACCTTCTGGGTTCAAGCGATTCTCCTGCCTCAGCCTCCCAAGTAGCTGGGATTACTGGTCTGTGCCACCACCTCTAATTTTTGTATTTTTAGTAGAGACGGGGTTTTACCCTGTTGTAGTCTTGAACTCCTGACCTCAGGTGATCTGCCTGCCTCGGCCTCCCAAAGTGCTGGGATTACAAGCGTGAGCCACCGCACCCCGCCCCCAAACTCCTTTTTAGAGTTGGCTTCCCCACACCACTCCTGGTGCCAACTGTATTAGATCAGGTTCCCCAGGAACCGACACGACGACGGAGAACCAAAACCTGAGGACTAAAGGAAGCAGGATTTTGGACAGAGGCCATGTAGGGTGCAGAAGTGAACTGTCATGCAGTCACAACAAGGGCCTCAGGTGATCTCACTGGAGTTTGGGAGAGGGTGGCTCTTCGGAATTGTCCCACCCAAGGCACAGATAAGGGTCTTTATGCCTCTTCATCAACCAGCCATTGTATGTGAACTGCCTCGGGGAGGGAAGGTGGCTCTCCTCAGCTGAGCGCAAGTCCAGGAGAGGACACAGCTGAGAGCTATTGGCACAAACAGCCAGGAGGATGAGTGCCTCAGTCCCTGAAGGGAGGGGACCTGGGTGGCAGCCCCCAGCATCCACTGCCATGATTATTTTCTGCATCTCCCAATAGTTAATATTTGTACTTTGTATTAATTGTCTATTGCATAGCAAATTACCCCCTGAACTTAGTGGCTTAAAACAACAAATTTTTGTAACCTCATAGTTTCCGCTGGTCATGAATCTGAGTCTGGGTGTCTGGCTCAGGGGCTCTCAGGAGACAGTCATCAAGCTACTGGCTTAGAAGCACCTCAAGACTCTGCTGTGGCTAGAGGGAACCAAGTTCACTCATGTGACTGTCAGCAGGCCTCAGAAGACCCACTGCAAGCCGGGCACGGTGGCTCAAGCCTGTAATCCCAGCACTTTGGGAGGCCGAGACGGGCGGATCACGAGGTCGGGAGATCGAGACCATCCTGGCTAA
>NW_012118488.1:3314271-3316747 GCF_000951035.1 Colobus angolensis palliatus
TACTTGCTCATAAGCCACACAAATTACTATGTAGCCAGGATGGTCTTGATCTCCTGACCTTGTGATCTGCCCGCCTCGGCCTCCCAAAGTGCTGGGATTACAGGCGTGAGCCACCGCACCCAGCCACCTTAAGGTAGTTATTAATACCTCCCTCTGCAGATGTGGAAAGAAGCTCAGCATGGTTAAACTACTTGCTCATAAGCCACACAAATTACTATGTAGGAGAGAAAAGATGTAGCCCAGGTTTGAGGACAAGGCTGTGTGTTTTTTAACTCTTTTGCTATATTGTCTCCCTCAATAACAGCTGAGAGGGATCAAAGTGTTGCAGAATACTGAAGCTAAATAGGGTGCTACTTTGCAGTAGGTGCGGGAACTGAGGGGGAGATGTACCAGTCAAAGGGCTCTAAATTTAGCCAGGCATTTACTAGCCCCAAAGTTCAGGAATAAGGTTGGGAACATGGAAAAGCAGGCCAAGAGAGAAAGTGAAGAGGAATTCCAAAACAGTTGTGTTGCTCGTGAAATCTGCTGTGGACATGTGAACACCTTCCTTTCTAGTTCCACAGTTGCTAAATATGAATTGGAAATAGCGGTAGCAGGGACCTAGAAACAAATGACCTAAAACTCTTACAGGTTGCGTATCCCTTGTCCGAAATGCTTATAACCAGGAGCATTTTGGAATTTTTTGCATTTTGGAGTATTTGCCTGATATACTTACCGGGTGAGTATTCCTAATCCAAAATCTAAAGTGCTCCAATGAATATTCTCTTTGAGCATGACCTTGGAGTGTCATGTCAGTGCTCAAAAAATTTTGGATTTTTGGTCAGGCGCAGTGGCTCACACCTGTAATCCCAGCACTTTCAGAGGGCGAGGTGTGTGGGTCACCTGAGGTCGGGAGTTCGAGACCAGCCTGATCAACATGGAGAAACCTCATCTCTACTAAAAATACAAAATTAGCCGGGCGTGATGGCACATGACTGTAATCCCAGCTACTCAGGGGGCTGAGGCAGGAGAATCACTTGAACCTGGGAGGTGGAGGTTGCAGTGAGCCGAGATCACGCCATTGCACTCCAGCCTGGGCAACAAGAGCGAAACTCCGTTTCAAAGAAAAAAAAAAAAAGTTTTGGATTTTGAAGCATTTTAAATTTTGGATTAGGGATGCTCAACCTGTACTCAGTTATGGCCAAAAAAGTCAAGCTTCTTGCACAAGGAACTTGTACAAAGATACAAGCTTTCAGTAACTCTTAGACCTAAATCTGGGGGCTATTTCAAGTTATCTATTGCTGTATAACAAACCACCCCAAATCTTAGTGATTTATAATAATACTATAATAATAGTTTATATCTCATGATCCTATGGTTTGGCTGGGAGGTTATTCTGCTGGTCTCACCTGAACTTTTTTTATTTTTTTGAAATGGAGTCTCGTTCTGTTGCCCAGGCTGGAGTGGAGTGCAGTGGTGCCACCTTGGCTCCTGGGTTCAAGTGATTCTCCTACCCCAGTCTCCTGAGTAGCTGGGATTACAAGCGCCCACCACCAGGCCTGGCTAATTTTTGTATTTTTAGTAGAGATGGGGTTTCGCCCTGTTGCCCAGGCTGGTCTTGAACTCCTGACCTCAAGTGATCCACCCACTTCAACCTACCAAAGTGTTGGAATTACAGGTGTGAACCACCGCACCTGGCCTCGCCTGGACTTTTAAGCATGCATTTACCTGTAGGTCAGCTGAGCTGGTGGGTCCAAGATGTCCTCACCCACGTCTGGAGCTGGGCAGGGACAGCTGGAACTCTGTCTCGATACAGCTCTCATTGCTGTGGTCTAGCCTGAGATTTTTACTTGGCAGGCATGTCTCAAGAAAGGAAAATAAAGGCAGAGGCCGGGCGCAGTGGCTCACGCCTGTAATCCCAGCACTTTGGGAGGCCAAGGCGGGTGGATCATGAGGTTGAGATGGAGACCATCCTGGCAAACATGGTGAAACCCCGTCTCTACTAAAAATACAAAAATTAGTTGAGTGTGATGGTATGCGCCTGTAGTCCCAGCTACTTGGGAGGCTGAGGCAGGAGAATCGCTTGAACCTGGGAGGCGAAGGTTGCAGTGAGCTGAGATCCGGCCACTGCACTCCAGTCCGGGCGACAGAGCGAGACTCCGCCTCAAAAAAAAAAAAAAAAAAAGAAAAAAAAGACCCACTGCAAGCCCACTCACTGGGTGCTGGCAGGCTTGCGATCCACCACACGACTTCCGTAGGCTGCCTAAGTATCCTTGTGACATGGCAGCTGGTGAATGGAGAGCAAGAGACCACACCAAATCTCTTTGTATAATAACTTAATCTTGGAGGTGCCATCACATCATTTCTGCCATATTGTATTTGTTAGAAGTCACTGAGTTGGCCAGGTGGGGTGGCTCACATCTGTAATCCCAGCACTTTGGGAGGCTGAAGCCGGTGGATCATGTGAGGTCAGGAGTTCAAGACCAGCCTGGCAAAC
>NW_012118488.1:3316797-3331614 GCF_000951035.1 Colobus angolensis palliatus
TTGGGAGGCCGAGACGGGCGGATCACGAGGTCAGGAGATCGAGACCATCCTGGCTAACACGGTGAAACCCCGTCTCTACTAAAAACTACAAAAAACTAGCCGGGCGAGGTGGCATCGCCTGTAGTCCCAGCTACCCGGGAGGTTGAGGCAGGAGAATGGCGTGAACCCGGGAGGCGGAGCTTGCAGTGAGCTGAGATCCGGCCACAGCACTCCAGCCTGGGCGACAGCGCGAGGCTCCGTCTCAAAAAAAAAAAAAAAGAAAGAAAAAAGAAAAGAAAAAAAAAAATCAAAGCACAGCACATATTTTTCTTGAACCTTTTATTCACTTATATAAATAAGCTCATCTATATATGTGTATTGAGTAGCAAAGTAGTGGTAAAAATATTTCTTGCTATGGGGTCATGGTGAAAGTTTGAAAGCACTTATTTTATATACTCAGGTGGGAGTGATTACCTACCCTATATCTATGAAGAAACTGTGTTAACATCTACATCTAGTTAGAGATACAAGATGATAACGAATAGTAATTCTATGATTTGGGCAGTTTTATTCCATTCTAAGAGGTTTCAAAGGGAAACTTGAACAATAAGATTTCCTTCCTATACACTCAGCTCCCTCAATGGAATCCTTAGAAGGAACAAAATCGGTGGCTCATGGTCCAGGAAGGCTTATGATGACAGAAGCTAGTCAATCTTCCAGCTGACTACAGTCACAGCTCTGAGGGCAAGCTTCACAGTACAAGGGCCCACACCACCTGACATTATATAAGATCATCATTTGTTTATTGTCAGGGTTTCTCCACTGGAAAGCAGGGTCTGTGAGAGTAGAGCCTGCCTTGCTCATTGCTGAATCCCCTGTGGCCAGATCAATGCCCAGCACGTATTAGGCATCTAATAAACATTTGTGGAATAAATGAATGAATGACTGAATGAAGGGCGTAGAGGTAGGGAAAGCTGCCTCATCCCAAGTACCATATTTTATAATTATTTCTTTTCACTGACTATACTTTGTAAGCTGTTTCAATCTGTGTTGATTTTTCTTCAAATTGGTTCAGAACCCAATCCTGATCCTTTGTCCAAACACCATTCTCAAGGATACTTTCAGATTATTGCTCGGCTGAACACACTAGTGTTACTGAAACCAAACAGCGCTGCAAAGAGAGAACTAATCACTCTGCCTTTGGTTAACAGCCTTGAAAACATGTTATTCATGAAGAGATCAGGCAGGGTTTGGGGTAGGTCAGCCTATTACCACCATCACTAGAAACAACAAGTAAACAAGTAACAGCAGAAGACTGCAGGATTGTTCATTTTTCTCAAAAAGGGCAATTTGTTAGCAATGGGGACCTCAAAATGTTGTCACCTGAGGGTATGGAAGAAATGAAGAAAGACACAAAGGGGATATGGCTGCTTTTTTTTTTTTTTTTACTTTGAACATTAGCATTAAGTTGGTTACCGTACACATCCAAAGGCCCAGCATCTCAGAAAATTCATTAGGCGGCACACCTGTACCAGAGTCTCACAAGAAAAAAATATACAATGCTACATTGAGTGGTTAAAAATACACAAAAAAGTAGTTTTTAACAATCTATAAATTTTTTATACTTAAAATCATGATTGAGTTGAAATAAAAAAGTGCATTTCAATTGCTAAAAAAATAATATTGATATAGTTAACACAAGGGGGAAATCAGTACACTGAGGGATCTGACAGGATGCTGGAAAAAACGACTCAGGGAAGCTGGGCAGCATGGGCTCGTTTGGAGATTCAGGAGCGGAGCTCAGTTCCATCTCACTGCAGTTCCCTGGGGCCAAGCAGCCCTCCTCTCCCCAGTATCTTTCCCATCTTAAGAGATCCTGTCCTACCTACCTGTCACCTCCCCAACCCAAAGACTCCTCTAAACTTCTTTGCAGCATGACAGCTGCCTGCCCTACACTGAGTCTACTTGACCTTCAATTGCATCTCCGCAGAGAGGTAGGAGAGGGACACTGCCCCATTCTGGACTTGACATAAGTACCCCAGCCACATGGCCTTCATCCTTATGACCTAGCAGGCAGAACAGGGACCAAGCAGCTTCTATTTTGTCAAACTCCTTTGGACAAATATTCAACATTCAACAACAAGCTTTATAAACCTAACGCTAAACAAGTCATGGCAAGCAAACTGGATTTTCTTTTCTTAACAAATGAGGAAAAGTGCAAGTGATCTCAGTACTGTTGGGGAAAACAAAAATAAAAACAAACAAGTTGCACCTGGCCACTTGCTGCCTAAACCAATCACAGCTTCAGTTTTGTTTTTTGTCAAGTGTTGGAGTTACAAGTAGACACCACCCTCTGTGCCTGATATTGCTCAGGTTCAGACTTGGCTGCGGGTGAGGGGACCAGGCAGAAATCAGTTAAGGCCATTCCAGGTGTAAATGCCTACTGGCTCTACTGGGGTAATATTTACTGTCTGGTCTTTTCCCTTCCCAGGTTGATTACTGACCTGTTTGTTGTGAAGATGCTGCTGCAATAAGCACCAACAGAACTCATGGCCAGAGAGCTGATGATCATGGTTAGAAGCCCTTAGACAAAGTAACTGACAGAGGGGGAGCACACAGTTTCTAACCTGGAGTGCCTGTTGCACTGGTCAGGAGGAAGGGTCTGACCTAGAGGACTTGTTCCCTGATGTAACAGATACCCCTTTGGAGCAGAGAAGGTGAGAAGCATTTCCTTACTCATACTCCAGAGTTCCCCCAGTGCTCTTGTTCCTCCTTCTGTAGATGTGATGGTGGTGGCCTATGAAGGAGATAGGAGGGGGGAAGCCTGCCTGCTCTGCCTTCAGCACACAAAGGCGCCCCCATGGGAAGGTCCTGGGTTTCAATCTGGAGGTCATCAATATGTAAAAAGTCAAATTAACTAAGATGCCTGACCCACAAGGACTCCAGACCCACAAGTCAATCATTGCTTGCATTATAAGGGATGAACGACGACTGGATTTTGTAATAAGGGAACACTTCTTATATAATCAAAATATATGAATAAGCTTCGAGCCAAGAGGCTATTCCAGAAGAGATTTAAAAGTGAGATCTTTCTTTCGAAGGTTGAGAATAAAGCTAAAGTACTTTATTGCTCCCTTGTGGACAAAGCCAGAACTGCTGATGGAAAACAGTCACACAGCCCATGTCAAGAAACGAATAAAACACATACTCAAATTTATGGAAGATTGAGAAGAAATCATCCTATTTTCAGAGGCTACATATATGCCCTTGGGGAGACAACTTAAGAAGTAAACACAAAAATTATGTCACACTGTTTCTTTTTAACCTAATGAATTAATACAGTATGAAAAGATATTTCTAGGAGGGTTAGAAGTTCTAGCAGAATAAAATACTTCCCACCAACTTTCAAATGCAATGAAACAGTCTTGAGTCCTGTACAGGATGTGAGTTAAAGTCTATCATGCTCATCAGAAGGTCCCTTTTCACCTGTAAAAGACAGGTAGGGAGGAAGCTGTGTTCATTCAGAGGAGCTGGATATTCCAGTAACTTGATTCTCTGGCACATCCAGTACAGACACAGGCTCTTTAGTTGATCAGAACTAGCCAAGGCAAGTATCAGATTTCCTTCTGAAGTTAAGCAAAATTCAGCTTCCACCCCCTTTCTTGCCCCATCCTCACTTCCTATGAAATCATTTTCAAGTAATATGTAACATCCCTGATCTCACCAGAGAAGCTGACGTAGTGTGAAAGTAACCTGCGACTGGAAAGCTATGGGAACACTCTCAGGGGCAGGAACTCCCTTGGATACGTGTGTCAGAAGTTTCCTACTGAAGACATACAAGACAGCAGGCTGTCTCAAGGATATGGTTCCTCCAAATGACAAGCAAGTACAGCTCTCCATTGTTTTATGGCCTGGGACTCTGAAGAGAAAAGCCACAAATTTTAAAGTAGATACTGTAAGTAGGTAGTTACTATCCAAGAGGCAAACTTCTAGATCAATAATGAGGAAGAAACATCACGGTGAATGAAGTGAAAGGTATTTAACACATTAAGAAACCCTTGTTACTGATTTCTGTAACATAAAACTTTTTTCATTTTGTAAACTCATCTTCCCATCCCAAATAGCAGTGAAGCCTTCAAAAATCTTGAATTTATTCATCATCAAACATAACCAATTCTCACAATTTTGCACTATCTCACCAATAATATAGTGTCTGTTGCCAGACAGGAAAGATGGAGAATGTATTAACAGCTGCCTTCTTAGACACCCACCTTGTGTGGTTATCAGTTAGTCTTAAAAACCTGAGTACTATTAACTTTAAGGAAAAGGACATGAGATTTTAAGTTAGAAAGAAAAAATGCTGACTAAGGCCCAAACACTCAACTCCAAGCTTTCATTCACCTAAAAAAAGCAATCAAATCTCATTTGAAAGAGTTGATTTTTTTTTCTTTTTCTCCAGTTTTGGAGGAGAACTGGAAAGGAGTAAAAAGAACTGTACACAGCACAAACTTCCGCTCTGGCTGTGAAGGACTAGCCAATTGCTAAATGTTTGATCACAGAGGTGCCCGATCATATTACATGGAAAACACTGCAACCTCCTTTTCATTACATCCTTCATATATTATGGATCCATCATATGTTTTAAACCAATTAGATGAAAACAGCTAGAAAAAATAAACAGAAGTTTTTGAGGGACAGGGCCATGAGAAAGCAGAAACCCAGAGAGCAATTTTAAATAAATTTGACTAAAAGAGTAGTCTCACAAAATGTGTATGGAAGGGAGTCGGCACATGGGAACAGGGCAGAGCAACAGCAGCACTCAGGATCCCTTCATCAGAAAGAGGAGGCGTTCAGGAAGACTTCAGTTGAGAAAAAGGTGTTCAAAAGACATATTCAATGACCTTTAATTTTAAAGGAACGTCGAATTTCCGGTGAAAGTAAAGAAGGTGAGAAGTCAAATAAGGATAAAATCTTTCAACAGGGAGATGTAATATGTGAAGAAATAACATATAAATAAAAGTTAAAAATGTAACCTAAAAATGACATGGAGGAACAAAACAGAAACTCAGTCAAAATTCTTGTCCAAGGTTTTCGCTAGTTTGTAGAGTTAAGCCCACTGGAATATGGGTGAATTCCAATATTCATGGATAATGAAATAGTCAGAGGTAGGATTTAGATCAGGAAAAGAATGTTCCAGGATGCTGGCATTTTGAAGGCACTCAAAAACAGAGTGAGAGAGACTGAAGCTGCAGTGACATCAGAGGATTAGAGAGAGGTGCATACTCATGTATCTGTCATAAAGAAATAAAACAACTCCAGGAACATGTGACCATACATATATTATTGAGTAATACATAGAGTAACAAAGCAGAAAGAAAGTCACCTTATAAGTAGTTTCTTACAACAATACAGATTCTCTCTAGAGAACAAGAGTTTGTTTTCCTAATATGCATGTCTGCAAAGTAGTTTTGACTTAAAGAATTTCATAAATGGTATGTGATCTGGTTCTTTAAACAAATTTACTGAAGCAAAAGCTTCAAAGCTGGAACGACCAAGGAGTTTGATTTTCCTTTGAATCTTGCAAAACCTATCCTCTAAGACAAAAAGATTTTATCATAAAGTCTATAAAAAAGTCTAGAAAGTATAAAAGTATAGAACTATGAAAGTGGATATATTGATGGCAACTTTTATGGCTTCCATAGAAAGTGTAGAGAGGATCTCTGGTTTGCTTTATCGAGGTAGTGTCCAGGGTTGGAAGGTCATCATTCTTTATTGTAAGTGCTACAGATGACAAAAGCAGGTTAGCTAGGGTGTTGTTATTGCATAATAATGCCACTATTTCTAATGGCTTATGACCTTTCATTCCTAAAAAAAAAAAAAAAAAATCTTTTGAGAAATTTCCTATCTTGGTTCAGGCAAAGGAAAATTAAAACTCAAACTTTACTTGCTCAATTTTATAGTCTGAAGAATTCCAAATGAGTTGATTTTTTAAAAACAGTAATTAGCTGATACAATTCTTAAATGTAATGTATCCCTTTTTTCATTAGGTACTTCTCATACAGTCTAGAACAGCATTGAAATATTTATCATGTGGACCAGCAATGCAATAAAAGTTGTCTTTTCTATACAGTAGCTCAAACAGAAAGGTTTCTCTAACTTTTGTTTTCTTTTTTTTTTTTTAAACACTAAAACTGACCTATCATTGTATGTTTTACTAGCCGAAATCTGCAAGATGGTGTAAATATACATATATCTGCAATGGATTTCTATCTCTGCTTCATCTTCTCAAAATTTAAAACTTCCAGTGAAGTAATAATGAAACTAAACATACATATCTATTCAACAAACATAAAAACTGAAAAAAATTTCAAGAATTAAAAAATCCATAGTTTATAAGCATCTCATCAGAGCATTTTGCTTTCGGTTAGTGTATGAGTGACAATCAAATTACAGGGAAAGTTCTAACCACTAGAAAAGGATACTTCAAACCAATGTGGTTTTAAAAAAATGGTGTAATTATGGTAATGTCCACGCTCAGTCATTAATCTAGAACAGTTAATGTAAATGGTAGACTATGAAAGTACAGGTAACTGATTTGCACAGGCTTCTTTGAACTACAGTAAAGTTTTTTGTGGAGATCTCCCCTGCTTGCTAAAAATAAGAAACCAGTCACAAATACATGTGGAAATGAAGCCACGTCTTTAAATTGTTGTCTTTTCTTCATTCAGATTTAAAAATCTAACTCAGAATGAGCCTACCTGACTCAATTTGAGAAAGCAGCAGCCTTTATTAAGGCTAAGGAAGAGTTTATATTTTACTGATAAATCTTATGAGAGAAAGCAGAAAAATGAAAATGAAACACACACAAACCAACCCACACACACAAAAAATACAATGCCAACTTATCCTCAAATAAGTCTTAACCCTAGCAATGATACAAGCCTTTGAAGACAGTAAAACTAAGTAATGAGAGACAGCCTCAATTTGTTATCTACATAATGCTTAAATGTGGCCTTTGTTGTCTTTAACAGACATGTACAGATAAGGGCTGAGAACTCAAACTTCTCCATAATTATTTTTTTCATAAACAGATAACAAGTAGGTAAAAAGTTTTGAAGAATTCATGGGGTGCTGTAGCATATATGGAAGAGAACATACCACATAATGCAACTTTTATCTTACAAAGACGACCCCAACCAAATTTTCAACCCTGAGTTTGAGTCTTAAGTATGTTAAACGTGTTGCACATATATGTTTAAGGCTTAATCCTGCAGTTCTTATATTCAGAAACATTAATGTTGTGAATATTCTTAATGCATTTCATTATTCATATGCAATATGATACTGATGAGGAGTCATTATATTCGGAGCAGTTTTCCTGAAGACCACAAATCTCAAGTCAAGGAAAGTATCCTTAATCTAGGGGAAAAAAAGGAAGTTTCTAAATTGTTCCACAATACTTTTCACTAAGAATTGTACGGTATGACAATGCTAATTTTTAAAAATAATCTTTTTTTTTTGCTTCTGTTAAGGATGGTGGTGATTATTTGCTTAACACTGGTTTTCCTGTATAGTAGACATTTTCTTATGGCTATATTTACTTGAATGAAAAATCAAAGACGACTACCTGAATATTCCAGTGTATAATTATAGTACAACCTCATGAAATGGTTGATTCTGTGGTCTCAAGTCTAGAATTCAGAATTGCTGCCCAATACTGTAAATTTATTTAGAACAAAATAAGGTGGTCGGGCATGGTGGCTCACGCCTGTAATCCCAGCACTTTGGGAGGCTGAGGTGGGCGGATCACAAGGTCAGGCATTCAAGACCAGCCTGGCCAATATGGTGAAACCCTGTCTCTACTAAAATACAAAACTTAGCCGGGCGTGGTGGCGCGTGCCTGTAATCCCAGCAACTCGGGAGGCTGAGGCAGGAGAATCACTTGAACCCGGGAGGCGGGGGTTGCAGTGAGCCAAGATCGCACCATTCCACTCCAGTCCGGGCAAGAGAGCAAGACTCTGCCAAAAAAAAAAAAAAAAAAAAAGAACAAAATATAACCAATTAACTAAGCACAATTTACATCTTTAAAAAAAATCATTTTAATACTACAGGCTTGACCATGAAATAATGATATGTCTATATAAAAGTGTAGGTTGACAAACTTGTCATGGAATGCCAAGGAGACTGTGGAGGGAGGGGAGACAACCACTAAAGATATAACCGTCAAATGCAAGGAATTAACTGTCCTCATTGGCTTGGATACCTGGGTGCTCAAAGAATGTGTACAAATATTAAAAATACCATTTTTAAAACTTACATCGAAAACCAGGAAGAAAAGTATATCTTGAGATATTTTTCTGCCTCATTCCAAAAGTTTCCTATGCTCATTATACAAGACAGGCAAAATCAGAAGGAGAAAATTTAGAAACATTAAACCAAAAAGCTACTAGAGAGTGTGATGTTTAAAAAATACGGACTTGATCTCAGTTGAAAGAGTTCCATTTTTTCCTACCACAGAACTCATTAGCTAGAAAAGTGCTCAAAGCATATCTGCACATTTAACATTAAAAAAAAAAAAAAAAAAAAAGCCAGCGTTCTGATTCAGGCAATTATTTTAAGAACCTGAAGAAAGAAAAATGAAGAAATTTCAAGATTCAAAAATGGACTGGGCATGGTAGTGTGTGCCAGTAGTCCCAGCTACTTGGTTAGCTGAGGCAGGATTGCTTGAGCCCAAGAGTTGGAGGCTGTAGTGTGCTATAGTTGCACCTGTGAATAGCCACTGCACTCTAGCCTGGGCAACATAGCAAGACCTTCTCTTACAAAAAAAAAAAAAAAATTGGAGAGGGGGTGGGAGGTGAGTGATTTAGCCTGGGAACTCAGTTCTCTGAGATAAAGAAATACAAAATTTTAAGCTATAATGAGTCTGGATAAATTTGATCAGTTAAGTGTAATCAATACACTAGCCCTTCTATTCAGCCTTTCCTATAATAAGCTCCTGGTTGATTATGTTCTTTTGAAGTTCCCCAAACTTGAAAAAGTAATCTGCCTAAAGGTATTAGAGGTGCTGCTCTCTTGATCACCTAAGAATGCTGGTATTACATAATTTGCAGAGGACAGGGCAGTAAAACTTAGGAGTTTTCCTATTTACTATTTACTGTGTTAAAATAGCTCAAGGTTGTGAACATATCCATATTTCACATATAATCGATATTTCAAAATTCATAACCAATTTGCCTTCTCATCTGAATTTCTCAGCCACTATCAGCAACATCATGTTTATGATTTTAAGTTTACTATTTTAGCTTCTTATAACAATTCTAGAAAAATAAAGCAACCTCAAAATGAGAGATTTCAACTTGTCATCCCATAAAAGCTAAACATGAACACAGTTCCTAAGGTAAGTGAGAAACAGACGTGACTGAGATTAAATGATCTCCACTACTTCCTCCTCTTGTCAGCAAACAGCCTTATTCAAATGTTCAAAACATGGATGCTTTAGGTGACTTCCCTGGAAAAGGCCCCATCCCCTGCAAATCATTTCATGTAATGCACTAACGAAGCCAGGTAGAACATGGAGGACAGGAGCACATTAGGGAGCCTCTCTGAGTGTTACACAGAGATGTCAAAACTACCAAGTATTTATGCCAAATCCTGAAAGCAAAACCTCGTTTTTGCAGTAACCTGGCATGGAGACCCTCTCAGATACATCTAGTCTCTGAAGCACCTTTTGAGTTGTACGGATGTAAGAATAACTTTGAATTATAGAAGTTATATGCATCTTTAAGAATCACATTTTGATGATTATAAAATTTTTTTTCTATTTTACAACATAGGTTCAGCTACACTGAAAAAATTACACCGCTTATTGAAATACATTTCATTTTAGAAACAGACTACTAAAGAAGTCTATACAAAAACTCTAAAATAATTTCTGTAGTAAAATAAAGAGTGCGTTAGGAGAGCTACACGAAGAAAATTTGTCTTTCTCTATAATGCTTGATATACTGTGAATCATGGCCAGCTCAACTCTGTAGCTGGCACCAAAAGCTGAAAAGAATTCCTTACCATACACAGTGATACAATTAATGCTCTGGATTAATCTCACAGCCTTCCCGATTAGTACAAAGGAAACCAGGCCTATCCCCTCTTTGAGGAGAAGTCCGGGATATAAAAGCAAGCATACCTCATCAGCTGATATGAAATTATAAAATTCCACAAGTCTGAGTATTTGAAACTTATAAAAGTCATCAGAAAATGCAAGCAAATTGGGCTTTAGTTCAGTGGTTCCCTTGGTTTAGATGACAGTCCCTCTGTGAGCTCAAGGTAGTCTTCTTGTTCATTCCCTTGGATCTGTTGATTCAGTGACACTGGCGAAGCTCTTGGTAGAGGCGGAGGAGAGTCTGAGAACTAAGGAAATGCTCACTGACTCCCTCTGTGCACGCTCACACATGGGGACGTGTCTCCTGGAGAACACACTAAGGAGACGGATGTTAATGATGCTGTGCTGAACTGTTCTTCTCTGCCAGGTGCCGCAGAAAGTTGTCATCACTCTGGCCTCTATGATTTAAAGGCTCACTCTTAAAGAGAGCTGGAGGTGGGGGGAGGTGAGGGACTGGAGGGATGGGAAGGTGATGCGGGTGGTGAGGGTGTGGGTGGATGTGCAGGTGTGAGAAGGGGTGGGGGATGGGCCGAGGGGGAAGAGTGCTTACAGGATTCATATTGATTGGAGGGGTTGGGGTTGTGGGTGTGTTCACCACAGAAGGAACTGGGGTGGCTGGGGAAGTTGTAAGTGGGATCTGGACAGCAGGTGGCACATTCACGGGGCTGGTCACCCGAAAGCACTTCTCCTTGTGGGCCTTAAGCATATTCGAGAAGCGGAACCGCTGGCCACACACATCACACGGATAGGGCTTCTCGCCTGTGTGAGTTCTGCGGTGTCTCTTCATGTTGGGGCGGCTGGTGAAGCTTTTGCCACAGATTTCACAGATAAAGGGTTTCTCTCCTGAGATGAACACAGACATAAAAATGATTAACATATTAGGTGGTAATTGTGTGCTCATGCTATTTCTTTTCTTTCTTTCTTTCTTTTTTTTTAATAGAAATGGGGTCTCACTATATTGATCAGGCTGGTCTCAAACTCCTGGCCTCAAGTGATCCTCCTATCTGGGCCTCCTAAAGTGTTGGGATTACAGGTGTGAGCCACTGCACCTGGCCTATGAGACTATTCTAGAGTTATTTAAAACTCCTCTCAAATTTGGACTTCACAGATCAGAGTAGATACAACTAAAACTTACATACACCCTACCACCTGGGCTTAGCTAAAAGAAGATAAAGATGGGGGAGAAGGCATCTACATTAGTGATCCTCTACATCCTACAAAAAGAACAGTTCAAATGGCTTTCTGTGCTCAAGGAAACATCCTAGATGACTCTTTGCCTTTAAATTTAGGCAAGTTAATCTGTAAGCAATTTATTTATTTATTTATTTTTTGGTTTTTTGAGACAGAGTTTTGCTCTTGTCACACAGGCTATAGTGCGATGGTGCGATCTCGGCTCACTGCAACCTCCACCTCCTGGGTTCAAATGATTCTCTTGTCTCAGCCTCCCGAGTAGCTGGGACTACAGGTGTGCACCACCATGCTGGCTAATTTTTGTGTTTTTAGTAGAAACGGGGTTTCACCATTTTGGCCAGGCTGGTCTCAAATTCCTGACTTCAGGTGATCCACCCACCTCGGCCTCTCAAAGTGCTGGGATTACAGGCGTGAGCCACTGTGCCTGGCTGCAATTTCTTTTTCCTTTTTCTTTTTTTTTTTTTTTGAGATGGAGTCTCGCTCTGTTGCCCACGCTGGATTGCAGTGGCGCGATCTTGGCTTACTGCAAGCTGTGCCTCCTGGGTTCATGCCATTCTCCTGCCTCAGCCTCCCAAATAGCTGGGACTACAGGCACCCGCCACCATGCCCGGCTAATTTTTTGTATTTTTAGTAGAGACAGGGTTTCACCGTGTTAGCCAGGATGGTTTTGATCTCCTGACCTCGTGATCTGCCCACCTCGGCCTCCCAAAGTGCAGGGATTATAGGCGTGAGCCACTGTGCCCGGCCTTGCAATTTCTTTTTTAAAGAGGATCTTGCTCTGTCACCCAGGCTGGGGTACAGTGGTATGATCATAGCTCACTGCAGTTTCAACCTCCTGGGCTCAAGCAATCCTCCCAGCTCAGCCTCCCAAGTAACTGGGCCTTCTACAGGTGCCAGCTACCACATCTGGCTCTCTTTTTTTTTCTGTAGAGGCAGGGTCTCCAAATTTTGCCCAGGCTGGTCTCGAACCCATGGGCTCAAGTGATTCTCCCGCCTCAGACTCCCAAAGTGCTGAGATTACAGGCATGAGCTAAGGCCCTGTCCTGTAAGCAATTTCTGATATTCGAAACAAAAGTAAGAATTTTCTGAAAATGTCCTGTGGGACAAAGAAGTCTCTTCCTGTCTATTCTTACAGAATCCTTAGCATACAGCTTGCTTTTTGGCACTGAACTTAGAAAATACTGGCTTGACAAACCTACAATATGAATTTCACACCATAGTGTTTCTCAATGAGAGTGCTACCGGCATTTCTGCAGACAATTCCTCATTATGTGGGACTGTCTGGCATTCAGCATTCCTGATGCCAGCCTACTGAATACACACATGAGATTTCAACAAAAAAAAAATGCCCCTACGCCATTTCCAAATGTCTGTGGGTGTAGGGAGGGTGTTGGGGGTTATTGCTCCTAGTTGAGGACCACTGGGCCAATGAGTCAAAAAAGGAGACAGAATCCCATAGTTCTTAGGGCGTTTAGAAAGGAAATTAGGTTTGGGTTCTGAGGGCTTAATTTTTAAGCTTCTCTAACTTGCTTTTGAACTTACTGCTTAGTTCCATTCTGTGTCTGCCTGCTTCTCTACCCAGGCTGTAGAAAATAAAATGCTTTTTGATTCTGTATGTCCATCAGTCATTTTATATGGGATGCTGAGGTGAGGTGGGGAGTACTTATGTACATGCACTTCGGTGAACCATACGCTTGTATTGATCAATTCCTGCATCAGTCCTCCATATCTATAGCTCGTCTCTTTACATTAACTCCTATAAGAGTGTTGCTGTCACTTCCATTGCTGCTCCCTCTTCTCCCAACAGGTGTGTTTATTCTACTCATGTGTATTGGGTCTTACTGTATACCAGGCACTGCTAACTGCTTTACATCTATTAACCTTGGTGATACTCACAGTGACTGTATGAGGCAGGTACACTATTACCCCTTATTTCACTAATAAGGGAATTAATAAACTTGCTCAAGTTTATATGCTAATGGAGAGTTAGGATTTAAAATCTGCAGCCTGGTTCCAGAGTTTATGTTTTTGACATATAAACCACAGTATTCACAAACCACTCAATTTGCATTTCTGCACACATGAACGGATGTATTTTCTTCCTTTCTCATCTATTTTGGGACTCCTTTTTTTCCCACCCCTCCCCGGGCCCCTTCTTATATTACTAGGAGAAAACACCTCTTTACTCATAGTACAAATTTCTTGTCTCCAACTTTTCATTGTAATAGAAAACTGACATCCTCTATGGCTTCTTCCATGGAAGCCAGAATTTTCCTCACTTTCCTGAGAGACTGAAGAGTCAATTTTCTCCATAACTATCAGTATTATTTGAAACCTATCATATTTCTCTTGTTTTTACGCTTTTTTTTTTGAGATGGAGTCCTGCTCTGTTGCCCAGGCTGAAGTGTAGTGAGTGGCACGATCTCAGCTCACTGCAGCCTCTGTCTCCTGGGCTCAAGTGATTCTCCTGCCTCAGCACCCGGAGTAGCTGGGATTACAGGCACGTGCCATCACACCCAGCTAATTTTTGTATTTTTTAGTAGAGATGAGGTTTCACCATATTGGCCACGCTGGTCTCAAACTCCTGACTTCAGGTGATCTGCCCACCTCAGCCTCCCAAAGTGCTAGGATTATAGGTGTGAGCCACCACGCCTGGCCCTCTTTACACTTTTCATTCTTCAATCACTGCCACAGCTAGGCTCCTTACTGTGACTCATATTCACCTTTCTGGATGAATTCTGAGCCCAGTTTGTTTTCCTTCTTTTTAATCGATTTCCTCCAACCGTCTAAAAAACTTCAACTTCTGGCAGGGTGTGGTGTCTCAAGCCTGTAATCCCAGCACTTTGGGAGGCCAAGGCAGGAGGATCACTTGAGGCTAGGAGTTAGAGACCAGCCTGGGCAACACAGTGACACCCTGTCTATATATTAAAAAACAAACAAAAGCCCTTCTACTTCTGTGTTAAATGGAATTAAGCAAATGAATTATAGTATATTTGTTTGATGGAAAATACCATTGAAAACAATGTTACAGGCTAGGTAAAGTGGCTCACACCTGGAATCCCAGCACTTTGGGAGGCTGAAGCAGGAGGATTGCTTCAACCCAGGAGTTCGAGACCAGCCTCAACATGGTAAGACTCTGTTTTTACAAAAACATACAATTAGCCAAGTGTGGTGGTGTGCACCTGTAGTCTCAGCTACTGAAGAGGCTGAGGTGGGAGAATGACTTGAGCCTGGGAGGCAGAGGTTGCAGTAAGCTGAGATTGCACCACTGCACTCAAGCCTGAGCCACAGAGAGATGCTATCTTAGAACAACAACGTTATAAAGTACAGAAATGTATTTCTTTTTTCCTTTTTTTTTTTTTTTTTTTTGAGGTGGAGACTCACTCTGTCGCCCAGGCTGGAGTGCAGTGGCGCGATCTTGGCTTACTGCAAGCTGTGCCTCCTGGGTTCATGCCATTCTCCTGCCTCAGCCTCCCGAGTAGCTGGGA
>NW_012118488.1:3332160-3337354 GCF_000951035.1 Colobus angolensis palliatus
TGCACTCCAGCCTGGGTGACAGAGCAAGACTCCATCTCAAAAAAAAGAAAAGCATGCATGGTATTATCTACCTTTTAAAAATATATATACATGGAAAGAAATACAACAGGCCAGCCACAGTGGCTCACACCTGTAATCCCAGCACTTTGGGAGGCTGAGGCAGGGCAGATTGCTTGAGCCAGGAGTTCAAGACCAGCCTGGCCAACATAGTGAGACCCCCAACTCTATTAAAAGAAAAAAATACAACAAATGTTACCAGTGATTATCTCTAGGTAATAGGATCATGGGTGATGTTTTATTCTTTACGCTTATCTGTTTTTTTGGTTTTTGGCTTTTTTTTTGAGACAGGGTCTCACTCTGTCACCCAGGCTGGAGTGCAGTGGTATGATCTTGGCTCACTGCAACCTCTGCCTCCGGGTTCAAGCAATTCTCCTGCCTCAGCCTCCCAAGCAGCTGGGACTACAGGCATGCACCACCACATCTGGCTAGTTTTTGTATTTTCAGTAGAGACAGGTTTCACCACATTGGCCAGGCTGGTCTCAAACTCCTGACTTCAATTGATCCACCCACCTTAGCCTCTCGAAGTGCTGGGATTACAGGTGTGAGCCACCATGCCTGGCCCTCATTTGTAGTCTTCTATACTATAAGTGATTTGCCGCAGAAAGACCAAAAACTACTAGAACTAGCCTACTACAAATGCCTAGATTCAAATTAAAATTGGTCTTTTTTACTGCTTAGTAATCTTTTATTCACTTCTTAATGTCCACATTTGTTGTTCCAGACCTTCATTTGACATTAACCCACAATCCCATCTGCCTCTAAATCTCATTATTCATTATGCCCCATCTCCTAAATGTGTTTAATGGTTGATATTAAGGTTTCTCTGAAACTTCAAGGTTAAGATTACAATGAGGTTGAAACAAGGGTAAATACAAATCTAATATTTAAAATCAACTACCTGTACAATGTTCCACTTTAAGGAAGAGCTGGTAAATGGGTGGCAAGAAGATATAATTACAGCTAAATTCATCAAGGTAACTGGAAAAGCATGTATATTAATAGATCTAAAGATATGACCGAACTTTTACATGTAGATAAAGCTAACCTAACTGTACAGCAATGTAATGAGTCTGAAGAAAAAACAGTATAAATGAAGACAGAGAACCTACAGAGAAGACAGAAAAGAGCAAAAATTAGGCTAGTTGTCTTTTGTATGTGGTCTGTCCAACAAACACAAGCATTCCAGTCTGCTTAGTGTGAATATCTTTGGGCAGAATAAATATATATATACATACACACACTCCCTCCTCACACACACACACATACACATATACACACACACATACATACATATATACATCTAACCGAAATCTTTCTTGAATTTTAAACCCATTTTTCTTTTAATTTAATTTAATTTTTTTGAGACAGAGTCTCACTCTATTGCCCAGGCTGGGGTGTAATGGCGCAATCTCGGCTCACTGCAAGCTCGCCATCCTGGGTTCACGCCATTCTCCTGCCTTAGCCTCTCCAGTAGCCGGGACTACAGGCCCCGCCACCATGCCCAGCTAAGTTTTTGTATTTTTAGTAGAGATGGGGTTTCACCATGTTAGCCAGAATGGTCTCGATCTCCTGACCTCGTGATCTGCCCGCCTCAGCCTCCCAAAGTGCTGGGATTACAGGTGTGAGTCACTGCGCCCGGTCTAAACCCATTTTTCAGACTGCTTACTTGAATGCCCCAGAGATATCTCAAAACAAGTACAAAATTAAATTCCTTATCCTATCTATCAAACCTGCTCTTCCCTCTACTATTCTCTATCTTGACAAATAGTTTTATACCCCACATCTGGGACTAACCCTTGATTCTTCCCTTCTATGCTACCCTTTGATACTACTGATATCCAATCAATCCAAGTTCATTCAAACTAATAAATAAAAGTTCATTCAAACTTGGTGATTGAATACTATTTTGATAGTACTGATATCCAGTCAATTCACCAAGTTCTACTTTGTATCACATGATAACTTTAATCTCATCGGCTGCCATTACCACAAATTTTATTTTATTTTACTTTATTATTTTTTGAGATGGAGAATCGCTTGAACCCAGGAGGTGGAGGTTGCAGTGAGCTGAGATCACGCCACTGCACTCCAGCCTGGGTGACAGAGCAAGACTCTGTTTCAAAAATAAATAAATAAATAAAATAAAGATAATAATCTCCTTAATAGATTATTATGATACAAAACACAAGTAAAGTGCTTACAACAGTATCTGGTAAAGTGCTTACAACAGTATCTGGTACACAGTACTCAATGCATTTTACCTGCTATTATCATCATCATCAACACCATCATTACCATTCAGCAGACTATAAGCTCCTTAAGAGCAGAAACCAGGTGTTAATTCATCCTTGTGTCTCTAGGCACATAGCACTGTGCCTGGTATAAGGAGAATCGGTAGGTATGCTATTTTGAACTCACCCTATGTCCACACCATCCTAGTAAACCCTGACTGATGGCCTGTCAGCCTTCCTAGACAAGGTCTGCCTCATTTCTCTTTAACTGCAAGAAACAGTCCAATACTGTCAGTTCATACAATGTCCTTAATCCCAACCAAAACACACTGCTGTCTCTAAATGTAGTTTCATTCAGCCTTAGAGATCTATCTGTATCCCCTTCCTTCTCTAAAGCTAATCCTTCTCTAAAACCAACATTTCTCCTGCACCCTTCAGGTACTACTGTCATTCTTATTTAATATCAAGAAACCAGAGGCCTAGAGAGGTTACACAATTCTGCTAGTGATTGGCAGAGCCAGGTTTGTCCAACTTTACCATCTAGCTGCTTTTCCAGTTTGGACACTCTGAATAATATTAAAAGGCAGATGACAAACCAGAGGTAAGTATTTCAACATTAATGAAATTAAAAAAGTCAAACACTAATGGAACGATGAACACAGAAAAGGCACAAGCAATTCAGAAAAGAAAATACATTGATAACTATTAAGCAAATAAAAATGTTCACTCTTACCTAGTAATTAAATAAATGCAAATTAATACAAGAAATCATTTCTCACCTATCAAATCAGCTAGGATTTTATTTACAATTATAAAGGGCTGGGCAAACAAGTATTTTCCCTCTGGGTTTTTAAAATTTTCTTTTTAATAGAGATGGGGGGCTCACTATATTGCCTAGGCTGGTCTTGAACTCCTGAGCTCAAGTGATCCTCCCACCTCAGCCTCCCAAAGTGCTGGGATTACAGGCGTGAGTCGGTGCACCTGGCCGCAAATGAGTATTTTCATTTTCATACAGCTGGCAGGAGTATATGTGGAGGGCATTTTGTAATACATGACACTAAGTCTTAAAAATGTGTATATTTCTTTGCTATAATAATCCTACTTCCAAAAATTTATCCTAAGTAAATAATTACGACTGTGATAACACTGTGATAAATAATATTGTAGCTATTTATTTTTTTGAGATGGAGTTTTGCTCTGTCCCCAGGCTGGAATAAAGTGGCATGATCTCAGTTCACTGCAACCTCCCTGTCCCGGGCCCAAGTGATTCTCCTGCCTCAGCCTCTTGAGTAGCTGGGATTACAGGTGTGCAGCACCACACTCGGCTAATTTTTTGTATTTTCAGTAGAGACAGGGTTTTGCTGTGTTGGCCAGGCTGGTCTCGAACTCCTGACTTCAAGTGATCCACCCACCTTGGCCTCCCAAAGTGCTGACATTACAGGTCTGAGCCTCTGTGCCTGGCCTGTGGCTATTTATAACAGTAGAAAAATTGGAAACAGAAATAACATAAATATCTAGCAGGAACTGGCTAAATAAGTGGAGAAAATATCCTTCACTGGCCAGGCTCAGGGGTGGGGCTCATGTCTGTAATCCCAGCAGTTTGGGAGGCTGAGGCAGGTGGATCACCTGAGGTCAGGAGTTCAAGACCAGCCTGGCCAACATGGTGAAACCCCATTTCTACTAAAAAAAAAAAAAAAATAGCTAGGCGTGGTGGCATGTGCCTGTAATCCCAGCTACTCGGGAGGCTGAGGCAGGAGAATCGCTTGAACCCGGGAGGCGGAGGTTGCAGTGAGCCGAGATCGCGCCACTGCACTCCAGCCTGGGCGACAGCAAAACTCCATCTCAAAACAAACAACAACAAAACAAATCCTTCACTTTATAGGACTGTTGCAAAGAGTACATTAATTAAATGAGATAAAGCACTTAAGATAATGCCAGACATACATGTGTATAATAAATTATAGCTACTATTATAGCAAATTTACAAGAATAAATATTATATAACCATTAAAATTATATTGCTGACATAATACAGCAAAAGAAAAAGGTTACAAGAGTATAAATATCCAACATTTGTTTTTACTATATATACATGAACACATGAACACTTATGCAAAGTATCTGTCTATATGTGTGTTAAGAAACTGAAGAATTTTTTTTCATGGGTATATGCCAAAATGTTAAGAATGGTGATCTCTTGGTGGCATGATTTTATTTTGTTTGCAATTTTCATAGTTTCTCATATATTTTAATAAGTATGTGTTACTCTTTTTTTGGTTTGTTTGTTTTGATTTTTGAGACCAGGTCTTGCTCTGTTGCCCAGGCTGGAGTGAAGTGACACAATCACAGCTCACTGCAGCCTCAATCTCCTGGGTTCAAACAATCCTCCCCGCCTCAGCCTCCCAAGTAGCTGGGACCACAAGCATGTGTCACCACCCATGGCTAACTTTTGTATTTTTGCAGAGCTGGGGTTTTGCCATGTTGCCCAGGCTGGTCTTGAACCTCTGGGCTCAAGAGATTCACCTGCCTTGGCCTCCCAAAGTGTTGGCATTATAGGCGTGAGCCACCACGTCCAGGTGTATATGAATTACACCTTTAATGAGAAAGATAAAAATTTGGGGGACTGGGCACGTGGCTCGTGCCTGTAATCCTAGCACTTTGGGAAGCCAAGGCAGGTGGATCACCTGAGGTCAGGAGTTCAAGACCAGCCTGGCCAACATGGTGAAACTCCATCTCTATTAAAAATACACAAATTAGCCAGGCACGGTGGTGTACACCTGTAGTCCCACCTACTCGGGAGGCTGAGGCAGGAAAATTGCTTGAACCTGGGAGGTGGAGGTTGCAGTGAGCCAAGATCGTGGCACTGCAGTGAGCCAAGATCGTGCCACTGCACTCAGTCTGGG
>NW_012118488.1:3337404-3338049 GCF_000951035.1 Colobus angolensis palliatus
CTGGCCAACATGGTGAAACTCCATCTCTATTAAAAATACACAAATTAGCTGAACACGGTGGTCCATGCCTGTAGTTCCAGCTACTCAGGAGGCTGGGGCTGGAGAATCACTTGAACCCTAGGAGGTGGAGGTTGCAGTGAGCCAAGATCGTGGCACTGCAGTGAGCCAAGATCGTGCCACTGCACTCAGTCTGGGTGACAGAGCGAGACTCCATCTAGAAAAAAAAAAAAAAAGAAAGAAAACCAAAAAACACCCCAAAACTTATGCTCTGTTTAGTTTCATGTTTTCTTGCTGTATCACACACAAAAAAACCTGAACCCTAAAAATGACATTAGAACTAAGAGCCTATCCAAGAGCCACCAAATTATAAGGAGAATCTGTTAACTATTCTGATGTATCCTGCCATCCACTTGGCTATATCTGCAAAGTTATCATTTTCTTTTCAGGTCTAATTTAACTAATTAAACTGCTTTCATGACTTTTCATCTAGACTAAAAATCCTTAAAATCTGCGGGTGCTCTGTTCTGAATGAGAAAGAAGCCCACTAGGTAGGCATTTTTCTTTGGGCTTCAACAGAGAACTGCGAACTAAAGAGATCCAGCCATGGGCAGAATTTCCTCACCACTAGTTAAGCAAAAAGAATAG
>NW_012118488.1:3338489-3343387 GCF_000951035.1 Colobus angolensis palliatus
GCCAGGATGGTCTCGATCTCCTGACCTCGTGATCTGCCCGTCTCGGCCTCCCAAAGTGCTGGGATTACAGGCTTGAGCCACCGCGCCCGGCCAAGTGGTTAAAATATTAATTAACCTCATAGAATGGATGTGTTCCTGAAAAGTAGTGAATTTTGGTAAATCATATAAAATCAAACTTTAAGAACAATGAGAGGGGCTGTCTTGGTGGCTCACACCTGTAATTCCAGCACTTTGGGAGACTGAGGCAGGCAGATCGCTTGAGCCCAGGAGATGGAGACCAGCCTGGGCAACATGGTGAAACCCTCTCTCTACAAAAAATACAAAAATTAGCCAGGCATGGTGGTGCGCACCTGTGGTCCCAGCTACTTGGTTGGCTAAGGTGGGAGGATGGCTTGAGCCTGGGAGGTAGAGGCTGCAGCGAGCTGAGACTGCGCCACTGCCCTCCAGCCTGAGTAATGGAAGCGAGACCCTGTCTTTAAAAAAAAAAAAAAAATTAAAAAAAAAAAAACAGAGAGAAGGGTATTCTATTAAAGCAATCAGTGTCCTCCATCCTTGTAAGTTCCAGAACCCTTTCCTTAGGAAAATAACATATGCACATACACAAAACAAGTTTCATACAATTTCAGGAGTTCCTGAACCCCACGCAAAGAACTCATTGTCTTAAAAGAGCTCAAACTTAAAAGGCACTCACAAACAATTCTTTTTTAAACAGAGTTATTAAAACTAAATTTTTCAGTATTACTAATCTACATTTTTACATATTAGGTTTATTTAAAGTGAGATTTTTGCTTCAAATGCAAATTTGTGGTTTTGATTTTTTAAAAAACAGACCCACAGATGATCAACAAGTGCTTGAGACATTATCTGTATCTTTCCCAAGAAATTCTTACCAGTGTGTGTTTTCATGTGTTCGTCGAAGTACTGCTTCATGTTGAAATCCTTGCCACACCACTGGCACATGAACTGTTTGTGCCCAATATGAATGCTCATGTGGGAGCGTAGCTGGTACTTGTACTGAAACCTTTCGTCACAGTTCTGCATTGGACACAGTGGAGATTTTTGAATGCCAAGCATAGTAGCTTTACCTGAGCCCACCCTAACATAGTCTCTGATATTAGGCTTATTTTTCATACTCAAAATAGAACCTGCTTGTGTCAGCTATTTGGCTTTGCCATATTTCTGCAGGTGAGTTACTAATAAAAGGGAAATTTTCTCACAAAATTATCATTGAAGTATACTCGACTTCTCAGAATCATTGACAAAGAAAAATAAGTCATTGTGTGTTATTTCCAAGTTAACCTAATCTAAGAGTTAACAGTGTGTTAAAAGTGACATTTTTCTACCTTGCAGTGACAGCACACACCGAGCTCAGAACACATGTCTGAAGGTTCTGTGGAAGGCAGCTTTGTGCCTCCTGCTCCAGCATACCTCTCTCTCACTAGTCCACCATCTATGCAAACACTAACCCTTAGGCCTGGGCCTGTAGGTAGCACATTCCTTACCTCGCATCTGAAGGGCTTCTCTCCAGAATGCTGCAAGGAGTGCACCTTGAGTGACATACTGCGTTTGAATGATTTTCCACAGGTTTCACATGTAAATGGCATGTCTTTTGTGTGTGCTGCAACACAGAATGTACTTAGTGTCAAAACAAATCCACCAAAAAGCTCAAACTAAAAATGTATCCTACTGTAAAGCAATTATGCCCTCCTAATTTTCTACACTGATTTGTGAGCCTCTTTTTTTTTTTTTTTCTGAGATGGAGTCTTGCTCTGTCACACAGGCCGGAGTGCAGTGGTTTGATCTTGGCTTGCTGCAACCTCCGCCCCCGGGATTCAAGTGATTATCCTGCCTCAGCCTCCCAAGTAGCTGGGATTACAGGCATGCGCCACCACACCCAGCTAATTTTTGTATTTTTAGTAGAGACAGGGTTTCACCACGTTGGCTAGACTGGTTTTGAACTCCTGACTTCATGTGATTTGCCTGCCTCAGCCTCCCAAACTGCTGGGATTACAGGCGCGAGCCACCACACCTGGCCTTTGTGAGACTATAATAGTAATATCTGAAGAGAAAAATAATGTTGAAAAGAAATCTGGGTGTGGAAGACTATACCATCCAATTTGGTGATACTTACTGAAGACATATTGCATTCAGTTTCAACAGGTCAAAACTGATTAGGGCAATTCCTCATATTCTGCCCAACCCAGAGCATAAAGCACACAGAAGAGCAAGGGAAAATTACAGGTATGAGAGAAAAGCAGAAAAACTTACCAACCATATGTTTCCGCACATGAGCCATGGTATAGAACTTCTTCTCACAAATTTCACAGGAAAATTTCTTTTCTGCATATCCATGGACGATCTTGATATGCTCATGAAGGGACCAGAGTTTCTTGAACGATTTGTTACAGGAAACACACTGAACAGGATAAGTAGAAATAATATTTATAGGGGCTTACAGAATGCCATACCAGCCTACTGGCAGATGAAACGGATGTGCTTCAGGTTCATGGCACAAGGCCAGAATCCAGATAAATGCTATTCTTCCACAGAGCCCAGATTCCAACACCAACATCTGTATGTTCTCTTATTCTCCTTTTCTTTTTTTCTTTTTTTTTTTTTGAGACGGAGTCTTGCTCTGTCGTCCGGACTGGAGTGCAGTGGCTGGATCTCAGCTCACTGCAAGCTCCACCTCCCGGGTTTACGGCATTCTCCTGCCTCAGCCTCTGGAGTAGCAGGGACTATAGGTGCCCGCCACCTCGCCCGGCTAGTTTTTTGTATTTTTAGTAGAGACGGGGTTTCACCGTGTTAGCCAGGATGGTCTCGATCTCCTGACCTCGTGATCCGCCCGTCTCAGCCTCCCAAAGTGCTGGGATTACAGGCGCCACCGCGCCCAGCTTCTTTTTCTAAGATGCATCTTTTAGATTCTCTTTGGGAGTATGAAAACAATGGCAAAAACTAAGGCAAAAAGTGGAAAGTTCCACTAACATCAAGCAATGTTCAAGTGATTCTCCTGCCTCAGCCTCCCAAGTAGCCAGGATTACAGGCGGGCGCCACCACGCCCGGCTAATTTTTTTGTATTTTTAGTAGAGACGGGGTTTCACCATGTTGCTAGGGTGATATTGATCTTCTGACCTCGTGATCCATCTGCCTCGGCCTCCCAAAGTACTGGGATTATAGGCATGAGTCACCACGCCCAGCCAAGCTTTTTTATTTTTAAACAGAAGTTGCAAGAGATTCAAGGTTTAAAAATATAGGTATTAAGCAAGTGTGGCTGCCTCCTCCACATCAATTAGTAAGGGTTTACCAGAGAATATATACTAATTTTAAATTAGTATAATAAAGACAAGATGAAACAAAATATATATTAGTGGTACAGGTATTATAGGTATGTAGAAATATAAAAATGTTCTTACGCCTTAGAAAATGCATTTGGAGCCAGGTGCAGTGGCTCATGCCTGTAATCCCAGCACTTTGGGAGGTCAAGGCGGGTAGATCACCTGAGGTCAGGAGTTTGAGACCAGCCTGGCCAACATGGAGAAACCCCATCTCTACTAAAAATACAAAATTAGCCAGGCATGGTGGCGCATGCCTGTAATCCCAGCTACTCAGGAGGCTGAGGCAGGAGAATTGCTTGAACCTGGGAGGCGGAGATTGTGGTGAGCCAAGATCGCGCCACTGTATTCCAGCCGGGGCAACAGAGTGAGACTGTCTCAGAAAAAAAAAAAAAAATGCATTTGGAGCATTTATTAACATGAATAATTGAAATGTTATTATATTTCCCCAAATCTAATTTACACTTTCAAACACTTCCCTCTGGCAGAATATACCCTCTAAACTCTTAGTATCACTCTCTCTCTCTAATTATTACTATTATTATTACTATTATTTTGAGATGGAGTCTCACTCTGTCACCCAGGTTGGAGTGCAGTGGCGCGATCTTGGCTCACCACAACCTCCACCTCCTGGGTTCAAGCGATTCTCTTCCCTCAGCCTCCCGAGTAGCTGGGACTACAGGTGCATGCCACCATGCCTGGCTAATTTTTGTATTTTTAGTAGAGACGAGGTTTCACTATGTTGGCCAGGCTGGTCTCAAACTCCTGACCTCATGATCTGCCTGCCTCGGCCTCCCAAAGTGCTGAGATTACAGGTGTGAGCTATTGCACCCAGCCTCACTCTTTCTTAAAAAATTTTTAAAAAGTTTTTTTTCGTCTAAACTTTAATTAACTAAAGTCTATCCCTTTTCCCTTACAGACCAGTTCCAGAGCTCTCTTGCAAGAATCTGTAGAAAACACATGCTACACTGCCTAGCTCCTTGTATCATGAATCATTAATAGCCTGTAATATCAGGCATAATGTGTATCAGAATATTTCTGGTTAAAGCAAAACAATACTAGAAAGCTCTTGGTAATCATTAGACCCTTGGATACTTATGGGAACATGTAAATAATTCACTGTAAATAAAGATCTCTCTAAACATCATTGTCACTTCAGGAAACAAGAACTCTAAGAGTTAAAATATAAACCTCTGGTTGGAAAATGCTCTAGAAAAGGAGACTACTACTATCAGACATTTTGTAGGGCAGGTTTTTTGTTGTTGTTGTTGTTTAGACAGTCTCACTCTGCTGCTCAGGCTGGAATGTAGTGGTGCTATCATGGCTTACTGCAGGATCAATCTCCTGGGCTCAGGCAACCCTCCCAAAGTGCTGAGATTACAGGCATGAGCCACTGCACCCGGCCTTAGGGCAGGGTTTTAGTTTTTCTTTTTTTGAGACAGAGTCTCGCTCTGTCACCCAGGCTGGAATGCAGTGGTGCAATCTCGGCTCACTGCAACCTCTGCCTCCCAGGTTCAAGCGATTCTCCTGCCTCAGCCTCCCGAGTAGCTGGGATTACAGGCATGC
>NW_012118488.1:3343942-3348039 GCF_000951035.1 Colobus angolensis palliatus
CACACTCCCTAGAGCGCAGCAGTGCACCACACTCCCTAGAGCGCAGCAGGGCACCACACTCCCTAGAGCGCAGCAGGGCACCACACTCCCTAGAGTGCAGCAGGGCACCACACTCCCTAGAGCGCAGCAGGGACCACACTGCCTTTGGCCTGAAGTGTTGCAGACAACTCCTACCCAAGCCAGGGCACTGGCAGTTACCGGAGGACATGGGCTCCATGACTCGGTCTTCTTTTATTTACCCAGTGTGTCGGAAATCAAGTCACAGTTGATGAATCAAAAGCGGTGAATTTTTAGCAAATGCAATTTCCATTTTTTAAAACTCTTTAAAGTAGAGCAATGATCTCAGTTGTTGATTAAAAGCAACGGAAGAAAAGTGAAACTTAAAAAGTAACTACCAATATTAGAAGCACACCAAAAAAACAAAACAAACCAACACAATTTATCCTTTATAAGTTTAGCTTAAATATGGTACAAAATATTTCTGTTACATATCTTATGGAGACATGAATAGACTTACCTCTTATATTCATTAATATGCATTCACATGTGCAAACCAATATAACTGCAATCCATTTGACATAATATAATTAGCATACCTCTTTAACCTATCACAATATAGTCCTTTCACGACACCAACCTGGTTTGAATACCATTATTTTGTTACCTTAACAATACTGTACAGTGGCATTATGTAAACCTAGTGCCAGGTGGGCAACATTTTCAACCAGCTCAGCCTCTGCTTAAAGTTTGCATATTCCTATGGGCTCAGCCTCTTGGCAAATTTAGTGTTGTCATCTCTCCAATGGTAAAAGCAAACTCACTGCTGAAGATCTTCCATTTCCACCGGTCTGAGTCATGATGGTTTTTGTCCCCATCAGCTGTACTAGAATCTGGCATCATTATAAACCCAGAAAGGGACCTTTCTCTACTCCTAACCTTTAATCAGTAACTCCTACCTCCACAGAGAAGATGCCAGAACGAATTCTATTACATGTCCTACAACAGTGAATCTCAGTGCAAAGTTGGTGTTGATTTTAACCTCCTGGTCAATCAACTATAACAGATCCCCCTTCCAGTGTGCCTGTGTTCCCACTAGTCCAGCGTCAAATTTAATGCTTTCGAAATAAAAGCCTTGGTTTAGAAAAGACCAAAGCAGGAGCTTTTTCAAATGATAAATTGGTGAAATCTGTCCCTTCAGCCTCTATTGTATTTATTCTCTTGGGCGGATAGCAGATGAATCTGAACAGCCAGGTTTTATCCTGAAAAGTTTGCCCTCTCGGTGATGAAACCTACCTGAATGTTTTTTTCACAGTCTGTTTGCTGGTGAAGGGACAGCTCACTTTCCAGGACAAACTTCTTGCCACATTTATCACAAATCTGCATGCGCCTATGAGTAACGTTCATGTGCTTCTCCAGGTACCAGCGAGTGTTAAATACCCTGGGGCATTTCTCACAGGTCAGAGTCTCTTTCTCTTCACACTTAGCTTTCTGGACTGGTGCTTTGGGCTCCTTTGTGGCCCGCTTCTTACGCTTAGGTGGCTCTACACTCTTCCTACGACCTCTTGTAGTTCTGGGAGTAGGGGAAGTGGTAGCTGCGGCAACAGAGGCAGCTCTCCTGGTTCTCCTTTGTGTAACGCTGACTTTCTCTACTATCTTCTCCTTTTTCTTCTGCTTTTCATTCTCTCCATAGTCATTGCTGTCATCTGTGGCCTCTTCCTCACTCTCTTCCTCTTCCTCCTCACTGCTTGTCTTAAGAACAGGAGTCTCTTTGGACTGAGAAGAGACACCCTTTTCCCCTTTAGATACATTTAATGTTTGATTATTAAGGTTTACCTCCACTATGATCTGCTCCCTTTTGTAAGAGACTTCTTCCTCTTCCTCTTCTGTGTCATCAGAATTCTCCCGGTCCTCCTTAACAGCATGCACGTCAGACACTGCTCTTGTCTCCCTGAAATATGGCTGTTCTTCTGTTTCATGGAGATGTGGCTTGCTCATCTTGGTGTCCACCAACACAGAATAAGGACTTCCTGACTCCCTTTTGTACACTTTGGTGGACAGGTCAAGTTCTTGGTTGGCACCATGATAAAAGGAAGATGGCACTTGACCACGATGGCTATCTTCTTGTGCCATTCCTGCTACATGCACAGCACAGTTTTCAACCAGTTCCTGACAAGAACTGGCTGTGTGGCTCATTGGTAAGTGGCCTAATATATTAAGCAGTTCAGACTATAAAGAAAATAGCTTTAAAACAAGGTAATTATTAAGACTCAAATCTTTTTTCATCCACAAAGAATCACTCAAATGAAAAAAAGATATTCCTGGAAATTGTGTGCAATTCTTCCAGTGTTGCAGCACCAAAGCATGAGTCAAAAAGGTTTGGTATTACGGCAAGAGCAGAGCACTAGTGATTTTTCTTCTGAAGAGAGCTGCAAGGGACTTGGAAGCATCTTATCTACAAAGAAAAGCAAAGAGGAAAAAACATCAGATAACACCACTATTTCCTTTTTATAGCATGAATTTAAATCACCAGAAACATAGCTTAAATAATAATAATTATTAAATATTATTATTATTATTTAGAGATGGAGTCTCACTCTCACCCAGGCTGGAGTGCAGTAGTGCAGTCTTGGTTTACTGCAACCTCTGCTGCCCGGGTTCAAGCGATTTCCCTGCCTTAGCCTCCTCAGTAGCTGGGATTACAGGCAGCTGCCACCACGCTGGGCTAATTTTTGTATTTTTAGTACAGACAGGGTTTCGCCATCTTGGCCAGGCTGGTCTTGAACTCCTGACCTTGTGATCCACCCACCTCGGGCTCCCAAAGTGCTGGGATTACAAGCATGAACCACCACACCCGGCCAAAATTATTAAACTCTTTACATACACAATGCTTTTAACTGCTTAAATGTTTCAGTATGGGCCATTATTTTGATTATAGGAATTCATAAACATTTTCTGTTAGACTATACATTTTACAACAGCAAAAGCCACATCTGTCCAGTTCACTGAGATATCCTCAGAGCTTAGCACAGTATCTAGCATACAGTATATATTTGATGAATAAAATAATACTGCACAGCATTCATTTTCCTGGATACTACAAAATATGCTGATATGGCAAAACATATGGTCTCTATCCACAAGACCTTTACAGTCTAGTTTACAAAGTGTTGGGCATGAAACACACAACACCTTTATATTGGCTGACTTTCTTTCAACATCAATCACATGTCCACCACAGTGAGAGCTCGCAGAACAAAGGTGGTAGTGGGGTAAGCACTGTGGTCCCTGGAAATAAAATAGTTAATTGACATAACTATAGAAGAGAAGAAAAATGTCCTTGGCCTTAAATAATTTATAATCTAGGTTTAAATATAATTGTTTTCAGGTTTATTGGAGTAATTTCAAAGTTGCCAAATATTTTAACATTTGTTCTGTGCATAGCTCACTACACCCACTCAGTAAGTGGGTGATTTTTTTATGTGTCAGTTGCACAGGAGTCTAAATTCTAAGAAACCATACCCATCAGGTTGATATGGTTCCAAGAAAAATAAAACCATCCAATATTAATTTTTAGAAAGCTTAGCAGGGCATATAATTTGCTTAGTGACATACTCACATTGCTGTTTAGCCAACCCACCTATCCTCTGAGTCGTATGAATATTACTGTAAACAATAATTGACAAAAGGAAGGAAATTAGTATTTATTAAATGCCTGCTATGGACATAGGCACTATAATAGGTTTTATTGTTCATTATTTAATACCCACCACAAAACTGTGGGGTTGATTTCCTTTTTAATACAGGGTCTCGGGCCAGGTGCTGTGGCTCACGCCTGTAATCCCGGCACTTTGGGAGGCCAAGGTAGTCGGATCACGAGGTCAGGAGATCAAGACCATCCTGGTCAACATGGTGAAACCCCGTTTCCACTGAAAATCCAAAAATTAGCTGAGCATAGCGGCGCGTGCCTGTAATCCCAGCTACTCAGGAGGCTGAGGCAGGAGAATCGCTCGAACCTGGGAGGTGGAGATTCTAGTGAGCCGAGATCACGCCACTGCACTCCAGCCTGGCAACAGAGCTAGATTCCATCTCGTGGGGTG
>NW_012118488.1:3348609-3353353 GCF_000951035.1 Colobus angolensis palliatus
CCTCCCAGGTTCATGCCATTCTCCTGCCTCAGCCTCCCGAGTAGCTGGGACTACAGGCGCCTGCCACCACGCCCAGCTAATTTTTTGTATTTTTAGTAGACATGGGGTTTCACCGTGTTAGCCAGGATGGTCTTGATCTCCCGACCTTGTGATCTGCCCACCTCAGTCTCCCAAAGTGCTGGGATTACAGGTGTGAGCCACCACGCCCGGCTCTCTAGTTTTGTTACCTTATTGTTCCCAAGTCTTCCCTCATGCTCCCAATATAGTTATATCACAACTTTGAAAAAAATCAGTATTTATGACTACTATGACTATGAGTAGTTCACAATTATTTCTATCACTCCTACACTAGTCCTTTGTCTTCTCTTCCATTTTCTTTTTCCTTGTGAATTTATTCTTTTTTAAAAAACTTATTTTACTTTTGCTTTAATGGAATTTCAGGAATTTGTGGTAATAAATGCTACCATGTTTTACCTGACATCTGAATAGATATATTCATACTTTCTTGTATTTATAAATGGTAAAATTGTGGCTCAGAGAGGCAACCTAATTTGTCTAAGATCACAAGTCTATCAAATGACAGACGTAGTATTTGACTACGGGCCTGCCTGACTCCAAAGCTCATGGTCTATTTCTACTATGACAAATGACATCTTGAAATAATTTAAACTCAACTATTCTTTTAACTGCTTATCTTTTTGTACCAGTTTCATGCCTCATATTTTAAGTAGGAAAATCCTAGCAACCTTATTCTACATGTGCCAAAACTTCTCACCCATGGAAATAATGTGAACTACTATGAGTATCATTTAAATAAACTCATATTAATTATCTCAAATTAAGTAAGGGAGGAGTGATTTAAAATTCAATTAGCTAGCAAAAGCTAGGAGTTAAACAAAAACCAGAAAGACAAAGAAAAAAAATAAAGAGTAATCATCAATTCATTTTCCAAGTATTTCTGACTCTCAGCTTTCTGGGCACATGGTAGGCTACACTTTTTTTTTTTTTTTTTTGGAGACGGAGTCTTGCTCTGTCGCCCAAGCTGGAGTGCATGGTGCAATCTCGGCTCACTGCAACCACGCCTCCTGGGTTCAAGCAATTCTCCTGTCTCAGCCTCTGGAGTAGCTGGGGCTATACACACCACCATGGCCAGTTCTTTTTTTTTTTTTTTTTTTTGAGACAGAGTCTTGCTCTGTCACCCAGGCTGGAGTGCAGTGGCACCATCTCAGCTCATTGCAACTCCGCCTCCTGGGTTCAAGCAATTCTCCTGCCTCAGCCTCCCAAAGTGCTGGGATTACAGGTGTGAGCCACTGCACCCAGGCTAGGCTACACTTTTTAAACCACGCCCACAACTCCTATTCCCTGTAGTTGGATGTGGTCCTGTGACTACTTCTGGTCAGCATATTATGAGATGTGACAGGGAGAGGAAGGGCATTTACTAACCAATATGAAATCCTTCAGACCTCTTTTCCTTCTGGCACAGTGGCTAGCAATCTTTCAGGTGATGGTTGCTCTCAGCTTGGTCCCGTAACAACTAAGACGACCTACTGGATAGACATAGTGTATTTTCTTGGTGTTTTTGTTTTGTTTTGTTTTGAGACAGAGTCTCACTCTGTCACCCAGGCTGGAGTGCTGTGGCATGATTTCGGCTCACTGCAACCTCTGCCTCCCAGGTTCAAGTGATTCTCCTGTCTCAGACTCCTGAATAGCTGGGACTACAGGCACCCACCACTATGCCCAGTTTTTTTGTATTTTTAGTAGAGACAGGGTTCCACCATGTTGGTCAGGCTGGTCTTGAACCCCTGACCACAGGTGATTCACCCACCTCGGCCTCCCAAAGTGCTAGAATTACAGGCGTGAGCCACTGCGCCCAGCCACACAGTGTGTTTTTAAAGCCACTGAGATCTTGCATTGTTTATTACCACAGCATAATTTGGCTTATCCAAGCTGCTCTGAGTAGACACCAGAAGTGGGGTGCTGCCTTACCAAAAAGCCTAAAATATATGACAAAGCCTTAGGAGCTGGGTGGAAGGAGGCAAGGAAAGTTATTGGAGGCTAAAAGATCAGCAACTTATATTATACAGTGGTGAAATGATCAGTGAAACTATCAGCTATCCCAGAAGGTAGATAATATACCACAAGAGCTAACAGCTCTAGTGGGAAAATGGACTATTACAAGTGTGTTGTATTGTAACACTGTTAGTTGTATTTAACAAATTATCACATGAAAAGGATGAATTCAGAAAATAATGATCAATTTATAATCAAGAATAAAAGAAATCCAGAAAGTCAGGGATTTGCAGAGTAAGAAGAGGCAAGTGCTTAATGTAAAACTGAAATCTTTGAGCTACAAAGCCTGTATAGAATTCAGTCTTGAGGCAAAGATCAAATCAAATATTTGGCTTTCACAATCACTGATTAAGATGGTACTCAATAAAATAGCTTTTTTAAAGAGACTAAAGATGAGTTCTGCTACAAAGCATATTTCTCTAATGTGAATTAATTCAAATGCTATTAGTAAATAGGGAAATGATAGCAGAATAACTCAGAAGCAATGTTAGTTTATACAAGATTTTCCCAAGTTAAATGTCTGAAGTGATCAGGAACAAGCTTTCTCAAAATTACAGAGAAAGCAAGCCTTAGCAATACACGAAGACCTCAAGAAAAAAGCTAAACACTCTACTTCTGTACCTTCCTTTAATGCAAGCAATGGTTCATTCAGTGACTTCATGAATAAAACTCCACTTTATACCTGATGAAGCTGAAAGAACAGTCACACCTCAGAGATATTGCCAGTTTGGCTCCAGACCGCCGCAATAAAGCAAATACCTCAATAAAGCAAGTCACATAAATTTTTTGGTTTCCTTGTGCATATAAGTTATGTTTACATTACACTGTAGTCTATTAAGTGTGCAATAGCTTTGTATCTTAAAAAACAATGTACATGTTTTAATTTAAAAATAATTTATTGTGGCCAGGTGCGGTGGCTCATGTCTGTAATCCCAGCACTTTGGGAGGCTGAGGCGGGCGGATCATGAGGTCAGGAGATCGAGACCACCCTGGCTGACACGGTGAAACCCCGTCTCTACTAAAAATACAAAAAATTAGCTGGGCGTGGTGGCAGATGCCTGTAGTCCCAGATACTCAGGAGGCTGAGGCAGGAGAATGGTGTGAACCCGGGAGGCGGAGCTTGTAGTGAGCCGAGATTGTGCCACTATACTCCAGCCTGTGCGACAGAGCAACACTCTGTCTCAAAAAAAAAAAAAAATAATAATAATAATTTATTGTTAAAAAATGTTAACGATTATCTGATCCTTCAGTGAATCAATCATTTTGCCAATGGAGGGTCTTGCTTCAATGTTGATGGCTGCTGCATGATCAGGGTGGTGGTTGCTGAAGGCTGGGATGGCTGTGGCAATTTCTTAAAATAAGACAACAATGAAATTTGCTGCATTGACTTATTCTTCCTTTCAAAGATTTCTCTGTAGGATATGATGCTGTTTGATAACACTTTGCCCACAGTGGAACTTCTTTCAAAATTGGAGTCAATCCTCTCAAACCCAGTCACTGCTTCAACAACTAAGTTTATGGAATATTCTAAATCCTTTGTCATTCCAATAATGTTCACAACATCTTCACCAGGAGTAGATTCCATCTGTTCGAGTTTTATCAAAAGATGGCAGCAATTCAGTCATACTTCAGGCTCCACTTCTAATTCTAGTTCTCTTGCTATTTCCACCACATCTGCAGTGACTTCCTCCACTGAAGCGTTGAAACCCTCAAAGTTGTCCATGAGGCTTGGAATTGACTCCTCTAAACTCCTGTTTGTGTTGATATTTTGACCTCTTTCCATGAATCACAAATGTTCTTAATGGTATCTAGAGTGGTGAATCCTTTCTAGAAGGTTTTCAAATTACTTTGCCCAGACTCATCAGAGGAATCACTATCTATGGCAGCTATAGTACAAAATCAATTTTATAAATAATAAAGCTAGGAGGTAAAAATTCCTCATTGATCCATGGGCTACAGAATGAATGTTAAATTATCATGCATGAAAACAACATTCAACATTCATCTCCTTGTACATCTCCATCAGAGCTCTTGGGTAACTAGGTGCACTGTCAATGAGCCATAATATTTTGAAGGGAATCTTTTTTTCTGAGCAGTAGATCTCAACAGTGGGCTTAAAATATTCAGTAAACCATGCTGTAAACAGGTGTGCTGTCATTCAGGCTTTATTGTTTCATTTCTAACACACAGGCTGAGTAGATTTAGCATCACTCATAAGGGCCTCTGGATTTTTAGAATAGTAAGGTGGCTTCACCTTCAAGTCACCAGCTGCATTAGCCGCTAACAAGAGAGTCAGGTTATCTTTTGAAGTCAGGCATTCACTTCTATCTATGACAGTCCTAGATGGCATCTTCTTTCAATATAAGGCTATTTTGTCTACACCAGAAAATGATCTTAGCTAGATGTGGATAACTTGCTGGAGCTTCTACATCAGCACATGCTGCTTCACCTTGCACTTTTACATTATGGAAATAGCTTATTTCCTTAAACCTCATGAACCAACCTCTCTGCTGGCTTCCAACTTTTCTTCTGTAGCTTCCTCACTTCTCAGCCTTCAAAGAATTGAACAGTTAGGACCTTGTTCTAGCTTTGGCTTAAAGGAATGTTGTGTTTGGCTTGATCTTCTATGCAAACCACTAAAATCTTCTCCATCTCAGCAATAGGGCTATTTCAC
>NW_012118488.1:3353483-3363167 GCF_000951035.1 Colobus angolensis palliatus
TTTCACTATGTTGGCCAGGCTGGTCTTGAACTCCTGACCTCAGGTGATCCGCCCACCTTGGACTCCCACAGTGCTGGGATTACAGGAGAAAGCCACCACACCCAGCCAGCTGGTTCACTTTCTTATCATTCGTGTGTTCACTGGGGTAGCACTTTTCTTTTTTTTTGAGATGGAGTTTCACTTTTGTCACCCAGGCTGGAGTACAGTGGTATGACCTCAGCTCACTGCAACCTCCACCTCCCAGGTTCAAGCATTTCTCCTGCCTCAGCCTACCGAGTAGCTGGGATTACAGGCACGCACCACCACACCCAGCTAATTTTTGTATTTTTAATAGACACTAGGTTTTAATATGTTGGCTAGGGTGGTCCCGAACTCCTGACAGGTGGTCTGCCCACCTTGGCCTCCCAAAGTGCTGGGATTATAGGTGTGAGCCACCGTGCCCGGCCCATTGGGGTAGCACTTTCAAATTTCCTTCAAAAACTTTTCCTTTGCATTCATAACTTGATAGTCTGGCACAAGAGGCCTACGTTTTGGCCTGTCTTGGCTTTTGACATGCCTTCCTCACTAAGCTTTATCATCTCTAGCTTTTGATTTAAAATGAGAGAGGGGTGAACTCTTCCTTTCACTTGAACACTGAGAGGCCACTGTAGAGTTATTAATTGGCCTAATTTCAATATTGTTGTGTCTCAGGGAATAGGAAGGCTTGAGGAGAGGGAGAGAGATTGGGTAACAGCTGGTCTGTGGAACAGTAAGAACACATATGATATTTATCAATGAAGTGTGTCATCTTATATGAGTATGGTTTATAGCACCCCAAAACAATAACATCAAAGATCACTTATCACAGATCACCATTAACAGATAGCAAAGAAAATGTTTTCAATATTAGGAGAACTACAAAAATGAGACACAGAGACACAAAGTGAGCACATGTTGGAAAAATGACACTGACAGACTTGCTCGATGGATGGTTATAACAAACCTTCAATTTGTTAGCAAAGTGCAATAAAACAAGGTAGGCCTTCAGCCTGGGCAACATGGTGAAATCTCGTCTCTACACACACACACACACACACACACACACACACACACAAAATTACCCAGGCATGGTGCTGCACACCCGTGGTCCCAGCTACTTGGGAGGCTGAGGCACAAGAACTGCTTGAACCCAGGAGGCAGAGGCTGTAGTAAGCCAAGATTGTGCCACTGCACTCCAGCCTGGGTGACAGAGTGAGACCTTGTCTCAAAATAAAACAAACAAAAAAAATTATTTTGATGAAACTGGTCTATATTGGAAGCAAAGGTCCTCATGGTCCAAAATCTCAGAGGAGGAAACAACCATCCAAGGAATTAAGTCTGTAAACACTGAAATATATGCCAGTGGAGATTTAATATGTTTTTATTATGGTTAATTTTATTTTCTTTAATTTTTTTTATTTTTGGGGTTTTTTCCACGAAGACCAAAAAACCTGCTAGACAAATTCTAAAAGAGTTGAAACATTTATTTTTGTTTTTATTAGTGCAAGGACTACGGTGTTCCACAGATTTAGAGTGGTTTGCCTCAACTCTATTTTCCCCGTAAATCCTGTTTACTTTAGTGCACAATTTTGCAGAATGGGGACTTTTTGGAAAAGCATATATGGCAGTATAGCAAAAATATCTGTATTCAAAATTAAATCAAGGAAGAAGTATGAGACTAATAAAGCAGAGTTATGTAGCAAACATAAGAAGTATGGGCCAGGTGCAGTGGCTCATGCCTGTAATGTCAGTACTGTAGGGGAATTGCTTGAGTCCAGGAGACTAGCCTGGGCAACATTTTTTTTCTAAAAAAAAAAAAGAAAAAAGAAGTATGGTAAGAAAAGAACTGTGGATGTGGTTACAGCACCTGGAGCTGAATATATATATATCTTCCCCCTCCCCCCCGAGACAGAGTCTAGCTCTGTTGCCCAGGTTGGAGTGCAGTGGCACAATCTCAGTTCATTGCAACCTCCGCCTCCTGGGTTTCAAGTGATTCTCCTGCCTCAGCCTCCCTAGTAGCTGGGATTACAGGCCCCTGCCACTACGCCCAGCTAATTTTTGTACTTTTAGTAGAGACGGGCTTTCACTGTGTTGGCCAGGCTGGTCTCGAACTCCTGATCTCGTGATCCGCCGCCTCAGCCTCCCAAAGTGCTGGGATTACAAGCGTGAGCCATTGCGCCTGGCCTACATAAGGCATATTTATCATATATTTGTTAAATGTTTATGAATTGCCTACTATGTGTTAGGTATTGTAGGAGTTGGAACCATCAAGGTGCTCAAAGGTGTACCTGGAGAGACAGACATGAAGATATAGCATAGCAGATCAGGCACAGTGGCTCATGCCTGTAATCTCAGCACTTTGGGAGGCTGAGGCAGGAGGATCACTTGAAGCAAGGAGTTCAAGACTAACATGAGCAACATAACGAGACTTTATGTCTACTTTTAAATATATACTTTTTTTTTTTTTTTTTTTTTTTAAGTAGAGATAGGGTTTCACCATGTTATCCAGGCTGGTCTCAAACTCCTGACCTCAAGCAATCTACCCGCCTCAGCCTCCCAAAGAGTTGGAATTACAGGCTTGAGCCATCACACCCATAATTTTTAAAAAAGTAAAAACACAGTATAGCTGTTAAGAGCACAAACTCTGAAACCAGACTGCCTGCATTAGAAATCTGGCTCTAAAACCTCATAGGTGGGTCATGACCTTGCTTAACTTCTTTATGTCTAATTTTCTGTATACGTACAATGGAGACAGTAGTAGTATCTACCTCATGGATTACTGGTATAAATGCTTATGAGAATACTTAGCAATAGTAAGCACTATTATAAGTATTTGCTAAATAAATGCACTCACCTATACACATAACATACAGTGGCAGTATGTGAAGGGAGGTAGTGAACAGGCCATGGGAAGTTTCAGAGATGAGATAAAGCTGGGGCTGGTCTTGAAGGACAAGCAGAAGTCAGATGGAGAAGGGGGAAGGTAAGAATGTTGCACACAAGCAACACCACAGGAAAATGACAGTAATGAAACCATGTGGGTTTTTTTTTTTAACCTACTTATGCATGATTACCCTACAATGACTTGGAATGCTGATATGGTTTGGATGTTTTGTCCTCTCTAAATTTCATGCTGAAATGTAATCCCCGATGTTGGAGGTGAGGCCTGGTGGGAGGTGTTTGGGTCATGGGGGCAGATCCCTCATGAATGGCCCGGTGCCGTCCTCGAGGGAATGAGTTATTTCTTGCTCTGAGTTTACATGAGATCTGGTTAAGACTGTGGCACTTCCCCCCAATCTCTTGCTTGCTCTTTGAGCATGTGATACACCTGTGTCCCCCTTTGCATTCTGCCATGATTGTACACTTTCTGAGGCCCTTAACAGAAGCCGAGCAGATGTCGGTGACAGGCTTCTACAGCCTGCAGAACCACGAGCCCAAGTAAACCTCTTTTCTTTACAAATTACCCAGCCTCAGGTATTCCTTTACAGCAGTGCAAACAGACTAACACAAATGCTGCTCCCATTTTACAGATGAGGCTCAACTTTCCCGTTGTCATTGCTGGTAAGTGATGGGACAAGTGTTTGAATTATGCTTTTCTAACTCCTAGTCCAAGTTTACCATACTGTCTCCTACTGAGTTAATGGTAAACAACGGTCTCAAAAGATGTACTTAGGTTTTTGAACAACAAAATACCTTTACAATACAAAGCAAATAACAGAATTCCAGACTTGTGTTTGAGGGTGTAAATTTTATCCTTAACTAGTGAAACTCATACCTTCCTTCAGAATGTCCAGAAAGTTAGGTTAATTCATATGGATACATTTTGATTTTCAAATTGATTCACCTGTAGTCTGGGTTTCACAGTAACCACTTTTAACAAACTAAAGACTCAAAATTTAAAGTATATTTTTAGTTCATCTTCTTGCAACAAAATGGTAAGCTTTCAAATGGGTAAAACCTAAATAAATTTGTCAACTTCGAATTTTGTATGTAAAGTAGAAGTTATAGAAACAATTTATATTGAAAAGGGTTTTGTTATCACAGTATCAATGCATATTTATAAATGTCCTTCATTTCCAAGGTGCTCACAATATCGACCTGAAATACACTCGAAAAGCTACCAACGTCAACTTGTAACAGTCATCTTCATAACAAACAAAAACCTCAAACGTCATATATCACTGGGCCTTATTTTGGATAAGCATTACAAGCTGTTCTCAGACGCCTATATTTTATGTGGTCAAAAAACAGAACTACAGTCTCATCTAATAAAAATGTACTATGTCAATTTTTAAGTAGTCCATCTAATCCACTCTCTGTAAGAAGTGAAATTGAGAAATGCTTGTCACCTTCAGTTTTAGACAAAGCTTTCATAAAAATAAAATTTAACTGTAGTTTTTTACACATGTATTTAAACGAGACTGCCATTGTGTTTCCTCAATAATGTGCAAGTGCAACCAGTAAAAGAGGACAAAGGAGAGACGCACTCTTCCTAGGTACTACCTAATTACCTTCAAGCATCAACAGTTTCCACATTTCCATATAAGATAATATAAACTAATGTGCATTAGTCATTACACAAGTCAGCTGAAGCAATCTTAACTTTCACCAATAACCACCACGCCCAGGGTCAAAGAAGAAATCAAATACTAATTAACGGCCGGGCGCGGTGGCTCAGGCCTGTAATCCCAGCACTTTGGGAGGCCGAGACGGGCGGATCACGAGGTCAGGAGATCGAGACCACATTTCCATATAAGATAATATAAACTAATGTACTAAAAAATACAAAAAAACTAGCCGGGCGCGGTGGCGGGCGCCTGTAGTCCCAGCTACTCGGGAGGCTGAGCCAGGAGAATGGTGCAAACCAGGGAGGCGGAGCTTGCAGTGAGCTGAGATCCGGCCACTGCACTCCGGTCTGGGGGACGGTGTCAAAATATTAAAGTGACAGTACCTAAGAAATACTAATTAACTCCTGATCTCAGGTGATCCACCCACCTCGGCCTCCCAAAGTGCTGGGATTACAGGTGTGAGCCACCGTGCCCGGCCGAATGTGCCTTTTCTTAAACTTCTAAAGGTAACACCGCAAATTAGAGCTGAGGTATATCTATCAGGTATAACTATAGGTACAGATGTTCACATTGTGGCTACCTATAATCCACTAAGACAGGTGTCAAATTGACTAGATCATTGTGAACCTGAATTTAAAACTCATTTAGAAAATGAAAATAACTCAGAAATGCCTTTATTACATTCTTGTATTTTATAAAAATAAAAATCACAAACATCAGAAAATGCTGGGGATTTATTTTATACATTTGGCCTACAAAAAGACAAAGGAGTGTTACTGTTTTCTCATTAACAAAAACTCTTGGACACTTCAAAAATTAACATTTTGTACAAAAACTAGCCATGCATGGTAATACATGCCTGTAGTCCCAGCTATTTGGGAGGCTGAGGCAGGAGAATCGGTTTAACCAAGGAGATGGAAATTGCAGTGAGCTGAGATTGCAGCACTGTACTTCATCCTGGGTGAGAGTGAGATTTCGTCTCAAAAAATAAAATAAAATAAAATAAAAGGCAGGTATGGTGGTTCATACCTGTAATCCCAGCATTTTGGGAGGCCAAAGTGGGTGGATCACCTGAGGTCAGGAGTTCAAGACCAGTGTGGCCAACGTGGCAAAACTCTGTCTCTACCTAAAATACAAAAACAGCTGGGCGTGGTGGTTGGCACCTGTAATCCTAGCTACTTGGGAGGCTGAGGCAGGAGAATTGCTTGAACACAGGAGACTGAGGTTGCAGTGAGCTGAGATCACACCATTGCACTCCAGCCTGGGAACACTGCCTCAAAATAAATAAATAAATGAATAAATAAATATAACATTTTTGAAAACATCTTAACTGAACTAGTGTTAAATCAACAGGTATAAAATAAAGTCTAAAACAAAAATATTTGAAACCAGGTAGGAAGTTTTAACCCAAACCATAATGTATGCAAAACATAGCCAATAGAAAAAGACAAATTGCTAATATACCTTCTGCCTTTTCCTTCTCATAAGCCTGTATATTTCCTCTCTGATTCTTTTGAAATATACAAATCCTCTCCCTCCCAAAAAGAACACACACAATTTTACAAACAATTTCAAGGGATCTGCCTATTTCCAGAAATCCATCCATGGATTCTCTAGGGATCCCAAAACCCCAGGCTAAGAACTCTCATCACAGAGCAGATTTTACCTTTCCTTGTGATATATATTTAAATTTTTTTGAAGACAGAGGTCTTGCTATGTTGCCCAGGCTGGTCTCAAACTCCTGGCCTCAAGTGATCCTCCTGCCTTGGACTCCCACAGTGCTAAGATTACAGGTGTGAGCCGCTGCACCCAGCCTGTAGCATATATTTACTTAGACAAAGTTTGTAAATTAAATTTTTCTCTACCATCTTTCCTTCTTCTCCCTACCCCCTTTTCTCCCAATTTCTCCAGCATATCTATGGTCAGAAATGAATTAACAAGACTCATGCCTATAGTCTTAGCACTTTGGGAGGCTAAGGCAGGAGGATCATTTGAACCCAGATGGTTGAGGCTATAGTGAGTTATAACTGCACCACTGCACTCTGGCCTGGGCAAGAGAGCAAAAAGACCCTGTCTGAAAAAAAAAAAATAATTTTTTTTTGTTTGTTTGTTTGAGACGGAGTCTCACTCTGTCACCCAGACTTGAGTGCAGTGGCACGATCTCAGTTCACTGCAAGCTCCACCTTCCGGGTTCACGCCATTCTCCTGCCTCAGCCTCCCAAGCAGCTGGGACTATAGGCACCTGTCAGCATGCCTGGCTAATATTTTGTATTTTTAGTAGAGATGGGGTTTCACCGTGTTAGCCAGGATAGTCTCGATCTCCTGACCTCATGATCCACCTGCCTCAGCCTCCCAAAGTGCTGTGATTACAGGCGTGAGCCACTGCGCCTGGCCAAAATAAAATAATTTAAAAAATTAAAACGGAAAGGATATGAAGACATTCCTCTAAAGAAGATACACAAAAGGGTCAGATGCGGTGGCTCACACCTGTAATCACAGCACTTTGGGAGGCCAATGCGGGTGGATCACAAGGTCAGGAGATCGAGACCATCCTGGCTAACACAGTGAAAGCTCTGTCTCTACTAAAAAAAAAAATTTTTTAATTAGCCGGGTGTGGCGGCAGGCGCCTGTAGTCCCAGCTACTCGGGAGGCTGAGGCAGGAGAATGGCATAAGCCCGGGAGGTGGAGCCTGCAGTGAGCCGAGATCGTGCCACTACACTCCAGCCTGGGCAACACAGCGAGACTCTGTCTCAACAACAACAACAACAAAAAAAAACAAGAAAAGAAGATATACAAATGGCCAATGCGTAAAGGAAAAGATTCTTAATATTATTAGTCATGAGTGAAATGCAAATCAAAATCTCAATGCGATACCACTTCACACCTACTAGGATGGCTATAATAAAAAATTGTAACACAGCAAGTGTTGGTGAGGATGTGAAGATATTGGAAGCCTCATAGGTTATTGGTAGGAATATAAAATGGTACACTGGAGAACAGTTTGGCGGTTCCTTAAAAAATCAGACTTAACATATGACTCAGCAATTCCAGTTCTAGGCATAAACACAGGAGAACCAAAAATATATGTTCATACGAAAACTTGTAAACAAATGTTCACAGAAGTATTATTTATAATAGCCAAAAGGTGAAAACAATCCAAACATACATCAACTGATGAGTGGATAAACAAAATATATAATCATACAATGGAATATTATCTGCTATAAAAAGGAATGAAGAAGTCAGGTATGGTAGCTCATGCCTGTAATCCCAGCACTTTGGGAGGCTATGGTGGGATGATCGCTTGAGCCCAGGAGTTTGCATCTAGCTTGGTCAACATAGCAAGAACTTGTCTCTACAAAAAGTTTTTCAAAAATTAGCTGGGCGTGGCGGTGCACATTTGTAGTCCTAGCCACTCAGGAGGCTAAGGTGGGAATACTGCTTGAGCCTGGGAGGTTGAGACGGCAGTGAGTCATGATTGTTCCACCACACTCCAGTGTGGGCGACAGAGCGAGACCGCGTCTCAAAAAGAAGAAATGGCCGGGCATGGTGACTTATGCCTGTAATCCCAGAACTACAGGAGGCCAAGGCGGGTAAATTGCTAGAGCTCAGGAGTTCGAGACCAGCGTGGGCAACATGGTGAAACCCCATCTCTACCAAAAATACAAAAAATTAGCTGGGAGTGCTGGCATGCACCTGTGGTCCAACTACTTGAGAGGCTGAAGCAGGAGAATTGCTTGAACTCAAGAGGCAGAGGTTGCAGTGAACTGAGATCTTGCCACTGCACTCCAGCCTGGGCGACAGAGCAAGATTTGATCTCAAAAAGAAAAAAAAAAAAAAGGAATGTAGTACTGATATGTGGTACAAGATGGAAAAACCCCGAAAGCATTATGCTAAGTGAAAGAAGCCAGACATAACAGGCTACATAGTTGTATGACTCTATTTATATGAAACAGCCAGAATAAGCAAATAGAGACAGAAAGTAAATCATCATTAACAGGAGCTGGGAATAGGGAGGAGTGGGGAGTGACTGCTGATGGGCTCCAGGTTTCTTTTGGGGGCAATGAAAATGTACTGGAATTAGATATAGGTGATGGTTGCACAATCTTATGAATAAACTAAAAACCGCAGACTTTGATGCTTTAAAATGATAAATTTTATAGTAAATGTATATTTCAATAAAATCAAATAGGCTATTCAGATATAAATAGTTCAAAGGTGATGTGAATAAGATCATGTGAAAATAAATTATAATATTTTGTATAAAATGACATTATCAATTTACTGGATAGCTCATAAACTGCAACCTGGGCCCTAACAGCAGTGATGTAATGAGGCTGAGTGGGAAATAACACCCACAGTGCGGAGAGTCAACAGATCTGGGTGGGTTCTATTTGGAACTCTTCCACACTGCTGGGCAGGTCATTCCACCTTTCTAGCTTTCAGTTTTTTTCAGCCACGAACTTAAGGGATTCCCTTCCACAACTGACATTTAATGTTCTATAAGTTTGTGCTGACTATCTGTGTCTATTCTGTTACCTAATCCATCTGGTCACCTATTGCCACACAGGTAATTCCCAACCTTTCAATATTAAGAGTTATCACACACCCCTTACCCCACCCTACCCCACCATGTTCTCTCTTATTATTTAAAAAAAACTGTGTCTAAGAATTTGCATTGAGGTCATACTTTGTTACTAATCAAATATATATAACAGCCAGTTATGACATTTTGGTTACACTGCAAAGTGTTACCACAATTTCAATTTGACCCTTTGAACACAAAAATTAGCTTATGAATCTCAGTTTGGAGATTCTTGAGTTAAGAAAACAGTCCACAGTCTTTAAATAAACATAATGCTTGATGGAAATGACCCCACAACCTTAACCATGGAATAGGTAGGTTTTTCTAAACACAACACAGAGTCCACCATACTTTCTTAGGGTAGATAGAGACATGAGCATACTTAACACCATTCCTTGGATGATTCTATTCACAATCCTCTGCCTTCGTCAGAAAGCATTTAAGGCAATATGCAGAAAAGGATGTAGAATAAATCCATGAAGCCTAAGACCTGTCATATCTACTGATACCTTT
>NW_012118488.1:3364375-3367003 GCF_000951035.1 Colobus angolensis palliatus
CACTGTGGTCTCCATCTCCTGACCTTGTGATCCGCCCGCCTCAGCCTCCCAAAGTGCTGGGATTACAGGCGTGAGCCACCGCGCCCGGCCTATAAAAAAATTTTTAAACTTAGCCAGGTGTGGTGGTGCATGCCTACAATCTTAGTTATTCAAGAGGGTGAGGTGGGAGGATCACTGGAGCCCAAGAGTTCCAGGCTATAGTGAGCTATGATCATGCTGCTGCCCTCCAGCACAGACAACAGACCAATACCCTCTCTCTTAAAAAAAAAAAAAAAAAATTAAAGGCAAAAATGCCCAACAACTCTGTAGGTAGCCTACTTAGAACAAAATTTAACTCAATAGTGGTTTTCTACACTGGAGGTTGGCAAACTGATCCAATGGATCCTTCCTCCCTTTTGGGAGGTACAGTTGAACACAGAGAAGAGACTGATTACTGGGGTTTGAGTTGTTACCCTAAATATACTGAGCTATGCTTTATGAATCTTCCCGAGACATCCAGTATATCACTCTTAGAAGTAATGGGACTCTGTGTTACTAAAACTGCTGCTACTCAAACAAGGGATTTATTTTTTATCTAGAGGTAAATAAAAAACAAGGAGCCCATGTCTCCTTTTTTTCCTGAACGCAGAAATTCCTTTTTCTTTTCTAATTAAAATGTGAAGTTTATAGGTCTCATGGGTTTACACGCTAAGCACTGTCTGTCCAATTCCTACATTCTATTCATGCATTCACAAGCTTTGACTATTATCTACATGCAAAGTACCAAGAGGCTAATATAAAGAGAAAATATTTATTCTTTAAAATAATCATTGTATTGACCCTCACATTCACAAGCTTAAAGTTAGGTTGAGAAGCAAGACCTATGCACAAAAAATAAGTCATGATTGCCAAATACAACAATTTTTTATTTTTGAGACAGGGTCTTGCTCCATCATTCAGGCTGCAGTATAGTGGCACGATCATGGCTCACTTCAGCCTCGACCTCCCAGGTTCAAGTAATCCTCCCACCTCATCCTCCTGAGTAGCTGGCACACGCCACCATGCCTAGCTATTTTTTTTTTTTTTTGGTAGAGACAGGGTCTTACTGTGTTGGTCTGCCCTGGTTGGTCTTAAACTCCTTGCCTCAAGCGATCCTCCTGCCTCAGCCTCCCGAAGTCCTGGGATTACAGCATGAGCCACTGCACTCCACCAGTTTCTGAACTCTTAAAAAGCATAAGAACGAGAATCAACACCTTCTGCTAGATGTCACCTTGCCTGGATGTGATGCATGGAACTGTGGTACCCATCTTGCATCTATAATGTGTGCTGGCCAAAAGACAAGGCAGACATGTTCAAGCTGGCAGAGCAGGAGGGTGAAAAGAATAGGGGTGTTGACTGATGTCACTAAACCACAGATTTAAACCAACCCTAGACTGAGGCATCTTGTTACTTGTAAGGATATATTTTCCTTATTTGTGAATTATTTTGAATAGAATTTTCTATTACTTGAAGTCTACAGTATCCTCATAATGTACACAGTCATGTTTGAGATGCAAATTAGACAACCAAGTAGAGTTGTCCAATAGCCAACTGGATAGAAGCACCTGATCAAAGGAAAAGTCAACACTGTAGCTATATATTTAGGAGGTATCAGCAAACAGAAAGAATTTACATTTAGGGGCTGAGGACACAGGATAAACAGAAAAGAAGGGGCTAAGCACCAAGCCTTAGGGCACCCCAAGGACAAAAAAGAAAAGGATAACAATGAAGAAAGAAGAAATTAACAGTGAGGTAAAACAAAAACACTAAAGTGCAGTGCACAGAAGCCAAGAGGTTAAAAAAGACAAAGAAAAATCACCACCGAATTTAGTGACTCAATAATTCCTTAACATGAAGGTCCCCTTGTCCTTCCACCAGCCTCCTCCTCTCTGAAAAAACACCAGACTTCACTAGCATAATGGTTAAGGGCTCAGACTTGGACTGACTTCTGGAGCTATCACTCACTAGCTGTGCGTGATACTTAACCGGTCACACTAGTTAAAAGTGTGATCAGGAAGGAATGGAAGCTGAGGAACAGAGCTGGAGTAGAACGCAAAACAAATAAAAGGTCTGAATTTGCGATTTTTTTTTTTTTGAGACGGAGTCTCACTCACTCAAGGCCCAACCTTGAGTTTGGACTTTTAAAGATGGGAGAAACAGCATGTTTAACTGCTGAAGGGAAAGATCACCTCTGATTACAAAACTCTATTACAGAAATAACATTTTGGGGCTGCGTGCAGTGGCTCATGCCTGTAATCCCAATACTCTAGGAGGCCAAGGTGGGCGGATTACTTGAGGCCAGGATTTTGAGACCAGCCTGGCCAACATGGCAAAGCCTATCTCTACCAAAGATAGAAAAATTAATCCCAGCTGGGTGCGGTGGCTCACACCTGTAATCCCAGCACTTTGGGAGGCCCAGGTGGGTGGATCACCGGAGGGCAGGAGTTCAAGACCAGCCTGACCAACATGGCGAAACCCTGTCTCTACTAAAATACAAAAATTAGCCGGGCTTGGTAGCACATGCCTGTAATCCCAGCTACTCCAGAGGCTGAGAGAGAAGAATCTCTTGAAATTGGGAGGCAGAGGTTGCAGTGAACTGAGATCTTGCCA
>NW_012118488.1:3368489-3369910 GCF_000951035.1 Colobus angolensis palliatus
AAAAAAAAAAAAAAAAAAATTAGCCAGGTGTGGTGGTGCATGCCAATAGTCCCAGCTACTCAGGAGACTGAGGTGGGAGGATCGCTTGAGCAAGGGAGGTCAAGGCTGCAGTGAGCTGTGACCACACCACTACACTCCAGCCTGGGCAACAATGAGACTGTCCGAGACTGTCTCAAAAAAGAAAAAAAGAAAAAGCATACCTTTTTAAAAAGTAGTAAAAGAAAATAGTAAAGGAAAAGTGTCTAATTTTCTCTTGGTTATATTACAAAGATCATTCCATAATTAAAACACAAACTCAAAGTACTAAACCACAAAAGCCCAGGTACTTTAAGAGCTAAGAAAATCTATAATACAACTACATGAAACCATTTGGAATATCCCCTTAAAACACTTTCAGTCTTCAAAACTTTCTCAAATCTGGCCAGGCGCGGTGGCTCACGCCTGTAATCCCAGCACTTTGGGAGGCCGAGGCAGGCAGATCACCTGAGATCAGGAGCTCAAGACCAGCCCGACCAATATGGCAAAACCTCATCTCCACAAAAAGTACAGAAAGTAGCTGGGCATGGTGACAGGCGCCTGTAATCCCAGCTACTCAGGAGTCTGAGGCAGGAGAATCGCTTTAACCCGGGAGGCGGAAGTTGCAGTGAGCCAAGATTGTGCCACTGCACTCCAGCCTGGATGACAAGAGCAAGACTCGGTCTCCAAAAAAAAAAAAAAAAAAGAATTTCTCAAATCTGAAGTATTTTTTCGCTTTGGTCTTATTGAAGAAGTATGTTGTCTTGAGATAAGCTTTCTATAAACTTCTGTACAAGAACCACATAAGAAAATATTTAAAATTTTTTATGTTAAATTCAGGAAATTCTAAAATGTAAAACCACTCCAAATTAAAACATGACCACTTCAAAGAAAACGGGATAATGTTGAAGTTAAGACCAGAACAGCTTTTGACACAAACCACTGCATGCTGCAGAAACGGTAACCTAGTTTCATTTTGAGTATAGTGTTTGTTGCCCTCAAGGGATCTGCAACTTTCGAGCAAGATTTTTTTTCATTAAATGCCAGATAACAGATAAAGGAGTGGGGGGGAATCAATACATTTTCATGCTACAACATATCTTAACTCTTCAGTTTAAAAGAAGAAAAGCATAGTCCTTAGGAACACACACATGTATCATACTGACAAACCTCAGTTACTGGTGACCACACGAAGATTTCAACTCAAGGCTGAACTATATAAAACATGTGACAATTTAATGATCTGCTTGTGAGGAGAGAACCCCCCTTAGTATCACATAAAATTCTTAGCTATTTGCTCACTGGCACAACAACTGATCAGTAATAACACGAGTTGGGAAAGCTGATGGAAGATGTTCAAATATATGAAGGTTTTCTCCACATAGAATTCTTTTTTTTTTTTTTTG
>NW_012118488.1:3370518-3384750 GCF_000951035.1 Colobus angolensis palliatus
GCCTCCCAAAGTGCTGGGATTACAGGCTTGAGCCACCGCGCCCGGCCGCACATGTAATTCTTAACTATCTTTTCCCAAAATACTGTTCTCTATAATGTACAACGAATGACTGACTACATATTTCAGTAAGACAAAAGTCCCAAACATCCACATTTCTGAATGAACAACCTGTTCAAGACACTATCTCCCTATAAACTCGAGAAGTTACTTTTAGGATATAAGATAAATCCATTAGTAACATTACACACCATAGACATTTACATTCTAACTGCACTGGAATGTCTAAAAATTAGCCTATGAACACCAAAGTGACAGAGCCCAAGAGGAAGTGAACAGACTCCTGGCTTGCAGACAAATGAGTAGGTGGTGGAAACATTTATGTGGGGAGATGATTTTTATACAATATCTTTCTTAATCTAAAGGAAACCACAGCTCTTCACGATGTATGTGCTATAAATAGATGTCATCAGTTGAAAACCTTAATAAACGTTTTGTTTTTGCTTGCTTGCCTTTAAAAAAAAATAACTTTTTTTTTTTTTTAAATAACCCAAATCCAATGTGTGGTCAAGATAACCAAACCAATGGATGTAACCAAGCAGGTTGCCCAGAGCCGTGGGTACACATAACTAAGTTTAATTCCCACCTGGGCACAGTGGCTCATGCCTGCAATCCCAACATTTAGGGAGGCCAAAGTGCAAGGACTACTTGAGGCCCAGAGTTCAAGACCAGCCTGGCAACACGGTGAAACTCAATCTCTACAAAAAACTTAAAAATCAGCTAGGTATGGTGATGCATGCCTACAGTCCTAGCTACTTGAGAAGCTGAGGCAGGAGGATCACTGGAGCCCAGGAATACAAAGTTGCAACGAGCTATGATTGCACCACTGCACTCTAGCCTGGGCAACAGAGTGAGACTCTGTCTCAAAAGACAAGAAAAAAATGTATTCCCCTTCATTGATTTATGCTGAAGAAAATATTTCAATTAACAATGTTTTTTAATATATGTAATATTCTTCAAATATACTTCCCTTACCAAAATCAAAGAATTTTCACATTAGCTCACATCAAGGCAAATTTTTATTTTTTATTTTTATTTTTTGTGACAAGAGTCTCCCTCTGTCGCCCAGGCTGGAATGCAGTGGTGTGATCTCGGCTCACTGCAACCTCTGCCTCCCGGGTTGAAGCAATTCTCCTGCCTCAGCCTCCCAAGTAGCTGGGACTACAGGCGCACGCCACCATGCCTGGATAATGTTTTGTATTTTAGTAGAGACGGGGTTTCACTGTATTGCCCAGGCTGGTCGCGAACTCCTGAGCTCAGGCAATCTGCCGGCTTCCGCCTCCCAAAGTGCTAGGATTACAGGCTTGAGCCACCGTGCCTGGCCCATCAAAGCAAATTTTCTATCACTACTTTTGCTAACATCTTCAAAGAATGTGGCTAGGGCAATCAAAGACAGTTTTGATCACAGAAACATTGTTCAAGTTAGCATTCCCTCCTTCCCCAACTCCCACCTAATCCCCCCTCAAAAGAAGCACATATATCTAAGAATCAAAAAGTTCTTGTCGGCCGGGCGCAGTGGCTCAAGCCTGTAGTCCCAGCACTTTGGGAGGCCGAGACGGGAGGATCACGAGGTCAGGAGATCGAGACCATCCTGGCTAACACGGTGAAACCCCGTCTCTACTAAAAAAAAATACAAAAAACCAGCGGGGCGAGGTGGCAGGCGCCTGTAGTCCCAGCTACTCGGGAGGCTGAGCCAGGAGAATGGCGTAAACCCACGAGGCGGAGCTTGCAGTGAGCTGAGATCCGGCCACTGCACTCTAGCCAGGGCAACCAAGCGAGACTCCGTCTCAAAAAAAAAAAAAAAAAAAGTTCTTGTCAAATAATTATTAGTCTCTTTTATAAATGCAGGAAACTAAGGCCCACTGGCTAAAAGATGAGTCAGAGTGGCCCGGAGAGTAAGAATTAGCCAAATTTATGACTGCTATGCTCTCTTCTCCCTTAAGATAAAATCCATTCAGATGATTTGTGACTTTTTAGAAGGGGCAGTGAGGGGTGGTAATAAGGAAGTTATCTAGATTTTTCTTTTTTTCTTTGAGACAGAGTGTTGCTCTGTCACCCAGGCTGGAGGGCCAGTGGTGCAATCTCGGCTCACACTAACCTCCTCCTCCCGGGTTCAAGCAATTCCCCTGCCTCAGCCTCACAAGTAGCTGGGATTATAGGCATGTGCCACCAGCCCAAATAATTTTTGTATTTTTAGTAGAAACGGGGTTTCACCATGTTGGCCAGGCTAGTTGTGAAATCCTGACCTAAAGTGATCCGCCCACCTTGGCCTCCCAAAGTGCTGGATTACAGGCATGAGCCACCGCGCCTGGCCACGTCATTTCTTTAACAAACAAAACAACTAATCCTAAACTATAAAAAGAAATGAAGTAATCAAACCCATTTAAATGCAATGCCTAAGATCATTTAGATGCCAAGTGTTAACAAAAGGATGCTGAAAAAAGCACAAATATAATGTGAGCATAAGAAACACTTAAAATCAACATCAAGCCTCAAAATATCAGACTCTTATTAAATTCACAAAATATTTATTGAGCACCTACTATGTGCCAAGTGCGGCAGCCACAACTACAAGTGTAGTACAACAGACAGGATTCCTGGTCTCAGGAGGCTTACAGTCTCACAATTCATTTATAAATAGATTGTAAGCATTTGTCCTAGTTTACTGGGAAAAGTCCTAGTTTATCATCGTTTTCTCCTAGAATAATGCTAATGATGCCCCCTCACAGGTCTCCCAGTCTGGACAAGTGACATGGTTACTTTATCTATAAAAAAACAAACAGGTCGGGCTCAGTGGCTAACGCCTGTAATTCCAGCACTTTGGGAGGCTGAGGCGGGCAGATCACCTGCGGTCAGGAGCTCGAGACCAACCTGGTCAACATGGTGAAACGCTGTCTCTACTAAAAATACAAAAAATTAGCTGGGCATGGTGGTGTGCACGTGTAATCCCAGCTACTTGGGAGGCTGAGGCAGAAGAATTGCTTGAACCTGAGAGGCAGAGGTTGCACTGAGCTGAGATCACACCACTGCACTCCAGCCCAGGTGACAAGAGCGAAACTCTGTCTCAAACAAGCAAAAAAAATTACTATACCTATAGGGCCACATGTTTATAAAATGTATATTAAGATTTTAATCTTTTTAGCTTCAAACTTATTTTAGACATTCTTCTTATTTTGATATGCACGTGTTACATAATGAAAGCAAACATTTGCTTCAGTTTAAAAAGAGGAAATCAACTCTGATTTTATCACATCAAAATGTATACAAAGTAAATCAAATGAACTTAAAAAATCAAAATGTCAAAGACCAAGTCCCTTGAGGGCAGGTAGCTCTCTTTAAAATACTACTTTAGCATTCCAGCTTGTGCCTATCTTAGTACTGAGAACATATTATGGTTTCTAGATACTTCCCTCTAAAAGGAAACAGGGCAGGAAATGTATGAGTTTGGAATATCTTGTCCTAAGGGAAAGAAAGGAAGCTATCAAAAACTATCAGAATTGTGTCAAAAAGAGTGAGGAACCAGCCTGATAAATGCCTATCTGGCAAAGATAGGACAATTGAGTATCAAAGGATTAATAAGAGTCGTGGATTGAAACACACCAAATATGCTTAAATCCACTGGTCACCTTTAGAGGATGCTAAGACAGCCAACTCATTCTTTTGAAAATAGGTAAATGAAGGGCAAAAATCATTCCTATCAGATCTCTACCCTAAGAAAACTAAACAGTTGAGGGAAAATTTTATATAAGTATTCCAGCTAATAACTGAAAAACAAATTATAGAATTAAGTATTATTTTGCGGTCAGGCGTGGTAGCTCATGCCTGTAATCCTGGCACTTTGGAAGGCCAAGATGTATGGATTGCTTGAACTCAGGAGTTTGAGACCAGCCTGGGCAACATGATGAAACCTGGTCTCTACCAAAAATACAAAACCTAGCTGGGCATGGTGGCATGTGCCTGTGGTCCCAGCTACTCCAGAAGCTGAGGTGGGAGGACCGCTGGAGCCTGGGAGGTAGAGGCTGCAGTGAGCCGTGATCATGCCCCTGCACTCCAGCCTGGGTGACAAAACCAGACTCTGTCTTTAAATACATATAAAATTTTGCAACCCCTAATGAATGGATATAGGCAAAAAGATCATCAATGACTCATAACAATATCCAAAAAGAAGCAACCAGCCTTTATATCTCCTAGAATTATACACCACTGCCTATTAAGTAATCTTGCCCCATGCCTGCAAGAAAAATTGAACCTCAGTTTTTGTTTTGTTTTGTTTTGAGACACAGTCATTCTGTCACTGAGGCTGGAAATGCAGCGGCATGATCACAGCTTACTAGAGCCTCAACCTCCTAGGCTCAATCACTCCTCCCACCTCAGCTTCCCGAATAGCTGGGACTATAGGTGTGCGCCACCACACACAGCTAATTTTTGTATTTTTTGGAGAGATGGGGATCTCACTATGTCACCCAGGCTGTTCTCAAACTCCTGGGCTCAAACAATCCACCCGCCTCGGCCTCCCAAAGTGCTAGGATTACAGGCGTGAGCCACCGCACCCTACCAAACCTTAATCTTATCAAGCCTATAGATCTAAAAACCAATTTACTGGAAATAAAAGGGATTGAGGAACATATCAAATGACACCATGTGGATATAATTAGTAAAATTCAGACTATAGAAAACTATACAACAAATGACTTGGATTCCTCAACAAAAAACTGCAAGGAAGCTGCTCATGGTGGCTCATGTCTAATCCCAGCACTTTGGGAGGGCAAGGTGAGAAAATCTCTTGAAATCAAGAGTTCCAGACCAGCCTGGGAAACATAGTGAGACCCCCTACCGCCATCTCTACAAAATATTTAGCTGGACATGGTGGTATGTGTGTGCCTGTGGTCTCAGCTACTTGGGAGGCTGAAGTGAGAGGATCACTTGAGCCCGGGAGATTAAGGTTACAGTGAGCCAAGACTGAGCCTTAGGCTCAGAGCAAGACACTGCCCAAAAACAAACAAACAAACAAACAAAAAAACCCTGCAAGGAGAGGAATGGAGAGGCAAAGCGGGAGGGGAGAGAAAGAAAACAAACCTACCCAATCACTTCTTGGGACACTAATTCAAGCAAACTGAAAAAACAATTATGAGTCAACTGGGACATATACAGACTGACTGAATACTTAATGATGCTCAGGAAGTTTTTATAAATAATATGATATGTTGTCTGGAGCTTCTTTAAAATGAGAGGGGGCAGGTAGGGAAGTGTAGTGAGTGTAGCAATCCTCCTGCCACAGCCTCCCAAAGTTCTGAGATTACAGGTATGCACACTGTACTCATCCTAGTGTGTTTTTTCTTATGGAACTGCCAAGTTATCGCTATGCATTTTTGTTTCCTAGAATGCTTAAGGGGAGTTTTTCTTTTTTTCTAAAAAGTGGTATGCTTCTGAATGAAACTGCTGAATGAAAAACAAAACAGAACAAAATAAGAATTTAAAAAGTGATTTGCTAATGGAAGGAATACTTAAGAGTTCTTAAGCTGTGAGAAAAAGCGATTTTTAAAAAATCCGTATCTACCTCATATTGCCAATTCCTTCCTCCTCTGCCATAAACTAAACTGTTTCAAGGAATTATTCAATTTAATGCAGTGGCCAGGTGCGGTGGCTTACACCTGTAATCCCAGCACTTTGGGAGGCCGAGACAGGTGGATCACCTGAGGTCACGAGTTCGAGACGACGCTGGCCAATATGGTGAAACTTTGCCTCTGCTAAAAATACAAAAATTTGCTAGGCCAGCTATTCGGGAGGCTGAGACAGCAGAATTGTTTGAATCCAGGAGGCAGACGCTGCAGTGAGTCGAGATCACACCACTGCACTCCAGCCAGGGAAATAGTGCAAAACTCCATCTCAAAAAAGAAAAAAAAAAAAAAAAATGCAATGCAGTGAGTTTGGATGCCATGGTTTGCCACGGCAGGGATTCTTTGCATTAGTAAGTGTAGAGTGAAAGATACCTAAGTACTACCCTATCTACAATGGTATTCCGCCTCAAGATCAGTAGCTTTTTCTCCTTCAAGAATCACTAAATACTTAAATTTTCTCAGAGCAAGACGTGAAACCATCCTCCACGAAGACTCCTGACTACTACTCTCAGTTAATTTCCTAGTAAACAAAAGTTGGCTATTTTCCATATGCTAATGGACTTAGGGGCTTATAACTATACTGAAAAGGCCACTATTGTGCAAGAACTATACTCACAGAAGTGATAAATCATGTTTCTGCATGGAATACAAGAAGGGTGGGGAAAATTCTGCCCTACCTTAAAATGGCCTTGGGCAGAACTATCTGTGAATGTCAAAAGATAACTCCTAAAGATATTAATGTCAAAGATAACTTACATTTGTTTAACAAATACAGAGATCCAGCTACATTATATATAGTACATATATATGTACAATCTATGTTATAACCAAAGCGAATCCATGAACAGATATTCAGGCTTCAGAATAGAGTTTAAAAGCTTAAGATGTTTCCAAATAGAAAAGGATATTAGTTGAAAATCAAATGAAATCTGAATTAAATATAAAGTGTAGTTAATAGTAATATACCAATGTCAGTTTCTTAGTTTTGAGAAACACACCATGGTTATGACTTTAACAAAAGAAACCATGAGGAGTTTACGGGTACAGAGTTGCACTCGTAACTTTTCTGTAAATTTAAGATTATTCCAAAAATTAAAAAAAAAATATTTGTAAGCTGGACATGGTAGCTCATGCCTGTAATCCCAGCACTCTGGGAGGCCAAGGTGGGTGGATCACCTGAGATCACGAGTTTGAGATCAGCCTGGCCAACATGGTGAAACGCTGTCTCTACTAAAAATACAAAAATTATCCAGGTGTGGTGGTGCATGCCTGTAATCCCAGCTACTCAGGAGACCGAGACAGGAGAATTGCTTGAACCCAGGAGGCAGAGGTGGCAGTGAGCTGAGATCGCGCCACTGCACTCCAGCCCAGGTGACAGAGATGAAAGACTCTGTCTTAAAAAAAAAAAAAAAATTGTAAAGAGAACTTATTGCAACAGCATAAAGTGAGTTATAATCACTTCAATGAACAGATTTTCTTTGATTTAAAAAGGCAGGCTGCTTTATCACCTTACTTTTCTCAAAAGTCAGACTTTTAAAAAATGGCTGGGTGCAGTGGCTCACACTTGTAATCCCAGCACTTTGGGAGGCCAAGGCGGGCGGATCACCTGAGGTCAGGAGTTTCAAGACCAGCCTGGTCAACATGGTGAAACCCTGCCTCTATTAAAAATACAAAAATTAGCTAGGCATGTTGGCAGGCTCCTATAATCCCAGCTACTCAGGAGGCTGGGGCAGGAGAATTGCTTGAACCCAGGAGGCAGAGGTTGCAGTGAGCCGAGATCACACCACTGCATTCCAGTCTGGGTGACAGAGCAAGACTGTGTCTAAAAATATATATATACACACATATATATACACACATATATATTTACATATAAAATATATTTTTTAAAAACTTTGATGTTTTAAGACATTATTAGGATTCTTTGGTAAAGACTACCAATTAGCAAATGGACTTGGTTTTTTCACCAGAATCCATGTACAAACATATGTAAGTATTCTTTATGGCACAAATCCCAAACTGGCTAATGCCAAGAAAACCTGACTGACTTCTGACATTAACTGGCATGGCTGCTTACAGATCATAACATATGGGAATTCAGCACTATTTTCCTAACTGTGAAAGGTGCATATTTTTGGACGTAGCCATTGAAGAATTCACCACCAGAAGATGGTAAGTATAAAAAGAGTGTATACAAGAGCATTCATTATAGCATTATTTATTATAACATAAATAATGGCACATACAGACACAGGCATACTGCACAGCCATCGGAATTATGATGCAGATTTATAATAACATAGAAATACATCTAAATAAAAAAGATTAAAGAACATGTGAGGATGGCGTCATGCAATTTCACTACTTAAAACCATGGACATACATATACATATGCGCACTCATATTGAGAGATGTCTCAGGGTAGAAGTACAGGCAGAGAAGGCCATACTTTTTTTTCTTCATATTTTTCTAGAATCCTTAGTTTTAACATAAGCACGTAGTCTGATGTAGTGACTCACGCCTGTAATCCCAGCACTTTGGGAGGCTGAGGTGGGAGGATTGCTCGAGCTCAGGAGTTTGAGGCCAGCCTGGGCAACATAGTAAGACCCCACCTATACAGGAAAAAGTACAAAAAATAGCCAGGTGCCATGGCACACGTCTGTAAGCCCAGCTTATTCAGGAGGCTGAGGTGGGAGGATCACTTGAGCCCAGGAGTTCAAGGCTGCAGTGAGTTAGGATCACACCACTGCAATCACACCACTCTAGCCTGGGTGACAGTGCAAGACTGTCTCAAAACCAAAAAATAAACAAAAAGCCAACAGCCAAAAGACCCTAAGTTCACAGGTTGTCAATGTTAACGGCAACATTAGCTACATAATTTTAGCTTACGGATATAACATACACCACCACAATACTGTTTAATGCCAATGGACAAACTGTAATCTAAAATATCAAGTTATTTCATATAAATTCCATTTGTAAATATATATACTACTAATAGTGTTTGTACTTTAGTTGAGAAGATCAGTCAATAGTTGTTTTGTTTTTTTCTTTTTGTGCAAGCAGACAAATCTCTCTTCTTCTTGCCAAGGACTAACTTTTCCAAATCAATGAATTTGGGAGCTGAGAGAACTTATAATGTATCCAAGATAAACCTATTATATGAGAGATGAGGAAACAAGAGGTTCAGAAAAGTTAAATGGCTCCTCTAAAGCTGATGGCAGAGCTGAGCCTAATACCCAGATTTTTCTCATAAGGCTCAAAATGAAGTATTCCTACATAAAAATATTAATAATATCAGTTGCTGACAAAAATGTGGAACAAGTAGAATTTTTCATGTCTTTCCAGTAGGGATGGAGAAACAGCTTGGCAATTTCTTGTAAGCTAAAGATACATACCATATGACCTAGCAGTCCCACTCCTAGGTATTTACCCATGAGAAATGAAAACTTATATTCACCCCAAAACCTGCCATGAACATTTACAGTGGCTCTGTTCATAATCACCCGAAATTGGAAGCCAAATGTCCCTCAAATGGTTAAGGATGTAAGTGATCTGTGGTATATCCACACAAAGGAATATTACCTGGCAATAAAAAGGAACAAACTGTTGATAAACCCAAATACTTGGACAAATCTCAGCTGCATTACTATGAGTAAAAGAAGCCAGTCTCTAAAGATTACATACTATATGAGTCCATGTCACATCCTGCAAAAGACAAAACTATAGTGACAACAGATCGATAGTTGCCCAGGGTGAGGGGAGGGTATGAGTGCAATGGGACAGTGGGAGGGAGTTATCTGGAGTGATGGAACTGTTCCGTGTCCTGGCTGTGGTGGTGGTGGTGGTGGTGGTTACACAAACCGATATTCCCAGAACTGTATGAATATCAAAATGTCAATTTTACTGTATATTAATTTAAAAATTAAAATAAATTATTTACTCAGTCTCCAGTTTCTAAAAGCCAGAAATACCTATACATTTCAAATTCTTTTTTTGCGGGGGGCAGGCAGGGTCTCACCTTGTCACCAGGCTGGCAAGCAGTGGCATGATTCTGGCTCACTGCAGCCTTCACATCCTGGGCTCAGGTGATCCTCCCATCTCAGCCTCCTGAATAGCTGGGACTACACCACACCTGGCTAATTTTTTGATTTTTTTGTAGAGACAGGTCTTACTATGTTGCCCGGGCTAGTTTCAAGCTCCTACCCTCAAGTGATCCTTCCGCCTCGGCTTCCCAAAGTGATGGGATTACAGGTGTGAGACACTGTACCCAGCCAAATTCTTTAAATTAATTTTTTGTTTTTTGTTTTTTGAGACAGAGTCTTGCTCTGTCACCTGGACTGGAGTGCACTGATGTGATTTTGGCTTACTACAACCTCCACCTCCTGGGAAAATATATTTTGTTAAGCACTATACAGGGCAGTGGTTTTTTCAAAGTGCCCGTACCAACCCAATTTTTCTAAATGAAATAAAACAATAAAAATTCTAACAGATTGCCTCACAGTTAGTAAAAGTAAGTACTGTCTCCAAGTTTTTGTTTCAGTTGTGGGTGTAGGTATGAATGTGAATATGTGTGGGCACGCATGCACTGCTTCTTACTGTGGATCACAGTCAAAAAGTTTGAGAAATACTGCTAGAGGGAATTAAATAAACAACAGTTCTAGATTTAGAACAGTCCAGCCCTGCAAGAGTTGGCTTCTGTGGATATGTCTTTAGTACACAGTGCACCACCTGGCCTTACAGACATAAATCATCTGTAAAGAAACAAAAAATATCTAAAAAAAAAATCTAACTTTCCATACGAGGTGATGAAAGGATTGAGGAGACTGGAAGGCAGAACAAACTACCTTTTGGATATTAATTATAATAATACCTGACAAATTAGAATAGATGCAGAAGTGTTTGTTTACCATAATCCAACAAGAAGAAATTAGTCATATGAAATTCTATAATTTCTACTATGCATATCATTTCCAAATTTTAAACATTTTCTCACTTAGCAATGGTTTCTTATTATATCATACAAGCTTTAAATATATCTCAGAGAACCAAATTATATTCTATTAGAGCAGGGTAAGACACACATTAATATCACAAAAATAAAAATTATAAAAAAGAGGGAAAAAAGGTAAATGTATCTGCTTTTAAGAAAATTATACTGCTAAGTCTCTGCTGTGTAATATATAAAAAGGCTTTTTCCCTTTGTGAATAACCTTTCAGATAAAAGCTATATTTCAAGATAATTTGGCTTTAGCCACCAGCAGACTATAAATAACTTATTTTTAAAAAGATTCACGCCTGTAGTCCCAGCTACTCGGGAGGCCAAGGCAGGAGAATCACTTGAACCTGGCAGGTGGAGGTTGCAGTGAGCCGAGATCACACCACTGCACCTCAACCTGGGCATGGAAGCAATACTCCGTCTCCAAAAAAAAAAAAAAAAAACCTGTCCACTAAAACTTATTCTAAAATCTTCATATCTAAAACACCATTATTATTCTGAAAGTTACCTGGCTTGCTTTACTTATTTATTTATTTTTTTGAGATGGAGTCTCAACTGTCACCCAGGCTGGAATGCAGTGGTGCAAATGTAAAAGTTACATTAAATAAAAAAGTTTTAATAAGTAATTCATGAGGGATTTTGATTTCAATATTATGAAATGAGACAGTAAAAGAAAAAATTTGCCTGGGCATGGTGGCTCATGCCTATCTTCCCAGCACCTTGGGAGGCTGAGGCGACAGAATCACTTGAGCCCAGCAGGAGTTTGAGATCAGCCAAGGCAACAGAGTGAGGCAAAAAATACAAAAATAGGCCAGGCATGGTGGTGCACACCTGTAGTCCTAGCTGCTCAGGAGGCTGAGGTGAGATGATCTCTTGAGTCTGGGAGGTGAAAGTTGCAGTGAGCCAAGATGGCACCACTGCACTCCAGCCTGGGTGACAGGGAGACCCTGTCTCAAAATAAAAAATAAAAAATAAAAATAATTAGTAGTGTCTGGGCGTGGTGGCTCAAGCCTGTAATCCCAGCACTTTGGGACGCTGAGGCGGGCAGATCATGAGGTCAGGAGTTCGAGATCAGCCTGGCCAATATGGTGAAACCCCATCTCTATTAAAAATACAAAAATTAGCCGGGCGTGGTGGTGGGCACCTGTAATCCCAGCTACTCAGGAGGCTAAGGCAGGAGAATTGCTTGAACCCGGGAGGCAGAGGTTGCAGTGAGCTGAGACCACGCCATTGTACTGAAGCCTGGGCAACAGAGCAAGACTCCAACTCAAAAAAAAAAAAAAAACCAGTATCTACACAACAAATCTCTCAAGTGTAATAATCATTTTAAAGTCATTTTCCATCATTTTAGCCCCTCTTTATTTAAGGATAAAGGAATACAGGGTTTGCTCTTAGGTTGACTGGAAATTCTCTTAATATTGTGAAAATCCAAGCTAGGTCTTTGAGAATATATTAAAAAGTGGTTTGAAATTATTTTCCCTCACTAAATACTTCATTATTTTGTTTAAAATACGATATTACAGGGCTGGGCGCAGTGGCTCACACCTGTAATCCCAGCACTTTGGGAGACTGAGGCAGGTGGATCATAAGGACAGGAGTTCAAGACCAGCCTGGCTAACATGGCAAAATCTCGTCTCTACTAAAAAATACAAAAATAAGCCAGGCACAGTGGCAGATGCCTGTAGTCCCAGCTACTAGGGAGGCTGAGGCAGGAGAACTGCCTGAACCCAGGAGGTGGAGGATGCAGTGAGCTGAGATCCTGCCACTGCGCTCCATCCTGGGCAACAGAGCGAGACTCCGCCTTGGAAAAAAAAAAAGAAAAAAATAGGATATCACAATCTTCCTATGGATCAGTGGGGGGTATATTTTAAATTAAAAAAATTAATAGGTATACATTCACATACATCAAAATTTTAAGTATAAAAGAATATATAGAGACTACAGTAGCATTATTCATGATAGCCAAAAGCCAGAAACAACCTAAATTTCCATCAATGATATAATGGACAAATAAATTATAATATATACATACAAAGTATATATTATAACTGTGGTTTATATGAGGACAAATTATTGTTATATACAACAATATGGACAAATCTCATAAACACAATTTTAAGCTAAGGAAGCCAGACACAAACAAGTTTATATGTATTCCACCTACATAAAGTTCAAAAAAACAGGCAAAACTACTCTATGATTGCAGAACTCAGGATGGTGAAAACCTTTGGGAGAGAAGTAATTGGGAAAGGGCACAAGAGGCTACCAGGACATTAATCTTAATTCCTTATTCTTGGTACTGATTATACAGAGAAAATTCATCAAACTGTACACCTATGGTTTCTCTACTTTTCTGTAAGAAGTTAGGTTTCCTTGAGTCCCCAAAAACAGAATCAAAATTCCAAAGCTGAAAAGTATAAATGTATTAAAGACTATATTCTGCACTAGCATTAAAAGACAAAATGTATAACCCAACACTGTGTATCTTTATTTAACCCAGCTAAGAGTCATAACCCTCTGATGCCACATGCACAGTAAAGACCAAGAAATCAGGCTGTGTAGCCATTCTTTCCCGTTTTTGTTCTCTCCCAAAAATCCCATCTCGCCACACACTCACTGGTTTATCAAGGAACTAACAGAAGAAACCAACTATCTGCTAGGCCATTTGACTTCAGTGAACTGGGGAAAAATAACAGTAAAAAACAAAACACAGGCTGGGGGGTAGTGGCTCACGCCTGTAATCCCAGTACTTTGGGAGGCCAAGGCAGGCAGATTACCTGAGGTCAGGAGTTTGAGACTAGCCTGGTCAACATGGCGAAACCCCGTCTCTACTAAAAATACAAAAATTAGCCAGGTGTAGTGGCACATGCCTATAATCCCAGCTACTTGGAGGAGGCTGAGGCATGAGAATCACTTGAACCTGGGAGGCAGAGGCTGCAAATGAGCCGAGATCACACTACTGCACTTCAGCCTGGAGGACAGAGCAAGACTCTGCCTCCAAAAAACAAACAAACAAATAAACAAACAAACAAACCACCCCTCCTCACAAAAAGTTTACTTAGCAAAATGTATGATAGTAAATCAATCACCTAAATTTTGTTTGTTTAGTCATTCTGGGCTCACACAGCATTAGGGCTGTTATTATACATTCTGGTCAAATTAAGTTGTTTTCAGTATACTGCAAAATCTAAGGTGAGTCCAAGACCACCATATGCCAATCCCTCTTTATCAGCAATTCAATACTAGTGACTGAGTCCACTGATGGGCAAGCCTGCAGGTGGCTCAATAATAAAAGAAAATAAGGATTAGCAGATTCTCCTGAGGTAAATCCTACTGTATTACTGATGTGTCTACCTTATCTGAAAAGTCTCTAGGTAACTCTTATGGGCTCACGGACTTATCACAATGCTATCCTGCAAAAAATTACAGAATAATTTAATTCTATAGTAACCTAAGAAATCCTATTTTTAAAGCTGTATGCAGGTAATAAAACTGTATACACGACCTTAATTGAATTTACTTTTCAAGGTAATCAATCACTTGAACTATGTTTTTTTT
>NW_012118488.1:3385395-3389813 GCF_000951035.1 Colobus angolensis palliatus
ATAATCTACAGGCCTAAAGCAGAGTTCATAAAATCTGATAGGTAAAGAGACCTTACTTTTCTTTGCTTCCCTTGCCAAAGTAAAAATTCATAAAGCACTCAAATCTATAGCCCCAACAGCAGTTTATAATAAAAATCTCAGAAGAGCAATGGAAATTGTATTAGATAAAATGTTCTTAAGTATTTTTAAAAATCAAACATAACTACTATATAAACAAACAGATTAAAATAAACAACTGATATTGCCACTGATTCTACAAAGCACTTCATGGCTTGCATTAACCATGAAAATTTATACAAGGCTTTGCACGTGATTCAACTCTGGACACAGAACCCATTGAGATACGTTAATGTCCTAAAACACCCCTTTCACTACATAAGCTCTGAATAGGCTTAAAACAAGCACAGCCTGTGGGTAGCACTGTAGAATTTGGAGCTAGATTTTACTGTCCCCACCAAGTTGAGCAACAAATCAAAGTTCCCATAAGCACATTGCACCTGCAAGACTTAGGTATACTCCAAGTCAAATATTTGCAATTTTTTCATCCTAAATCTGCACAAATGAAAAAATGCAGATCGCAGTGCCAGACTTCTAAATCTTCTCATAAGACAAAATGATCTGTAGTTTTACTCCAACATGCTCCATATCCTACCATGTATTGAGTCTCTAATATGATCATATGCCATGAACTGCTAGGAGTTTGCATACATTATCTCTAATCCTCATAACAAATCCCATTCTGCTGATGAGGAAACTGAGGCCAGAGAGGTCAAAGTGCCTTGTTCAATATCATAAGACCAGTAAATGGTGGAGCTGGGGTTTTAAATCTAGTCATGCCTGGCTCCAAAGCATCATCTCCATGAGCCTTCTTCAGCTAACGTCACTAACCGCAGCACCAGTTCACCTCTATCGAAGTAAATTCAAGTGCTGATTGTCTGAAATGATGACAACACCTGAGAAAAATATCACACCTAAAATGGTAGCACAAGACCCAAGACTTCACAACAAGGAGGTGCAGTTATGTCCTTTAGAATAACTAGTTTTAAAGGCTATGGGTTCAAAATACAAGACAATCCACTTTTTTTTTTCTGTTGTCTATCAACTGACTTTTTATAACAAGGGAAATGAAACTCAAGAGTATATTCATTTTTTTTTAGTAAAATTATCTAAAACCCCTGAGAAAAGGGTGACTTCAAAAGTTCACATTCTAGTTTACCTCTTCGTTAGGCTTCAGACACTCAAAAACAAAATCACATCAGTAGCATTACTAATCAACTTTTTTTTTCTACAGACTTGAAAAGTATTTTCTTACCACACTACGAGATTACTTCCCATACTTAGAACAGAAATGGAAACAGCTCTGGGTGTTACAAATCAGATCTTGAGACCACAGTTGCAGAAAGTAGGTGCTGTTTTCCCTTGAGTAGGAGCTGCTGATCTGAAACCTCCTAAGGGAAGGGTGTCTGAAGAAGAGTGTTGGAGAAACTAAAGCAAGCTGTTTGCATTAATGAGAGTGAACTGCTGGCACCACTACTCCTTAAGTGTTTCACTGCTATGCAATTGTTTTCCAGCTTCCAAGTTCTGAATCTGGCAGGGAGAGAATGCTGTTCTCACAACCGTATGTGTTATATGATCAGCTGCTCTATGATGTGTGGGTGTTTAACTAGGTAAGTGACTGGTTTAGAAGAGGTTCTGCAATACTAAATCAAGGAAGCACACTGTCCCCTGAGATTTTAATGGTCTGTCAGTATACTACAAAGTATATACAAAGAAAAGTAACCTATTTGCAACTCTGAAATGGTTTAGGTTTAGAATAGCCAAATGATTTCAGACAGTAAAACTTCAGGCATGACATGAACAAAAAATATAACTTGTAATATAAGGCACTGGCAGCATGTTTATGAGATAATAAAAGCGGCAATATTTGCAACTTCAGCATGCTTTCAAACTTTTGGATACGCTGCATAATTATTAGAATAAATGCTATTCTTCAGGTGTATGGAACAGGTTCTATAGGCAAGATTCCAAGGCTTCCTTGCCTACCAAAGTGCCAGTTAATATCATAAACTCCTTAGCTTCTCAGAACCCCACCCCCCGCCAAATGCAAAAAATACGAAGGTCTCAAAGGATTCTTTAAGTGAAAAATGTCAGAATCGTAAGCTCCTAGAGAACCGGTACTGTGCTTAAAGTTACTACCCATTCCAACACTATCACAAGCTGGAATAAATCTCTCTTGATTGCAATACGACCAAAAGGCAAAAGCTGGGTGCAGAGTAATTTAAACAAAAATAGCTGATATTTATCACCTGCTTATTGATAGCTGTGCAAAGTTCATCCTAGGTTCCAGATTCTAAATATGGAGGCTGAATTCCATAACCACAATTAAAATCCTTCCATTAAAACAAAATTTCCAGATGAATTATTTTGATGGCACCATCACCATTAAGACATGAAATCACAGTTAACAAAGTTGAAAAAAAAATCCTTTTTATGGAGCAGGTACACCGCTATGAGAATAATACAGCCTTCTTTTAAGAGATCAGATCAACTTCAGCCAACACATAAAGATTCAGTATAGGCATTATAAAACAGACCTTGGACTTTGCTGTTGAAATGTGCTACATTTAGAATCTGGTGCCAGGAACATACATCCCCAATTGGTCAAGTCTAAGCAAATTATTTGGACTCTAGCTTTAACTATTTCTGAAAGACTCTCACATACATTTCCTTTTCACAGTAAGACAAGGAAATGATAATTTACAAGTACCTAACTTATCCTAATCAAAGAACAAAACACAAGGTTACATGCATAAGCTACTTTGTTGTTCATTGCTCAGGGCCAGACAATGTAACTCTAATCCTTAAAAGAAAAAAGAAAAACAACTAACCAACTAAACAAAACACACAACCCAAGTTCCTTTCACTTTTGCGTAACATAGATCTTAACCTGAAGTCCCAGGACCAGCTTCAATTTGACTGTAGTGGCACACAAAATGTGTCTATTTAATGGAGAAGACGGTTCGAAAGACTTCCATGACCCCAAAGATTACTAACCACTGAAGACAGTTCCAGGATCACTAAAACTTAGTGAACAGTTTAAACAAAATTATACTAAAGATATTATCTATCTGAATACTGTGCACCGTCCTGATATAAACAACCAAGCTGCCTGCCACCACTGATAATCAGTGTCAAGCCCCACCCACAAAACAGCCTCACTCGGCAACATCACCTGTATTCAGCTTAGACACCACACATCCCAGCAACAGCAGCTCCTCAATCCCTAGGCACACACGTTGTCAACAAAGCATGTGCTAGTTGCCATTCCCAGAACAATACGGGCCTGGCCATCCTCTGGAAAAAAAAAAAATTCCCATTCTTTCTTGAATACTACCCTACTAATACACTATGCCTTCATCATAGATCCCAAACATTACAACAAAATAGGAGAAACTTGCACACACCATATCTAATTAACTGGGAAAAAAGCATCACTCAGGTGTTCCTGAGGGTCCACGGGAGATGCACGTAAGGGAAACATTATGATAATGATGCTTGAACACGGGGACAATCTGGGGGAAAAGGCAGACTCACGCAGGAACACCCCGAAAACGTGGATGTGGAAAGCACCCTTCTCCAAAGGCACAAGCACATTCCTTTGATTGGCACAAGCCATTTCTGACAATGGATCCCGGTGACAGGGGCTGCTCAGCAATCAGGAAGTGAGTGTATGAGTGTCTGTGTGTTGTGGGGGAGGGATGCTCTAGTTGTGATCAAAGCTGGACCTTTTCAGAGAAGGTCTCGAATCCTGAAGACAGACTTCGAGGTGAGGGAGAAGCATTTATCATTTCTACTGGAGACATCCCTCGACAATGAACATGTTACGTGGAGATGAACGGGGGTGTCACTACCTTTGGTGTCTCCGATCTAAGAATCTTCAGCAGAGTCTGATTGGAGGGGAGGAGGAGGTGGGGGTGGAGAAAGGTCTGCATTACCCACTGGTGTGAGCGTGGGGCGGCCGGTGGCGGGTGTACATCAGACGCATTTTATCTGCTAGCGGCACAATACTCCTGGGGGGTTGGAGGTTTGGGTGCAACCGCAGGGCGGGGGAGGTAGTGGGTGCAAGCCACCAGCTGCAGGGTAGGAGAACGCTCGCAGGAGGACCGGTGCAAATCTCCCCTCGGCCCGCTAACCCGTGCCGCCCCAGCCTCCCCTCAGGCCTCGGGGCGAGCGGACCAGCTGCAAAACTGCAGCCAAGCCCGGGTCCAGGAGGGAGGGGGCGAAAGGGCAGGAGCAGGGCACCCCCAGTCCAACCTGGGTGCCCGAGGAGCTCAGCGCCCGGGGCCTCCCAGCCGGATGGAGGCTGCTCCGGCCTAGCGCACGCAGCTGCCTCGGCGAAGGGTTACGCCGGCCCCCGG
>NW_012118488.1:3390448-3396074 GCF_000951035.1 Colobus angolensis palliatus
CCCCCGCCCTTTCCCACTCCGCCCACTCCCGGCGCTCAGGTAAAGGCGAGAGGTGCGCATGCGCGGCGCTTTCCGTGGGTCGGGGGGCGTGGTTGCTGAAAGGAAGCCAAAGCGAACAGTTCGGGGGGTTGTAGCAGTGGCTACTGTGGGATTCCACAAAATAGGCGCGGGTTAGGATGGGGGAAGGTAAAGTGAAGAAAGGGGCCAAAGTAGAAAAGTGGGTCGATGTGAGATTTGGAAGTAAAAGAGACTTTGAATAAAAATTTAACGACCGCTGACCGCCTTGTTCCTGGAGGGCAGTGGGAGTGACAGGGGACAGAAATCAGCTTGGCAGCATGCAAGCAGTAGTGGTCATTCGCCATATGAATGGTACTGCTAAAAACTGGAACAGTTTCGAGATTGCCAGGGTGCTCAAAAACAGATTTAGAGCCTCGCCTGTCCTGTGGCCAGGAATAGGGAAGGGGATGTGTGTGCTTGAGACCTACAGCTGCTGCGGTAAAGGAAGCCTCCATTGTATTACAGTATTATGACTAATTAGCTATTAATCATTAATATACTAAATGGTACTATTAGCTAACAAGGTAGCATTTATCCGAGTTCAGAGCCAAGAGAGAGTGTCCGTAATTGAAAGTGTTTAGGGTACAGGGAGAGGAAATGTACCTGGCAAGGTGAAGGTCTGTGATGGAAGAGACCCAAGACAGCAACTCTGAGGTCAGAGTTCCCTTTCCCACCGTAAGCCAAACTTCCCTGAACTTGTCCAAATCCTATCTTAATTGGAACTCCTTCCATTATTAAAAGCACACTTAACTAATGTTCTTGCGCTAAGGCTGACCCCAATAGCACATAAACATTTTCTTTTTCTTTTTTTTTTCTTTCTTATTTGAGACAGGGTCTCACTCTGTCACCGAGGCTGGAGCGCAGTAGCATGATCACGGCTCACTGCAGCCTCCTCCTCCCACGCTCACATGAGCCTCCCATCTCAGCCTCTGGAGTAGCTGGGACTACAGAAGTGTGCTGCCTCACCTGGACAATTTTTAAATTTTTGTAGAGACAGGTCTCCCTATGTTCCCCAGTTTGGTCTCAAACTCTTGGGCTCAAGCAATCCTCCCACGCCAGCCTCCCAAAGTAATGGGATTACAGGTGTGAGCCACCATACCTAGCTGACATTTTCAATACACATGCAGCTACTTTTCCCTAAAATAGCACTGCTGTGATTTGAATGTGTCCCCCAAAGTTGACATGTCGGAAACTTAATAATCCCAATGCAAAAGTTTTGGAAGCTGGGGCCTAATAAGAGGTTATTAGGTCATGAGGGCTCTGCCCTCATGAATGGATTAATATCATAAACAGTGGGTTAGTTATCTCCAGGCTGGGCATAGTGGCTCATGCCTGTAATCCCAGCATTTGGGAGGCCAAGGCAGGTGGATCAGCCTGGCCAACATGGTGAAACCCATCTCTACTAAAAATACAAAAAAAAAAATTAGCTGGGCGTGGTGGCATGCACCTGTTATTCTAGCTACTCAGGAGGCTGAGGCATGAGAATCGCTTGAACCTGGAAGGCAGAGGTTGCAGTGAGCTGAGATTGCGCCACTGCACTCCAGCCTGGGTGACAGAGCGAGGCTCTGTCTCAAAAAATAATAATTAATTAATTGATTTTAAAAATAAACAGTGGGTTAGTTATCTCAAAAGTGGGCCTGTTATAAAATCAAGTTTGGACCCCTTTGCTCTGTTGCTCTCTCATGCACTCTTTTGCCTTCCTGCCTTCTGCTAGGGGATGATGCGTCAAGAAGACCCACACCAGATGAGGGTACCTTGATATTGGATTTCCCAGCCTCCAGAACTGTAAGAAATAAATTTCTATTCTTTTTCAATTACCCAGTCTGTGGTATTCTGTTACAGCAACACAAAGTAGACTCCAACAAGCACCCCACTCCCATGACTCAAAATCCTGCAGGGAGTAAGATGACCTGAGTCTGGGACAAGGTTAGGGAAAAGATGGAAACTTTCTAAGCAAAGGGGTCCAACAGCTGACTCTGTCCTTGACCCCTTCCCAGAACAGATGCTTGACTTTTATTACATTTGGTCTCTGGACTCCAGGGATAATTTTGGCAACTTTGGGTCATGTTTTTCAATAATGAGTTTTTTTCAGTGAATAAACACTAAAAATGATACCATATTTCAGCAGGTAGAGAGAAAATCTTCAGGTCAAACAGGAGGAAATAAGCAGAAGTAATAAAAGGAGAGATAGATTCAATGTGAGAAAGAACATGGTATCGATAGGGGCTGGTGAGCCTGGGACATCTCAGTGAGATCGATGTCTCGCTTTGCCTTCTTAGACATTTGATCTATTCCCCACCCTCTGCTAGTCAGAGCTATCCAGCTTGGAAGAGGGGTGTGCAGAGTGATGGCTAATGAATAAGGTGACTTTCCCAGTGTTTATGACTCTTCAACTCTCTGAAGGGTTCCTAGTAACTAGGTATGGTTTTTGCAGGGAGGTTATGTCCATTATCTCTTTTTCTTTTTCTTTCTTTCTTTTTTTTTTTTTCTTTTTGATGAAGTCTTGCTCTTGTTGTCCAGGCTGGAGTGGCGCTATCTGAGCTCACTGAAACCTCTGCCTCCTGGGTTCAAGTGATTCTCCTGCCTCAGGCTCCTGAGTAGCTGAGATTACAGATGTGCACCACCATGCCCAGCTAATTTTTGTATTTTTAGCACAGACGGGGTTTCACCATGTTGGCCAGGCTGGTCTTGAACTCCTGACCTCAGGCAATCCACCCGCATCAGCCTCCCAAAGTGCTGGGGTTACAGGCATGAGCCACCACGTCCGGACTTATGTCCATTATCTTATCAGACCTTCCAACAACCCTGCAAGGCAGACAGGACAGGTATTATTCCCAATGAAGGAAATTCAGGCCAAGGAATGTTTAATGGCTCAAGCAAAGTCATCCAGCTCAGTAAACAGTGGAGCAGAGCCAAAGCAGGCCCCAGCCTCCCTGACTCCCAGCCTGCTGGTCTTTCAGAGGCTTTGACAGGCCCACTCTGAGAATCTGCCATTTATTCCCATGGAGTGAAAACAGGTGCCCTTAGCATGTGATGGAGAATAATTCTAACATTCAGTTCTCCTTCTCCATCTCCTTTATTCAATGTTTTTTCCTTCTTCTTCTTTCTTTCTCTCCCCAGAAACCTGGGACTTGCCTCTGTGATCTGGTGCTTTGGAGGGCCTTGGGCCTCAGGGCTAGCAAGGTCCCTTTCTGGAGATTTCAGTTCCTCTGCCCGCCCTCCTTTACCTCTTTCTCCTCACACATCTGTCCCAGATAGAGGGCGAGGGCTGCCAACCAATGTTACCACTTGACAGACCACAAGAGGGCTAGTTCCAGTGCCTCCCTTGTTCAGCTGCTGACACTGCAGCTTGGCAGTCATTGAAGGCAACATTTAACTCCCACATCTGACCTGATTGGAAGATCAGGCTTCTGTCATCCTGGTTTCCTGGCCTTGGATAGTTCTTCACTAACTTTTAAGGCAGTAGGCAGAAAGCAGCAGAACCCTGTTTTTTCTTTTTTGGGTTTTTTTGTTTTGTTTTGTTTTTTGAGACAGGGTCTCCCTCTGTCACCCATGCTGGAGTGCAGAGGCACCGTCATAACTCACTACAGCCTTGACCTCCTGGGCTCAAGCAATCTTCCCACCTCAGCCTCCTGAGTAGCTGGGGACCACAGGTGCTTGCCACTGCACGTAACTAATTTTTGTATTTTTTTGTAGAGATGGGGTTTTGCCATGTTGCCCATGCTGGTTTTGAACTCCAGAACTCAAGCAATCCACTGGCCTCAGCCTCCCAAAGTGCTGGGATTATAGGTGTGAGCCACTGAGCCTGGCCAGGACCTGTTTTTTTGTTTTGTTTTTGTTTTGTTTTGTTTTGAGGCGGAGTTTTGCTCTTGCTGCCCAGGCTGGAGTGCAATGGCATGATCTCAGCTCACTGTAACCTCTGCCTCCTGGGTTCAAGTGATTCTCCTGCCTCAGCCTCCCAACCAGCTGGGATTACAGGCATGCGCCACCACGCCTGGCTAATTTTGTATTTTTAGTAGAGACGGGGTTTCACCATGTAGGTCAGGCTGGTCTCGAACTCCCAACCTCAGGTGATCCGCCCGCTTCGGCCTCCCCACGTGCTGGGATTACCGACATGAGCCACCATGCCCAGCCCAGAACCTGTTTTTTAATTTAAAATTCTTATTTAAAAGTTCTGTACATTTTGAGAATTCTTAAAACCTTCATGGCATTTAATTTAAACAGCAGCAGAGATATCTGGTTCCTGGTAAAGTGAACAAGATGTCGCGGTTCAAGCTCCCTACTCACTACATTTCCTCACTTCCTAAATTCCTAGGGATGTACCTCCAGTGAATAATAGTTTTTACCACCTGTACAATACAGGGTCAGTGGCCATGGCTCCTTGCTTGCCCATTAACTAATATCACATCCTACAGCACCAGACTTAGAGCCAGAGCCCTGGTCATGGCCTCCTAGGTTCTCATACTTGACCTTTACTCAATCATTTCACCATTTAGGCTTTATAAAAAGGGGAGACTGGTCGGGCGTGGAGGCTCATGCCTGTAATCCCAGCACTTTGGGAGGCTGAGGGGGGGTGAATGACCTGAGGTCAGGAGTTTGAGACCAGCCTGACTAACATGGTGAAACCCTGTCTCTACTGAAAATACAAAAATTAGCCAGGTGTGGTGGCGTGCGCCTGTAGTCCCAGCTACTCTGAGGCAGCTGAGGCAGGACAATCGCTTGAACCTGGGAGGCGGAGGTTGCAGTGAGCTGAGATCATGCCACTGCACTCCAGCCTGGGTGACCCAGTGAAACTCCATCTCAAATGAATGAATGAATGAATAAATAAATAAATAAATAAAAATGGGGGAATTATATGGCTATTAGGGTCCTCCAGATCTGATACCCAGGATTGTAACCTAAAGACTTGATTATGTTCATTAATACATTGCAATTTCATTCCTTTCCTAAGAATTACTATCCAAAGATCATGCCTAAGCCCTTCCTACAAGAAACTACCCCTTTTACAGAATGAATAAAGTTGTCCTAGATTCCTGTTTTTTCCTCACTTTTTCTCATATCTCTAAGTGACAGTATCTGGAGACGGCTCAGAAAGCTGGAGTTTTGGTTTTTTGTCATAGGGCTTGTGTGTATATATGCATGCATGCACAAGTGTATGTATATGTTCATTCTTAAATGGATATGGGTCATGGGCACCTTCACTCTGTGGCCCCCCACCTCCCACCAGCCCTACCTGAATTTTAGTAAATAGTAAAATAAATGCCAGGACCAGGCACAGTGGCTCACGCCTGTAATCTCAGCACTTTGGGAGGCCAAGGTGGGTGGATGACCTGAGGTCAGGAGTTCGAGACCAGCCTGGCCAACATGGCAAACCCCATCTCTACTAAAAATACAAAAATTAGCTGGATGTGGTGGCACACACCTGTAATCCCAGCTACTTGGGTGGCTGAGGCAGGAGAATCGCTTGTACCCGAGAGACGATGTTGCAGTGAGCCAAGATCGTACCACTGCACTCCAGCCTGGGCGACACAGCAAGACTCCATCTCAAATAAATAAATAAATAAATAAA
>NW_012118488.1:3397644-3403174 GCF_000951035.1 Colobus angolensis palliatus
TTTTTTTTTTTTTTTTTTTTAATGAGATGGGATCTCATTCTGTTGCCCAGACTGGAGTCCTGTGACACGATCACAGCTCACTGCAGCCTCGACCTCCCCAGGCTCAGGTGATCCTCCCACTTCAATTTTTTTTTTTGTATTTTAGTAGGGACAGAGTTTTGCCATGTGTGCCCAAGCTGGTCTCGAATTCCTGGGCTCAAGGGATCTGCCTGCCTCAGCCTCCCAAAGTGCTAGGATTACAGGCAGGAGTGAGCCACTGCACCTGGCCCCTTGCTGTGTTTTGTTTTGTTTTTAACAGCAAATAAAAATGCAGTCTGGATTTTAAGGGCCACGCAGCAAGAACTAAAATGTGGGTCTCCAAGGTCCAAGTCCAACACTTCTCTATGACACCCTACTGCAGCCCTTTGCTGGATACCATACAAAGCAAACTGAGCAGATGTGGTCTCTGCCCTCTGAAAGTTTGGACTCAAATGGACAGCCACGATTCTGGCAAACATAAAAGGACAAAGTGATTTAGTGTCAACTCACATACGCAATAAATAACTGAGTTAAATAGATAAGGAAAGGCATGTTTACCTGGTCTACTGATATTTTTTAAATTCCAGTTGAGTAGAGAGCAATGTTAATAAGACTAAGGTTTTGGGCCAGTCCCATTTCTGCCTACTTGCTTTGCACCTGGAAAAATATTTGTAACTGCATGCAAACTCTTTCCCCTCCTCGTCTTCAACAATCTGTAAACTTTCCCTGAGCAGCTACCAAGTGTAACACAAAGTGGGAATGAAGGACCATTAAGAAATCATCTCTGGCCGGGCGCGGTGGCTCAAGCCTGTAATCCCAGCACTTTGGGAGGCCGAGACGGGCGGATCACGAGGTCAGGAGATCGAGACCATCCTGGCTAACATGGTGAAACCCCGTCTCTACTAAAAATACAAAAAACTAGCCGGGCGAGGTGGCGGGCGCCTGTAGTCCCAGCTACTCAGGAGGCTGAGGCAGGAGAATGGCGTAAACCCGGGAGGTGGAGCTTGCAGTGAGCTGACATCCGGCCCCTGCACTCCAGCCCGGGCGACAGAGCAAGACTCCGTCTCAAAAAAAAAAAAAAGAAAAGAAATCATCTCTGTGCCGTGCGCGGTGGCTCATGCCTATAATCCCAGCACTTTGGGAGGCCAAGGTGGGTAGATCACCTGAGCTCAGAAGTTCGAGGCCAGCCTGGTCAACATGGTGAAACCCCCGTCTCTACAAAAAATACAAAAAACAAAACAAAACAAAGCAAAAAACTAGCTGGGTGTGGTGGCATGCACCTGTAGTCCCAGCTCCTCAGGAGGCTGAGGCAGAAGAATCGCTTGAACCCAGGAGGCAGAGGTTGCAGTGAGCTGAGATTACGCTATTGCACTCCAGCCTTGGAAACAAAAGCGAAACTCCATCTAAAAAAAAAAAAAGTCATCTGTGCCCTCGAGCAACATCTTCAACCACTTGCCTAATTCAAACCACTGGGATGAAAATGTATATTCTGTATATACCATCTCTACTGCTGGAAAAAAGGACACGTCAACTCAATACCCATCCTATTTTTAGAGGGCCTGAGATTCATCCTTATCCATGCAGGACAGTCGGGTAGGACAATGAAGAGGTGGACTTCTGAATTTTAGAGAAATTGGTCTTATCCTAGAGAAATGAAGCCACCACCCACCTGCAATAGCTTCGCTTCCTGGATCCCTAAGCAAAGGTAGAAGGGAACCCTGGGGTTAGGTAGTGTGGGCAAAGACCAGCAGCCAGAGAATTCTCTGTCCTATCTCAGAGCAGACTGTTGCAGCCCTCAATTCATCCTTTGGGGGTTCTGCCTCAGGCTGTGTCTCCAGTAGAGTGATCTAAGGATCTAAGGCAGCGAGGCCCGAATGGTGTTTGAGTCTTTAAAGAGACTCAAATCCTTTTAAGCAGCAAGCTTAATTGTTGTCTGTAATTGATGTGACATATGCCCCAGAGGCACGCACTGAGGTTCAATTGAGATGGTTTTTTAAAAAAATTGGAATTAATTAATTAAAGAAGGCAGCTGCACGGGCCTGGTAGTTAGTGCCAAGCTCTGTAACCCTAAACCAGCCAACCAACCCAACTGGCCTCACCACCTGAGGAACAATCCCTGCAGCTCTCATGGAGATGAGATGGGATGGAAGTGCTGGAAAACAGTGCAGGGAAGAGGGGCTTGTAAGGGGGAACGGCGGGGCTCAAGGGACCCACTCTTCACTTTCATGATCCCCCAAAGACTTAGCTCGTGAGAACTGTCTGGGGGGAGTAGGTAACTGGGGAAAGGGGATGGGAAATTCAAATGGAAGTATGTGAGGGGCAGGTGAGATTTTGGGGGAGGGGAAGCCATGGGGCTGGAATGGGAGGGGAAGGGGTTGGCAGGTGTGAGAACGATATAGCAGCTCAGGTAGGGAATGGCAGGATCCGGGGGTGGAGAGACTTATGGGCGGAGCTCAGAGGAGGTGGAGCCTGGGTGTGGGGGCGGTAACACGGTGCCTGAGGCCTCAGCACTCAGAGGAAGTGTTAATTAAACCCCAAGCTGTGGCAGCTTTTCTTAGGAGTTGGGTTAATAACAATAATAATAACAATTAACGATAATGAGACCTTATCTGGAGAAAGTTGTTCCTAGAGATTGTAGGCATTAACTCATTAATTCCCCTGGCCCCTGAGGGCCACCTTTTCCTAAAAAGTAAATGATACAAGCAGACACAGACAATCCTTGTGCACCTGAGGACTGAACTGGTGTCATGTGGCTAGTCCACTAGGCCTGCTGCCCTTGGCTGGCTGGGTTAGTTCATTTACACAGGAGTAACATCCGGAGTTCCATTAGGGCATCATAAACTGTTTTAATTTTTTGCATTATCTAAAGTCTCTGAAACGATGCTTAAATGAAATGAGTGCAGAAATCGCCACCTACACAAGTTGTGTAGATGCCTACACAACTTTGATGTTGAAAACTCGGCCAGGAGCGGTAGCTCATCCTTATAATCTCAGCACTTTGGGAAGCCAAGGTGGATGGATCACTTGAGGCCAGGAGTTCGAGATCAGCTTGGTCAACATGATGAAACCCCGTCTCTACTAAAAATACAAAAGTTAGCCAGGTGTGGTGGTTCATGCCTGTAGTCCCAGCTACTCAGGAGGCTGAGGCATGGGAATCGAGAATCGCTTGAACCTGGAAGGTGGAGATTGCAGTGAGCCGAGATCGCGCCACTGCACTCTAGCCTGGGTGACAGAGCGAGTCTCTGTCAAAAAAAGAAAAAAAGAAAGAAAAGAAAAGAAAAAAGAAGGAAGGAAGGAAGGAAACTCAACTCAAGCCCCACCTGAGAGCACCAGCCTGAACAATATGCTGCTGTGAAGAATGGCCTGGAAATGCCCCTGATACTGCATGGCGAGGCCCTAATTGGCTGCGCCTCCGCTAGAGATGGAGCAAGACTTCAGGCATCTGCCCCGGCGGACCAAGAAGGGAAATTTAGAGCAAAGGCTTGAGGGGAGTAAAAAAACGAGTTTTCTTAGATTAGGGGAATCACATGGGATAGAGGTTGCTCCAAAAGCCTTGAGCAAACCTTAGTGCCAATAGTGGCTGGCCTTGCAGAGTTAAACATAGCAGCGATTACTACAAATTATTATATACGCGCCAGTCCAAAGACAGACTTTGTATTCACATCTGGTAGATGGGAAGGTCGTCATCATTATTCCAGTCAAATATCAAAGGCAGCAATATACACTATGCATTGTATAGTACCTTTATTTATTTTTTATTTTATTTTAGACAGAGTCTTGCTCTGTCACTCAGGCTGGAGTACAGCGACGCAATCACGGTTCACTGCAGCCTCGACCTCCCAGGCTCAAGTGATCCTCCTGCTGTAGCCTCCTGAGTAGCTGGGACTACAGGCTTGTGCCTCCATGTCTGGGTAATTTTTAAATTTTCTTTTCTCTCTCTCTCTCTCTGTTTTTCTGTCTCTCTCTTTTTTCTTTCTGAGACAGAGACTTGCTCTGTCACCCAGGCTGGAGTACAGTGTTGTGATCTCAGCTCACTGCAACCTCCGTCTCCCAGATTCAAGCAATTCTCCTGCCTCAGCCTGCCGAGTAGCTGGGACTACAGGCACGCACCATGGCGACCAGCTAAATTTCGTTTTGTTTTTTTTTTTTAGTAGAGTTGGGGTTTCACCATGTTGGCCAGGTTAGTCTTGAACTCCTGACCTCAAGTGAATTTTTAAATTTTCTGTAGGAATGGCGGTCTCACTATGTTCCCCAGGCTGGTCTTGAACTCCTGGGCTCAAGCAATTCTCTCACCTTGGCTTCCCAAAGTGTTGGGATTACAGGCATGAGACCCTGCACCTGGGCAACACCTTTTTTTAAACAACAATGAAAACAAAACCTTAATGTACTTAAACAGAATGGGTCTCCTGGTGGTCCTTAGGTCATGGGGCGGGGGCATGATGCTGTCCATTAATGAAAGGGCAGGTGAGATCTAGAGCAGGAGCTAAGCCTATCTGAATCTCAGAGCTGGGCAGCAGAAGAATCTATGTTACAAAATAAGAGGGACCAGTCTCCACCCTTCTGACCTTAGGCCCCTCCCCTATTCCTTTAGAATCATAGCCTTTCTTCTCTTACCTGTATTACTACAAAGTCATCTGTAAGAAGGTACTGGAACTTTCAGGGCTTGAATAACAATCTGCCTTATAGGTTGCATCAGAGAACATACAGTAAAGTATTATTTGGTGAAGTTAGGGAGTGGAGTGTTCTCATTAATCAAATAATCTGGTTAACAAAGTAGCGCTCAACATTTAGTAATATTTGGGATATACTTATACAGGTTGAATATCCCTAACAAAATAATCTGAAATCCAAAACACTTCTGGTTCCAACCATTTGGATAAGGGATACTCAGCCTGTACTAAAATTATTTGCTGTTTGTCTGAAATTCAGATTTAACAAGGTGTTCTGTATTTTGTCTGCAAACCTTACTGATATAGTTTAGACATCCTCTCCAAATCTCATGTTCAGCTATAATCCCCAGTATTGGAAGTGGAGCCTGATGGAAGGTATTGGGGTCATGGCATGGGAGCAGATCCCTCACGGCTTGGTGCTGTCCTCGCCATAGTGAGTTCTCTCGATCCGGTTGTTTCAAAGTATGTGGCACCACCCCCCCCCCAACCCCTACCCCCGTCACTCGCTGTCTTGCTCTTACTTTTGCCATGTGACAAGCCTGCTCTCACTTCACCTTCTACAATGCATAAAAGCTCCCTGAGGCCTCCCTAGAAGAGGAGCAGATGCTGTTGCCTTGCTTCCTGTACAGCCTGCAGAACTGTGAACTAATTAAACTCTTTTCTTTATACGTTATCCAGTCTCGGGTATTTCTTTATAGCAGTGTAAGAACAGCCTAATGTCTGGGCACAGTGGCTTATGCCTGCAATCCCAGCACTTTGGGAGGCTGAGGCAAATGGACTGCTTGAGCCCAGAAGTTCAAGACCAGTCTGGGCAACATGACAAGACCCCATCTCTTAAAAAA
>NW_012118488.1:3406372-3409052 GCF_000951035.1 Colobus angolensis palliatus
TTTTCCCAGCACCATTTATTAAATAGGGAATCCTTTCCCCATTTGTTGTTTTTGTCAGGTTTGTCAAAGATCAGATGGCTGTAGATGTGTGTATTATTTCTGAGGGCTCTTTGTTTTTTTTCTTGAGACAGTTTTTTTTTGTTTGTTTTTGAGACAGTTTCGCTCTTGTTGCCTAGGCTGGAGTGCAATGGTGCGATCTCAGCTCACTGCAACCTCCACCTCCCAGGTTCAAGCAATTCTCCTGTCTCAGCCTCCCAAGTAGCTGGGATTACAGGCGCCCACCACCACGCCCAGTTAATTTTTTGTATTTTCACCATGTTGGTCAGGGTGGTCTCAAACTACTGACCTCAGGTGATCCACCCGCTTCCCAAAGTGCTGGGATTACCACTGTGAGCAGAACAAAGGCCCCCCAAGGATGTCCATATCCTAATCTCTGGAACCTGTGAATATGTTACTTTACATGACGAAAGGGACTTTGCAGATGTGATTAAAGATCTTGAGATGCAGACGTTATCCTGGATTATCTGATGGGACCAGTGTAACCACAAGAGTCCTTAGAAGAGGGAGGCAGGAGCTTCAGAGTGTGTGACTATGGAAGCAGAGATTAGAGTGATGTGACTGCTGACTTTGAAAGTGGGAGAAGGACAGGAGTCAAGAAATGCGAGCAGCCCTAGAAGGAACACAACCCTGCTGAAAGGTTGACTTAAGCCCAGAACTGTAAAGTAATGGATTTGGGTTGTTTTAAGCCGCTACATTTATAGTAGTTTATTATAGCAGCTATAGGAAATAAATTTGGTTCCCCATTGTTTACAGGGAAGTCTGAACTGCTTTGCAAGGCACTCGAGTGCCTCATGCTATCTGGCCCTTGCCTACCCGCCTGGCCAGCCTGGTTTCTCCACTCACTCCCCCAGGGTTTGCATATGGAACTTCTCCAGCATCCTTAATAGGCCATGCCGTTTCTTACATCGATGCCCTTGCCTGTGCTGTTTCTTCCACCTGGAACACCCTCTCCTTATTTGTTTATCTGGCAAAATCCTCATCCCTTACATCTCGACTCAAACAGTACCTCCTCTGTGAAGCCTTTCCTATTTCCCCCAAAGGGACTTAGGCCTTCTTTTCCTGTGCCTCCGCTGTGTTTTACGTCCACTCCATTTAAAGCAGCTCCTGTACTTTAAGGAGCTATTCATTTGCTCACTGGACTGTAAGCTACGTGAGGGGATAGGACCTCCCTTTTCATCTTTGGTCTCCCTTAGCACCTGGCATGGTCCTCAGCTCATCAAATAAAGGTCCCCAGGGACAAGAGTTCTTACCCTGCCTACCAGGATGCCCTGGACTGGAATATGCAACCCCTCCATCTCCACCTCTCCATCAGTAACATGCATTAGGTCAGCCATCCCTTCTCTTCTCTAGTAAGAGATAGGGACAAAGGAAATCAGAAATGGAAGTGCTTCAGTTCAAAAAAGAAAAAGGTGCTTATCAAAGTTTTGTAATCTTTCTTTTATTTTCTCAAAAGAAAATTTTTGAGACAGGGTCTCCCTCTGTTGCCCAGGCTGGAGCGCAGTGGCACAATTTCAGCTCATTGCAACCCCTCCCTCCCAGGTTCAAGCGATTCTTGTGCCTCAGCCACCCGAAATACCATGCCTGGCTAAGTTTTGTATTTTTAGTAGAGACAGCGTTTCACCATGTTGGCGAGGCTGGTCTTGAGCTCCTGACCTCAAGTAGTCTGCCCACCTCAGCCTCCCAAAGTGCTGGGATTACAGGTGTGAGCCACCATGTCTGGCCAAAGTTTTGTAATATTCCCTTCCCTTCCCTCTCCCTCCTTCCCTATAATGTTTCCTCTCCAAGTATCAATCCCTTTGGGAAATGGATCTAGAGACAAGCTTCATGAAGACAGGAATTGTGCCTGCTTTGTACCCCATTTTATCGCCAGCATCTAGCACTGCTCTTTGCTCTCAGGTGGATTCTCTGGTGTTAGTTGGTGAAGATCTTAGAGGAGGCTTTCTCGCATTCTTTTTGAGACAGGGTCTTGCTGTGTCGCCCAGGCTGGAGTGCAGTGGTGCAGTCATGGCTCACTGCAGCCTTGACCCTTGACCTCCTGGGCTCAAGAGATCCTCCCACCTCAGCCTCCCAACTAGCTGGGACCACAGACACACACCACAATGCACAGCTATTTTTTTTTTTTAATTCTTTATAGAGATGGGGTCCCACTATGTTGCCCAGGCTGGTTTTGAACTCCTGGGAGCTCAAGTAATCCGCCCACTTTGGCCTCCCAAAGCATTGGGATTACAGGCATGCACCACCGTGCCCGGACATCTCACAATCTTTAGGTTCATAGTTTCATCTCTCTAAGATGCTTACTGATGCTGGATATCATCTTGAATGAAGGTTTCCTCACAGTCACTACATTCAAGTAACTGAGTTCCATGGTATTGAGTAAAGCGTGCCTTCCAAGCCTCCGAATTCCCTGAGGGCTCTCCCACGACATAGCCAGACACAAGGTTCCTTTCCAGTAGGAATTCTCTGATGTTGTAGATGATTACTCCACTCAAATTTTATGCACACTTATTACACTTAAATGTTTTCGGCCGGGCGCGGTGGCTCAAGCCTGTAATCCCAGCACTTTGGGAGGCCGAGGCGGGCGGATCACAAGGTCAGGAGATCGAGACCACAGTGAAACCCC
>NW_012118488.1:3410352-3423626 GCF_000951035.1 Colobus angolensis palliatus
TCAGGAGAGGGCCCTTGGAGAGCACCCAAGCATGCCCAAACCCTGTGTCTTCTTCTTTTCCCTATCGCATCCTCTAAAAATTGTCCATAGGGGATGTTGACAGTTATAGTGAGGGTCATCAAATCCAATGGCTTTTTACTTATATCAGTTTTGTAGGAGTTTTTATGGAGCATTCAGAGTAGAGAATACTTTATAACTTTTCCTTGTTTTCTCCATTCTTCAGAGGGTAGCAGACAAGCAAGAGGGTGGAACTTGCAGCATCTCATCTTGGTGAGACAGTTGGAAGACTTTTCTGCCAATTATAGTGGTTAAACACTGACTCAGCATCAAACAACTGTATGAGAGGTCAGAGCTTTCATTCGTGGACAAGTCTCAAAAACATGGGAGCACTACCTGTCATGGGCAATTTAGTCAGAACAGAAGAGAATAGATCACACCCAACAAGATAGAAAAAGCTGCTTTCTGGAGAGGGTGGGAGCTAATATTTCCTAACATGGTGAAATTGTGAAGTGCTTTTTGCAGCCCTTCATAATTTCATCATCCAAAGGGTTTGCTTTTGGAATTCCTAGACATTTAATTCTGTCCCTGCTTCCCGTGTCACTTCCAGAGGACACTGAATTTGGGAAGAGGGAGACTTCACCAATGGTGGGAAGAACAGATCGGGGTTGGCGCCCTTTTAGGCTTGCCATGTGAACATCCTCCTGGAACAGTCTCCATTCTCTCCCAGCAGGGCACACTCTGCTCTGTGAAGAACCCAGGCAGGAAAAAAAAATCTATGAGGCCACAGTGGAAATGCAGCTCAGCAGAACTGTCAGGGACTCCAAAATTGTCCCATCTGACAACTCATTGCATTCTATTTTGTTATTTTGTTATTTATTTATTTTGAGATGGAGTCTCACTGTGTCGCCCAGGCTGGAGTGCAGTGGCGTGATGTAGCCTCGCCACACCCTCCACCTCCCAGATTCAAGCGATTCTCTTGCCTCAGCCTCCTGACTAACTGGGACTACAGGCATGTGCCACCACACCCAGCTAATTTTTGTAATTTTTAGTAGAGATGGGATTTGGCCATGTTGCACAGGCTGGTCTCAAACTTCTGACTTCAGGTGATCCACCCTCCCTCCTCGGCCTCCCAAAGTACTGGGATTACAGGCATGAGCCACTGCACCCGGCCAGCACATTCTATTTTCATCATTAGTGCCTGTCCTTCCTGCTAGCTCATGGGCTCCCCCAGAGCAGGCATGTTTGCCCTGGTCACCATCAAAACTGTCTTAGTACCTGTCACGGTGCCTGGCACATAGCAGTTATTCAGTAAATGTTTGTTGAATAAATCAGCCATAAACATCAAAATGATTCCCTTAAAAAGGTCTTCATTCTTGTTCAGATGTAGAGTTACATTACAAACACTGCGTGCTGGGGACAGGAAGGGGCACTGTTAGGTAATAATAAGTGCTTGAAACATGTGGGAGGGCCCTGGAAAGTAGCCCAAAAAATTCAAATTGTATCTAATAAGCAAGAGGGAGCCACTGCAGGTTCTTCAGGTCACCAGTAGGCAAGCGGGTGGTGGCTTTACAGGCTGAAAGGTGTATTTGATCTGGAAGACAGTAGGATCACAGACAAACAGTGAGTCTTGGAGTAGCCTGATCACAGTGGCAAGCTCAAGAGACAATTTTATGGCTGAGGGCTGAATGTTTCAGCTGGGTGGGTGTTACCCTCAGCCCAATGTGCCTTGGTGACAAAGGCACCAAGTGGGGAGAAAACCCACTCAGGAGAGGGCCCTTGGAGAGCACCCAAGCATGCCCAAACCCTGTGTCTTCTTCTTTTCCCTATCGCATCCTCTAAAAATTGTCCATAGGGGATAGAGGCCAGCAAGAGGCCAGGCATGGTGGCTCACGCCTGTAATCCCAACACTTAGGGAGGCCGAGACAGAGGATCCCTTAAGCCCAGGAGTTTGAGACCAGCCTGGGCAGCATAAGGACACCCTGTCTCTACAAAAATAAAAACATAATAAAATTAGCCAAGTGTGGGGGCATGTGCCTGTGCTTCTAGCTCCTCCAGAGGCTGAGGTGGGGAGGATCACTTGAGTCTGGGAGGTTGAGGCTTCAGTGAGCTGTGATCATGCTGTTGCACTCCAGCCTGGGTGAGAGAGTGAGACCCTGTCTCAAAAAACAAACAAAAAAACAAACAAGAAACCCAGCAAGAATTCTGGTGAGCACTGTTCCCGTGTGATCTCAGAGAGCTGATAGGCAATCTGATGGCAGAGGCAGGGGTCAGTGCAGTCATGGCCAAAAATGGCCAGGGAGGAAGAAGATGCCTTGGGGCTCAGCCCAGGAGTCTGGTGTTGGATGGTGTGGAGAGTAGAAGTGAAGTCAAAGTAAGGTCTGTCTTTCTTCAGAGAGAGCCTCCTAAAGGCAGAGGACATGTCTTATCCATCTACACCCACAGCTCCAAGCAGAGCTCCTTGCACAGAGCAGCTGCTTAATAAATTGACACACGAATGCTTGGCTGCCTGGCTGGCTCTGGGAGGCATGGATGATGCCAGAGCTTGGGGAGGCCACTGAAGCAGTGTTTATTGTCCTTTCTCCTCCAACTTCCTCAGTCTACCCTTCTGTGTTGTCCCACCTCTCCTTGAAGCCAGAAGATGTCCCCAAAGGTTGCTACTGTCCACATGGACAGCAGGTACTGAGGAAGGAAACTGGGTCTCCACCTGCAGCTTGTAACTCCATCCTCCTCGGGGTACCCACCGTCTAGCAGGACCCAGGCTTTTGTAGAATATTCTACTTACTTGCACCTACTCCTCAGAGTGTCACTCACATTCCCTTCTAGTCTCTTTCCCTTTCATCTCATCTCAGCAGGCAAGGACATGCCACCACTGGAAGCCTGGCATTAGCAAATGTGCACACAGCACACACATACACACCTTTCCCTGTCTCTGAGCCATTGTCTGGCCCTCTGCCCCTGGGCCTGGCCCATCTTTATGAGATCCAGAGATCCAGGCTTTTCCTATCCCAGGATGCTGAATCTGGCCCCAGACGGGAGGGAGCTGGGCATTTTGCACGTCTGCAGTGTTGCCTTCCCTCAGGGGATTGGGGAAGATCCACCCATATGGCAGAACCTTCCAGAGAGACGCGAAACCAGGAGCCTGACCTCATGGTGCCCGCAGCGTCTGGCACAGAGGGTACCAGTTCTGCTGTCCTGGCTGCAGCCCAGTTCTCTCTTCTAGAATCCACACCTTCTTTGGCTCCCCTCCAGGCCAGCGAGATCTGCCCCAATGGAGGGAGGACAGGGATGGCCTAGTGAGTGGGAGGTGATGGGGGAGAGAAGAAATCTCTGCTACAGAAACATGGTCAAATCATTCCCTGCCTCTGTGCCTCAGTTTCCCCTCGAGAAATTATTCCAGGGTTAGGAAGGAGCTCAGCCCTGGGAGAGAAACCCATAGTCATGCTGTGTTCTCTTGCAGCCAGGAGACGTTTGCCCCGCCCCGCCTCTTGCTAGTTGGTGATGCTGGCCTAACAAGGCAGGGTCCTGCAGGATGAAAGCTCGGAGAGGCCAAAACAGGAATAATAATGATAATAATCAGCTGCGGCGTCTCAACCATCCAGGAATGCAAGGCCCCACACCCTGTGTGCCTCACACCCCAGGACATCGCAAGGACTCCTCTCCCTTTATTTTATTGCAGTGATCCTACACTCTGCCATTCCCAGCCCAACCCATCTGGGTTCCCAAGAACTGCAGTCCAGCCACCGGCTCGTCCACCACCCAGGTTCCATGGGAAGATTCAGCTCCAAGACCTAAGCCAGCAGCAGGGTAAGACACCCAGCTACTTGGGAACTCGTGATCCAGGGCTTCTGGGAGAAGCAGTCTGCCCACCCCTGGCCTGGAGCACTTTCCCATAGACCCATCTGTGTCTGGTCAATGTGAGGGCCAGGCGCCTTGCTTGTGTCAATCCAAATCTGGATTCAAGTCCAGTCTGGGCCTTAAACTAATTCACCATAGGTCCCTGGACAGGTTTGGTTTCATTTTTTAACTTTTTTGGGTTCACTGCCTCTCCTGCCCAAAAGCTTTTCAAGGATCCCCATGGCTCAGTGAAGATAAACTCTGGATCTAGTGGTCTAGCACGTGGCCATTTGAAATCTGGTGCTAAGACACCTTTCCAAATTCACTCTTCTCCTTTACCTTTGGGATGCCAGCTGGAAGGAAGTACTCACCGTTGGTCATGCACATCCCATGCTTTTCCATTTGGGGATTTTGCTCCTTCTTTGGGAATGTCATTCCTTCCACCTCTACCTCTACCCGGCAAGACCCTCCTAGCCTTCAGCGCCCAGGCCAAAGGTCATCTCCTCCATGATTATGCCTGACCCTCATCCACCTTGGAACCTGGCTTCCTTTTCCTCAGACCATTTGAAGCCCCGGTACTCACATTGTGCTGTGGGCATGTGCATATCTTAATCATCAGCATCCTGATGTTTCGTTCATCTCTGTATCTCCATAGTGGATAGTACAGCACCTTGCACACAGGGCATGGGATCAATACATAAGTTCTGGACATACATTGTGGAGAATCATCATCCCCACTCTATTAAATCGCCCCACAATTGTGCTTCAAAAAATAAAAATAATTATTTTAGGCCAGGTGTGATGGCTCACACCTGTAATCCCAGCACTTTGGGAGGCTGAGGCAGGAGGATTGCTTGAGCCCAGGAGTTTCAGACCAGCTTGGGCAACATAGTGGGACTCTATCTCTACAAAAAATAAAATTAGCTGGGCATGGTTGCACATGCCTGTTGTCCCAGCTACTCAGGAGGCTGAGGTGGGAGGATCAACTGAGCTGGGGAGGCAAAGGTTGTAGTGAGCCAAGATCATACCACTGCACTCCAGCCTGGGTGACAGAGCGAAATCCTATCTCCCTAGCTCCAAAATGTTTATTTAATATAACATTTTATGAGTGTGTATTATTGCCTTGAGAGAGAAATAGAGTACAAAGACCAGGAAGGCCCCTTACCCCCACCCCAGCCTCCTCTGTAGGTAGAATGCAAGTACCCAAGTCTCCATGAAGACATCAGCTGTCTGGCTTTGGCTCCTGGGCTGACACTAAGAACCCTTTCCTTGACCAGTAACTGGTCCAGTTCCATCTCAGACTCTGTCTAGTAGGAGATGGGCTCTTCCCTTCTTAGAGAATGATAATCTCACCCTTTGGGGGCTTCATCTTTTCTATTTTTTATTTTATTTTATTTTAATTCCCTGCAAGTGTTGCACATGGGTCATTTTTTCTAAGCCCCAGCAACCTCCAGGCCCCATAGGACTCATATGCCAGAAGGACCCCTGGATTCACATGGTGTTAAGAGGTTAGAACCGCTGCACTCCTGGATCCTGATTAGAACTCCTTGGAGCACCATACTCCATTGCTGCCTCTTAGTGTTGTTGAAAATCATAACAATAACTTCAGCAACACTTTGTGTTTACATAAGGCTTTTCTCTAGGGAGCTCAGCTAATCTTTCCCTCATCTCCAGAAGGAAGAGAGGACCAAGGTAATGAAGGACAAATGAGCCATTGCAGCCACGCTCTGGAATACAAGCATCCTTTGTTCTTAGAGGTAAGTGCAATACATAGGATTTCAGATGTGGGGAACTGATAAGCAGGAAACCAGTTCATTCCCCAGGACCCAAAACCCATGACTTAAGACTTTTTGCCCAAATCAAGTTCTGTGTGAGATGAAAACCCCCAAACTGAGGTGTTACATCTCATAGTCATAACATTTGAGCATGCACCCTTAATATATGTTAAATTATGTACACATTGTACACACAACCTACTCTCATTAGGACCTCAAGAGACAATATATATTTGGGGTGAGGTTTGTTTTTTAACAATGATAGATGTGAAAGTCCACATTTCAAATAGTCACCTTGATAATTACAAATTACAAAAAAGAAGAAATAAGTTCTAGTGTTGGATAACACAATAGGGCAACTATAGTTAACAATCATTTATTGTATATTTCAAAATAGCTAGAAGAGAATATTTGGAATGTTCCCAACACAAAGAAATGATCAATATTTGAGGTGCTGGCTATCCCGGTTACCCAGATTTGATCATTACACATTGTATGCTTGTGTTACAATATCACACATACCCCATACATATGTACAACTATTATATACCCATAAAAATTAAAAAATAAAAAAATCTTTTGGCCATCTTCCTGTTAGCCCTGATTAGACAGTCACTGTTTTTAGCCTCATAACACGGCTGGCAGAGTTCCTGGGAGGGGCAGGGCCAGCTTTTCCATTTTCTTGTGTGCCTGTGCTTGCTACATTAGGATGATCTTTAATCTGCAGGGTTTTTGCTGGAATCTTTTAAAACCCCTTGTTCATTCTGTAAAGGTTAATTTAGTTCATGTTAGATCATATACTCCATTATGTAATTTAACCAGGCAATGTAAGCTGTGATCCTTTGCGATTTTCTGGCCATGAACTGGAGCGAGGGAGCCCTCTCAGCCACTGCAATACACTTCCCACACCTCCTGCGGGAGACCCCACGTGCTACACTCTGCCCACGACTCAGTGTCCATCCATATATTTGCATCATGGTAAAGCTTGCCCTACTCAGTGTGAAGGGCATCTCCTGCTGGACCTCCTTCTCACGGTGGCAGCCACCATTTCTGTCCTCTCCTGTGCCCTCCTGGTGTCTCAGCCACCTCAAGCTTACCTTTCTAAAACCTCCTTTGTAGGCCAGGCACGGTGGCTTGTGCCTGTAATCCCAGCACTTTGGGAGACTGAGGTGGGTGGATCGCTTGAGCCCAGGAGTTTGAGACCTGCCTGGGCAACATGGCGAAACCCTGTCTCTATTAAACATACAAAAATTAGCTGGGTGTGGTGGTCCGTGCCTGTAGTCCCAGCTTCTCAGAAGGCTGAGGTGAGAGGATCACCTGAGCTCAAGAAGTTGAGGCTGAAGTGAACCAAGATTGTGCCACAGAATTCCAGTCTGAGTGATGGGAGTGAGACCCCACTCCCCTCTCTGTATTCCCGATCTCCATTAAGGACATCACTAAATGTCCAGTTGCCGATCTCCACCCCTTGCTCTTTGTCATACTTCCAGATAAATCCATTTTCTAAGAGTCTTCCCCTCTGTTCTCTAAGACCCCTCCCTCATTGTCTCTTGCCCTGACCACCGCTGGGACCATTTAACCAGTGGACCTCCCTACCTCCCTGCCACTGCTCTCTTCCCCTCTTATTTACCCTCCACGCTTCTGCTACATAAATCTTTCTCTCTCTTTTTTTTTTTTTTTTTTGAGATGGAGTCTCACTCTGTCACCAAGGCTGGAGTGCAGTGGCATGCTCTCGGCTCACTGCAACCTCCGCCTCCTGGGTTCAAGTGATTCTCCTGCCTCAGCCTCCCAAGTAGCTGGGATTGCAGGCACCCGCCACCACATCCATCTAATTTTTGTATTTTTAGTAGAGACGGGGTTTTGCCATCCTGGTCAGGCTGGTCTCAAACTCCTGACCTCAAGCAATCCACCCACCTTGGCCTCCCAAAGTGCTGGGATTACAGGCATAAGCCATCATGCCTGGCCAGGAAATCTTTCAAGTGCACAAATCTGATTGATTTCCCCACTTCCTAGTCTCTCCGTTTGCCTCCTGCCACAGGGTAAAGTGCAAACTTTTGGCAGAGCGTTGCAAGACCAATCCCTGCTGGCCACTCTAAACTGGTCACCCCTAGCCACACCACTCACTTCCAAGCCCCGGCCAACCACCCAGGAGCTGCCGCCTTGTACACTGTGTTCCCTGTTTCTTAAACTATCTTTTCATGTCCCTTCTTCTCAGCCTGCCTAACCTCCAAGACCAGCTTGCCTGGCCTCTTCCAAACACTAAAGGCAGACAAAGTTGCTTTGTGTCTCGGCACCCTGGCACTTGTATGAAACTCTCTTGTGTTATGCTCAAATGTGGTTGCTTAGTTGTCTGTATCCTCCATAAGATATTGGTTCCTGAGCACTCGGGCCTGTATTCTATTGAGCTCTACAGCCTCCTGTCCCCAGCCTTCTCCTGGCCTGCTGTGGAGTCAGCCTCTCTGTGAAGGACTATTCCACTGGTATGAGGTGTTAGGTATGTCTTTTCTATCCACTGCTGCACTGCCCTCTACCCCAACCCCAATAGCTAATGCTTAAAAAGCAATTACTAGGGCCCAGGTACTGTTCTAGCAGCTGTGGGTGTATTAGCTCACTTACCCGCACTACAGTGCCATGAGGTCACCTATTGTTAGTCCCATTTTACAGATGAGGAAACTGAAACACAGCAAGATTACATGTTAGTCCCAGGTCATACAGCTAGTAGGTGACAGTCTCAGGAGTCGAACATAGCCATCCTAGATCCAGAGCCCTAGTATGAGCCTCTGTGGCATACAGACAACGCTGTGCCGCCTCACTCAGCCTTCTCCCTGTCCCCACTTCCTCTGACAAGAGTGGCTACTGTTCGGAAGGCCAGCTAAACGCTCTTTCCACCCTGTGCAATGCTGAGGGTCTGTTGGCTTAGCTGGCCCCTTCCCCCTCGGAGACAGTGACAGATATGACAGGCTCCCCTCCTGTCACCAATGGCCCGCCATCCTCGGAGGAGGCCCTCTGCTCATCCACTCATCTCCTGGTCTGAGACTGTTTGAAGGGATCCGAATCCTGGTGTTAGTGAGTCAAAACCATTTCTCTGGGAGGATCTGCCTGAACTATGCCCAGGAAGGCAAAGCCCATCTCGACCCCATGCTATGCCTACCAACCAGGCAGGCACCTGGAGGGTGTCCACACCTGCTTCACCTGATCAGCTTCTGGCCACTCAGAACATCTTCTCCTTCTCTGGGGCCTTTTCTCTATTCCGCCTTGCCTCCCCACACTTCCTTCCTGTTCTTATTTCTCTTTACAAGACTGGGTATTTTTAACCTGAGGTTTCCACTTATCTCTTCTCGTCTGATTGGGACTGGGCTGGCCAGGGGTGCCAGTGTGCTGGAAGGGCCAGGAGTGTTTTGCCAGCCTCAGAGGCTACAGTCTGCATCCGTCACTCTAGGCCCAGTGTTTGTGCTGACTCTATCCATCTTTGTGGAGCTATGGAGCTCCCCCTCCTCTATTTCTGGAGTATAACCCTAAACTGGCCCTGGGTTGAGACTTTGGAAACCGTGCAGGGCATGGAAGAAGCTAAACTTCCCACCCTCCCCTCCATCCCCACCACCACCCCCATGCCCACTCCTACTCCCAGGATGCTGCTGCTAGGTGAAGATGAAGAAGCACTTTGAGGCCAGGTGCAGTGGCTCAACCTGTAATTCCAGCACTTGGGAGGCTGAGGTAGCAGGATCGCTTGAGCCCAGGAGTTGGAGAACAGCCTGGGCAACACAGTGAGACACCCATCTCTACAAAAAAAAAAAAAAGCTGGCATGATTGAGCCACTGCATTTCAGTCTGGGTGATAGAGAAGACCTTGTCTCAAAACAAAGCAACAAAAAAACCCTTGAATTTCACACGTCCCTGGAACAGCCACCAGGATCATCCCTCAATCCACTTTCGTGATCCACATTATAAACATGGATGCCTTTCTGAGGGGTTAGGGGCCTCCAGAGCTTCTCTTTCAGTCTGCATCAGCCTTGAGATGCAGCTCAGAGGGCTCTGCCCTCACTCCCTGGCCCTTCTTGCACATTCCTGAAGGTCTCTGCTGCGATGTCCTCCTACCAAAGCCCCCAGCCAGGCCCACCCATCACTCTCCACTCCGTCCTCCCCTGCGGGTCTCCAACCCTCATGTATCTCACGCTTCTTTGCACTCCAGGTGCTTAATACAGAAACTTTTATTTGAAGTCTGTACAGCTGCAAAGTGGAGATAATTGGGCATTTAGGGTTTGGTTGTGGTGTTTTTTAGTTTGGTTTCTGCACCAGCTTTCTTAAAAACAGAAAACGGTGGCCACTGAACAGGGTGATAGCAGAGATTTTTAAAAAAGCAACTGACAAGCCCGGCGCAGTGGCTCATGCCTGTAATCCCAGAACTTTGGGAGGCCGAGGTGGGTGGATCACTTGAGGTTAGGAATTCGTGGATCACTTGAGGTCAGGAGTTCGAGACCAGCCTGGCCAGCATGGTGAAACCCCATCTCTACTAAAAATACAAAAATTAGCTGGGCATGTTGGCGCATACCTGTAATCCCAGCTACTTGGGAGGCTGAGGCAGGAGAATCACTTGAGCTTGGGAGGCGGAGGTCGCAGTGAGCCAAGATCATGCTACTGTTTTCCAGCCTGGCAATAGAGCAAGACTCCATCTCAAAAAAAAAAAAAAAAAAGCAACTGACAGTGACTCACTGGCTCCAGGCTGGCAGGCCTAAGTTTAATGTTCTGTAAAGTAATTGATAGTCATAATGATTGCCTGAGGCACAGTGGTATCCCGATGTGTGCTTTGAGGCTTTGAGTCTCACTGCAGAAGATTAAATATGTTCCGCATTGTGTTTATATTTGACAGTATTTTTAAAAATTCTAATTCCTTTAAAATGGGCACCCCCAGTATAATGTATATAGTGACTCTTTAATTAGGGAACTGATTTTCCATGTGGTCTAGTGGCTTTCAGGACTTGTTGACTAGACAGAATATCTGCAGCTCTCATCGCCAGCCTCACCCAGCCACACCTCAGCTTCACACTCTGGTAACTGGCCTCACCACTCCCTCCTGTTCAGCTGCCCCATGGTCCCAAGAAGCAATGCTTTCCAGCCCCATGGTGAGATGGGGCTGCAGCCCTGTCTGGCACGGCTTTTATAATTGGTCATTCAGTCTTCAAACCTCTGTGGAGCATCCCCCATGAATAGAGAGTCATGCTGGGCGGGGACTGGGAAAAAGCAGAAGAAAATGTGTCAGTGCTGCCTTCAGAGAGAAAACACACACAAACACCTAGAGGGCTGCTTCCTACAAGTTCAAAAGAACTTGACCTCAGAACAAAAGAAATAAGAGTGCAGGGTTTATCAGAAAAATCTTCCCAAAGGGGAGAATTCGAGCCTAACTGTGATTGTCAGTAAGGCCATTGTGCTGGGTAGATAGGTGCATGGAGATGGGGAGCCTATCCTGGCAGTGAGGCCAGAATCCCCCAGCACCTCTACCAGGAAGTAGCCTTCTGAATCCTGGGCTACTCCTTCCCCTCTGGGCTAACTGGCTGATAAGGACTGGGGACCAACCCCAGCAAGGAGGAAGTGGACTGGCTTCCTGTTTATTTATGACTCTCAGAGCAGCACTGTGCAGCCGTGAATACCAACCAAGCAGAGCAACCCCAGCCTGAGCCAAGAGCCCCAGGGAGCCCATCTGCCGACCCAGCAAGCCCTCACCCAGCTGGGAGATGCAAGGACTCCATCCCAGGGCAGCCCATGGTCCTGAGGGCCAGCCTGCTAACAGCCATGCCAGATTGTCACGAACAGGAGGTAGGGGAGTGACAACTTCGCCAAAGAGGTCAAAGCCACACATTCGTAATATGAAGCCACTGGGCAGCTCCAGGGGCCCAAGCATTGCCTTCCACCTCACCCCAAACGTTATTTCCTAGGACCCTGGGCACAACTGTGGGGCCTGTGGGAAAATCGTGTGCAGAAATAGCTGGGCCTTTTAAGAACCAGGCAGCATGCATTGCAGTTTTGTTAGAAACAGCAAAAGCTGACTGGTGACAACACAACATCACAGAGCCACAGGAGGGAAAACAATGTAGCCATCTAAAAGAATGAGGTGGATTAGTCTGTGCTACAGGGCAAGATGTCCAAGATACTTCCATAAATGAAAACAAGGTGCAGAACAGTATGTACAGTGTGATCTTTTGTGCAAATAATTACAATAGCAGAGGATAAGTATATACAGGCTTAGAGATATATGTGCTGCTGAATGCATGACATTTTTTTTTTTTTTTTCTGGAAGGAAATTTAAACAACCTAACTGGTTATTTTAGAAATATTTTGAGAGAAAAGGGGTGGGAGGGCTTTCTCTTTTCATTATTTATCTTTCTCACAGTGCATAGTGAGGTATATATATTTAGAAAATATTACCTGTGGACAATGAAATTATGGTTCATTCTGTTTTATTTTTACACTTCGTATTTTTTTTTTTTTTTTTTTTTTTTTTGCGACAGGGTCTTGCTCTGTCCCCCAGGCTAGAGTGCAGTGGCGTGATCCTGGTCTACTGCAGCCTCAACCTGCTGGGCCCAAGCGATCCTCCCACCTCAGCCTCCCAAGCAGCTGGTACTACAGGTGTGTGCCACCATGACCAGCTAATTTTTAAATTTTTGTAGAGATGAAGGCCTCACTATGTTGCCCAGACTGGTCTGTATCTTTTTTTTTTTTTTCCTGAGACAGAGTCTTACTCTACTGCCTAGGCTAGAGTGCAGTGGTGTAATTTAGGCTCACTGCAACCTCTGTCTTCTGGGTTCAAGTGATTCTCTTGCCTCAGCCTCCTGAGTAGCTGGGACTACAGGTGCCTGCCACCATGCCCAGCTAATTTTTTGTATTTTTAGTAGAGACGGGTTTTCACTGTGTTAGCCAGGATGGTCTTGATCTCTCGACCTTGTGATCTGCCTACCTCGGCCTCCCAAAGTGCTGGGATTACAGGCATGAGCGACCACGCCCAGCCCTGATTTTTGTATTTTTAGTAGAGATGGGGTTTCACCATGTTGGCCAGGCTGGTCTCAAACCCCTGACCTCAGATGATCTGCCTGCCTTGGCCTCCCAAAGTGCTGGGATTACAGGTGTAAGCCATTGTGCCCAGCCTAGGTCTGTATCTTTTTTTTGTTTGTTTTTTGAGATGGTGTTTCACTCTGTCACCCAGGCTGGAGTGCAGTGGTGTGATCTCAGCTCACCACAACTTCTGCCTCCTGGGTTCAAGCAATTCTCGTGCCTCAGCCTTCAGAGTAACTGGGATTACAAGGGCCCGCCCCCACACCCAGCTAATTTTTGTATTTTTAATAGAGATGGGGTTTTACCATCTTGGCCAGGCTGGTCTCAAACTCCTGACCTCAGGTGATCTGCCCATCTCAGCCTCCCAAAGTGCTGGGATTTATAAGCGTGAGTCACTGCACCTGGCAAGGTCTGTATCTTTTTCTCTTTTTCTTTTCTTTTCCTTTATTTATTTATTTATTTATTTATTTATTTTTTAAGGATTGTAGAGTTTAATAGGCAAGAAAGAAGGGAGAAGAAAGAAGGAAGAAGCTCCCCTGTACAGAGACAGAGGGACGGGGTCTCCAAAGTCGAGAGGGGAGACCTCAAGGTCTGTATCTTTTACTTATTTATTTATTTATTTATT
>NW_012118488.1:3424191-3426320 GCF_000951035.1 Colobus angolensis palliatus
GTATTAAACCAATAAGTATTATTTTTAAGACAAGTTAAAGAATCAGGCAGTCTGTATTTGTAAGATCATACAGGTCATAGCTAGGATCACTAATTCTCCAGGAAAATCAATGGGAGATGATGGAAGAAATGCTTTGCTTTAAGATCTGTACACACCAATAACAGTGTCCCTGATTCTACACCAGGAGGCAGGGCTCAGCTCAGGTGGTAGGACTTGACTCCAGAGGTGGAGCTCAGACACCAGGCCTAATTGAGGACTAGCTAAAAAAGGGACAGGGTGAAAACACCTCCCCGTAAGACATGCCCACTAGCATGCCATGTCAATTTACTGATGCCATGGCAACACCTGGAAGTTACCGCCCCTTCCCATGGCAATAACCCGATAACCTGGAAAACTACCCCTTTTCTAAAAATGTCTACAGAATCTGCCCCTTAACTTGCATATAATTAAGAGTGGGTATGACTATGGCTGTAGCCCTGACTCTGAGCTGCTACTCTGGACACACTGCCTATGGGAAAGTCCTGCTCTGCAAACAGTGGTACCTCTGCTGCTGCTGGACACTGCCACTTCAGTAAAAGTTGCTGCCTAACACCACCAGCTCGCCCTTGAATTATTTCCTGGGCAAAGCCAAGAACGCTCCTGGGCTGAGCCTTCCGGGCTCACTTGTCCTCTGCCAACTTCATGGAGTCCTGTGGCAAACGTTTGAGCCTTCTCTGGCTTCCTTCCAACCACTTCCTTTCCCTCTTTCTTCCCCATTTCATGGGCTCATCATTTAATTTTTGGCCTGAGTCAAACAATAAGGAACAGAAATCTGGAGGAAGAAAAAGAAGAAACAAAAACTCCATATACAACACTTCAATACCCGTGACCCAATCACCTGTCATTTGGACTAACCTCTTTAAGAAAGACCTGAATTAACCTCTTTAAGAAAGACCTGAATCAAATTCACCTTTGAATCCCCTGAAGCATGTAGCCTAGGACTGCACACAGTAGGTATTCAATAATACCTGTTGGATGAGTGAATGGAGCAACTGTGTACACAGCACTTGTCCTTTTTCAGGTCTGTTCTTTGATAAAAGCACCCACAAGATAGAAGGTCAAGCCTCCCCAAGTACTTAGCCTATCAGATTTAATGTTGCCCTTCCTCATGAGTGTTTTGGGAAATTGGAAGGCAACTCCTGGGGCCTCTGAAAGAGAATCTGATGTCCCCTTTGTGTCTTTTTTTTTTTTTTGAGACGGAGTTTTGCTCTGTCACCCAGGTTGGAGTTCGGTGGCACGATCTCAGCTCACTGCAACCTCCGCCTCCCAGGTTCAAGCGATTCTTCTGCTTCAGCCTCCTGCATAGCTGGGATTACAGGCGCCCACCACCACGCCTGGCTAATTTTTGTATCTCTAGGAGAGACAGGGTTTCATCATTTTGGCCAGGCTGGTCTCGAACTCCAGACCTCAAGTGATCCGCCCACCTTGGCCTCCCAAAGTGATTACAGGCCTGAGCCACTGCGCCCGGCTCCGCTCTGTGCCATATTAATTCATTAACAACTGGGTAAGCTGCCCAAACTCACCTTAGGCTACCGAAGGCTGTGTATCCAGCACCCTGAGAGCCTTCTTGGTTTAAGGAGTTAAAGCAGAACTGGGTGGTCTGCCAGGTCTCCCACCTGGCAGAGAGATGGGTAGCACCAGTTTGGCTGGTGGCTGGAGCAGGACAGTTGGTATATTTACAGCCACAGATGCCCAGGGGGTTCTGTATCAGGAAGTCATCTGCAGAGGGTCACTTCGACCTGTTTACTTGTCTTCAGTACTGGCGCTAACATTTTCCTAGTCTTTCCCCGGGATATTTTTCTGAACATCTTGTGCTGGTTGACACAGCCTGGCACGGCTAGTAGCAGGCAGGTTGCTGCCATCTGGTGGAGAAGAGGGGCCACAGCCTTGCCTGGCTCAGTCTGAGACTTAAGAGATGAAAAGAATCTTTGAGGAACGCTTCTAGGAGAGTGGATTTCAAACTTCCACAGCCATGGAACCCTTCCTTCTTTTAAAATTTATTGGGCCAGGCGCGGTGGCTCAAGCCTGTAATCCCAGCACGTTGGGAGGCCGAGACGGGCGGATCACGAGGTCAGGAGATCGAGACCATC
>NW_012118488.1:3432501-3435983 GCF_000951035.1 Colobus angolensis palliatus
TTTTTTTTTTTTGTATTTTTAGTAGAGATGGAGTCTCACTATGTTGGCGAGGCTGATCTCGAACTCCTAACCTCAGGTGATCCATCCGCTTCGGCCTCCCAAAGTGCTGGGATTACACACATGAGCCACCATGCCCAGCCACGGGTCAGCAAACTTCCTCCATAAAGGGACAGGTAGCAAATATTTTAGGCTATACAAGCCATATGGTTTCTGTTGCAACTATTCAGCTCTGCTGTTGTAGTGCTGAGAAGCATAGCGATGTTCCAAAAAAATTTTACTTATGGACTGAAGTAAGAATTTCACATTGTCATATGTTATACAATATTTATATTTATTTTTTAAAATGAGATGAGACTTCGCTATGTCCAGGCTGGTCTTGAACTCCTGGACTCAGGTGATTCACCTGCCTCTGCCTCCCAAAGTGTTAGGATTACAGGCGTGAGCCACCATACTAGCCCCTGTTATTTTTTTAGAGACAGGGTCTCCTCTGTCACCCAGACTGGAGTGCAGTGTCTTGATCATAGCTCAGTAAAACCTTAAACTCCTAGATTCAAGTGATTCTCCTGCCTCAGCCTCCTGAGTAGCTAGGACTACAGGCACGCATCCCTGTGCCTGATTTTTTATCTTTTGATTTTTTTTTTTAAGAGATGGGGGTCTCACTATGTTGCCCAGGCTTGTCTCAGACTCTTGGCCTGAAGCAATCCTCCCATCTCAGCCTCCCAAAGTGTGGGAATTACAGGCGTGAGTGACCATGCCTGGCCTTCATGTGTCACAAAATATTCTTCTTTTGACTTTTTTCTAAGCACTTAAAAGTGTAAAAATTCAAGTTAAACGTCAGAAAGGAAAAAAAAGTGTAAACATCATTCTTAGTTCATGAGCTATACAGAAACAAGTGAAAGGCTGTATTTGGCCCACAGGTTATAGTTTGCCAACGCCTGACCAAAGTGTTTGCACCTCTTTCAGCCAAACTTAGATGGTCCAAGCCTTTGATTATAGCTTTTCTGGCTAATCCAAGTGGGTTGTCCCGGTCTCCAAGGATGGCAACAGCTTTAAGTTCCCTCAAAGTAGCCTTACCCTTTCAGCTTTATTTTCTCTTCTGAAGTGGCTTGATTAGAGGGTGCTAGAGAGCCACCCCTCCTTCCCCTGCCCCTAGCTATAAACTGGTTTCCCCAGTACATTTCCACCCATTCTCTCTCTCGACTATGTGCATCTCGGCCTTACCGAGGCACCTCACTCCCTACTGGCCGGGCAGGCCTTATCGCTCTATTTTGTTAAATTCTCTACCCTGGTATTACCAGAACTCCAGAGCCAATGCCTCTTTTATTAAGGGAGATTTTATATACAAGGAAGGCTTGGAAGAGGTCAGCCAGAGGTGAATTCCTGGAGCAGGGGGATTTCAAGCTGAGCTTCCCAGGGACAGGGACAGGAATTAGAGGAGGGAAGAGAAGCATGGTGTTCCAGACAGAAGCAGGAGAGAGTGGGCTGTGAGTAGGCGGCAGGGAGGGGAGAGTCTGCACGTGGACGCCCATAGGAAGCAAGATATATATCATTCTGAGGAATTGGTCTTGGGGAGGGAGGTGGCTTGGTGGTTGGGTTGACCAGTTAGACCCTGAAAACCCTGATTTGGAGTAGCTGGAGATAACTTGACCCCATGGCATGAGAGGAGAACTCAGAGTCTCAACTTCCAGCTCTGTTTTTTTTTAATGGTCCAGAAGTCTTTTATTTATTTATTTTGTGCCTATTATGCCATGAATTCATAGGGAACAGGTCCAGCAGTTCAGACGCCTTTCCCTTGGTTTTCACAAAGCGTTCTTCTCTGGGCAGAGCAGGCTGGCGCTTCAGCTGAACCCAGATACTTTTCTCTTTGGCATCTTTTTTCTGATCATTTACTTTCATATGCTTCAGGAAGCGATTGCAGCTCTCAGAGTGCTTAATGTGCTCAATAAGGACATTAATTCTCTTGACAAGAATCTTGCGCTTGTTTCCAACAATGCCAACAGCTTGCTGGGTAACACTGTAGACTTTGAGTTTTGCCATGGAAAGGTTTGTGGGGAATTCCTTTTTGAACAGCACCCATTCCCTTGATGTCTACAATATCACCTTTCTTGTAGATTTGCATGTATGTGGCCAAAGGAACAACTCCATGTTTTCTTTTTTTCTTTTTTTTTTGAGATGGAGTCTCACTCTGTGGCCAGTCTGGAGTGCAGTGGTACGATCTCAGCTCACTACAACCTCCGCCTCCTGGGTTCAAGCGATTCTCCTGCCTCAGCCTCCCGAGTAGCTGGGACTACAGGTATGCATGACCACACCTGGCTAATTTTTATTTTTTGATTTTTTTTTGTAGAGATAAGGTCTTGCTGTGCTGCCCAGGCTGGTCTCAAACTCTTGACTTCAAATGATCCTACTGCTTTGGCCTCCCAAAATGTTGAGATTGCAGGCATAAGCCATCGCACCTGGCCCAAACGCACATCTTTCTAGTTCTGGAACCTGCACTAGTTGCACTAAACTGCCTTCTGGAGTGAGAACCCTGGGAAGTTCAGCCCAGCACAGTTTCACAGTGTCAGCAAGCATTGCTGTAGTTTGCTGGCATGAAGATGAAGGGATTTTTTTTTTTTGAGACAGAGTTTCGGTCTTGTTGCCCAAGCTGGAGTGCAATGGTACGCTCTGGGCTCACTGCAGCCTCCATCTCCCTGGCTCAAGCGATTCTCCTGCCTTAGCCTCTCGACTAGCTGGTATTACAGGCATGCACCATCACACCTGGCTAATTTTTTGTATTTTTAGTAGAAGCGGGGTTTCAACATATTAGGCTGGTCTCAAACACCTGACCTCAGGTGATTTGCCCGCCTCAACCTCCCAAAGTGCTGGGATTACAGGCATGAGCCACCGCGCCCAGCCCATGAAGGGACTTTCAAAAGAGAAGACATTGTCTCCATCTCCCCACTTTTCCAGTCTAGCTGGGGATGAAACTGCGTGTATGAAGGGAATGGACAGGACACATGCTGCCTCCCATCTGTGGATGCAAAGGAAGGATTTATATGCCAGGGTGCCCCAAATATTGGAGCATTTGAAGCTGAGAGATGGGATAGGAACAGCACTCGATGGAGAGTTTGGGGACCTACATTCCAACCCTGGCTTTGCTACTTATACCCCATGGGACATCGTGCAAACCTCCTCACCCTTCTTGCCCAAAGGCAGGGGTGCTCCTGATGATCTGAAAGCCTCTTCTTCAATTCTGTGCTGTTTTGGTTTCAATGAGGGTGGAGCTAGACAGGAGAGGAATCCTAAAGAAAGTAAGTGTTGAAGAGAACCTTGAGCAGCGGAAAGGTAGGACATGGAAGAGGGAAGTGGCACTGCACATAAGAGCTTGGTAGAGGCAACAAAGGAAAGAAGTGATTGCTTGCCAGAGACAGAAAGCTCATTCTTTTTTTTTTTTTTTTTTTGAGACGGAGTCTTGCTCTGTCGCCCAGGCTGGAGTGCAGTGG
>NW_012118488.1:3442058-3462987 GCF_000951035.1 Colobus angolensis palliatus
CAAAAAAAAAGAAAAGAAAAAGAAAAGAAAAATGAACTTTGGAGCACTGTACAGAATGAATGGAAGATCCACGAGAAGCAGACCAATCAGTTGCAGCTTCCTATGGGCTTCTCACCCAGGTAATTTTCAATCTGGGTGGGCTGCTTTGGCACAATTATTGGTGGATGGCAGAGGTCAAGGGGAGGTCCTAACTGCACATCCCCGGGCTGACTGATGGAATGTAACTAGATTATTTGCTAAGGTGGGATTTGACTAATCTTCCACTGTCTTTCCCTGTATTTCAAACAAACCCATCAAGATAAACACAGCGCTCCTCCTCCCTATCAGTCCACACTGGCGGAAGTTGTGTAAAACTAGCAGAAGTCAGGAAAACGGCAACCCTTTGAGGGATTTTCTCTCCTCTCCCTGCCCAGGGTGCACTGCCTTCTTTGCCCTTCATAGCCCGAACAAGGGAACTATTCAGCCCCACCAAAGGGGAGAGGGAGGAAGACACTTCCTGCTCTCCCTTCTCTGGCCAGGACAGGACATGGTTTTTGATCTAAGGCCCAGAGAATCCCGAGCTGATAAAGGCCCATTGTGGCAGCTTCTAGAGAAACCCAGAGGCCATCAGGGGCTAAGAAGCTGGTTAACAGCCCTTGAACATTTGTGAAAAGAATTACTTGGCGGAAGTCAAGGCAAAATGAGGCCCCTGGGCTGCCACTGGGATGTGCCTTTGCCATCCCTGGCAGGAAGGCTAATGGCAAAGCCAGCAGGAAACCTGGCCCGCCTGCCACTGAAAGGGCTGACCTGAAGGCACCAGCAACCTCAAAGCAGTGCAGGGCAGCTTTGCAGCTCAGGGCTCCCCTACAGACACCTGGAGGTTGAAACCCAATCTCCCGCCAAATGCAGAAAACACAACTGCTCTTTTAAAAAGAGCCTGGGAAAGACAGAGGAGCCTCCCACCCTCCCACCCCCAAAAGGGTGTCCAAAGCAATAAACAGCAGGAAGAGGAAGAAGGGCGCAGAGTGGAAGCCGGTCTGGAACTTATTTAGGAATTAGGCTCTTTCTGCTCCAATCTTGAACACGCTTTGAGTTCAGGCACCTCATCATTCGAAAGCCTCACTATTATAGCAAAAGCCAAAGTGGGAAGAGATATCCTGAGGCCTGAGATAAATGATGCTGGGGAAGTGGCAGGGAGATGGGCTGGATGGGGGGAGGCTCAAAGGAGGAAGGTTTGAGGTTCAGCGGAGGGTCAGGAGCCCATCACACACTATTGTCTGCTCCCGGGATGGCTGCTGGGAGGCCCTGGGAGGGGTGCAGAATGCAGGGATTGGGAGAACTCAATCCCTGGCTCCACCCCAAATCTGTGCATCAGGTCTCCCTCTTCCCCAGCTGACAGGTGGTGGACTGATCACTCTGGGGAAGGAAACATGGACTCCAGGTCAGAGAGCAGCCTGTGGAGTCTTCTTAAAGACCCCTCTCTGTGGCCAGGTGGTGAGCCCGGGGATTAAATGAAGAGCAGATTTAAAGCACAGTCAGTCCACTCACTGCATGCTGTTTCCACTTTGTTCCTAGAAGGATCTGGGGTGGGTGATTGACACAGTTCATTTCTCAACCTGAGGCCGGCTTTCCCTCCCCACCATCCAAAATGCACAAACTCAGCTCCCCTCAAATGCCAAGGCATTTCCAATATCCCTATCATCAAAGCAAAGCACAGTAAGCAGTACAAACCCACTGGCTGGGCACAGTGGCTCACGCCTGTAATCCTAGCACTTTGGGAGGCCAAGGCAGGATCACTTGAGCCCAGGAGTTCAAAACCAGCCTGGGTAACATGGTGAGACCTGGTCTCCATAAAAAATACAGAATTAACTGGGCATGGTGGTACACACATGTAGTCCCAGATACTCAGGGAGCTAGGGCAGGAGGATCGCTTGAGCCCAGGAAGTCAAGGCTGCAGTGAGAAATGTTCATGCCACTGCACTCTAGCCTGGGCGACAAAGTGGGACCCTACCTCAAAAAAAAAAAAAAAACAAAAAAAAGAAAGGAAAAAAAGAAAACAAGAAAAAAAAAAAAGAAACCTACCGCAGAGCACCCCAAGCCATCTAACCGAGGACTACTGGACACATTATTTTACGTCAACCACTTCCCTAGCATTGGGGGAAGGTGTTGCTGGCACTTGGTGGGCAGGCCTGTAACTCCCAGTGAGCAGCGGCACCAAAACACACAGAACAAGTTAACTGCCCTCCACCCACCTTCACCGCCTACTAGCCCATCCCATGACAAACCTCACCTGCTACCACAGAGATTCCCTTCAGGTTGGGGATGGATCTGGAACACAGACAGCACAAAGTGTTTTCTGAAAACAAAGCATTTTCTGCCTTACTGGAGACGCCGTCCCAGCTGGCAATGCAAACATGTGCACACAAAAACTGCTAGAACACTCTGTTCTGATCCCACAGCTCCCACAAACAAAAAAACCAACTCATGGCTGAGCCGGAAGGTCTGGGTGTCATTTATTGACAGCAGTTTATACACATTTGTTTCCTTCCCATGGTTGCTTCCTTCCCAGCACAGGCATAGAAACCCTGAGAAGGGCAGTCTCTGAACGAGGGAGCCAGGAACGTAGGTCGGACACATCTTTGGCAGGCATGTTCAGCCCCAGCAGGATGCAATCCTTCAAGCTGGAATTCCATTGGGTATTTGAGAGGGACCAAGGTGGGGGGTAGAGAGGAAGTCTTCGACAGGACTCACATCTCGGTCCAGGCCTCCTCTCTCACTATCCAAGTCCATCCAAGTTTTAGGACCCTGGGGGGCAACAATCAGGCCCACCCACCTCAACAGGGGCAGATTCTTCAATCTGTGCCCTGTTCACACACACCTGTTTCCGCTGGTCGCACAGTTAAAGAGAATCAGCCTTATGGTAACAGACAGACCACTTCCTCTCTGCCCCTCCCCGGCACCTCCTCAGCGGCATCTGCACAGGAACCGCTGGGAAGACGGAGGCCTGCCTTCTCAGTTCAGCCACATGTGCCCTCATCCGCAAATCTTCCATCAGCAACAGGAGAGAGGCCACACATGGACCCAGGCAGACACCTGTGCTCCCCAGTCCATCACACACTGCCCCGCCTGTGTGCTGCCAAATGCTGGTGCCCAGGCCAGAGCTCCAGCAGGCCCCGAATTGGGACCTAAAGCTGGTTTGCATAGGCACTTGGCAATTTTTGGTAGGGAGGTGGATAAAAAAGTAGATAGATGTGAGAAGAATGAAAGTTTCATTTGATAGACTAATTAGAGATCTGAAGTGATTTTACCTTTATTTCCTTCACTTTAAGCCAATCATGAAATTTCACAGTGATTTCTGGGGTGGGGGCAGAAGGAAGGCGGTGTTAAGAATCATCAGGGCTGTGGCCCAGTCAGCCTGCGGAGGTGCAGGCAGGGTGGGCCCTCACTGGGGCAGCTGGAGGAGCACAGACTGCCCCGCCGGCAGGTAGGTGATGTTCCGAGAACGTGAGAGCTGGTATGCGATGTCCTCTGCGGCTTCCAGCTTGCGCAGCTCGATCAGGCCATCCCCTGCAGTGGCCAGTGAGTTGGCAATCAGTTCAGCCGCCTTGGAGTCACCCTCAGCAGAGATGATGGCTGCCTTTTTTTGCTGCTCAGCCTAAAAGAATGGAGGTAGAGACAGACTAAGATCAAACCTCAGGGCACTGCATGTCAGGCTACAACCAAAGGCCCTCCACCAGAAAGCCACCTTCCCAGGCTCCTGGAAGAACTTGGGGAGTTGACCTCCTCCTGATGGCGGGGGGAAGCAGAGCACACAGCCCACCAGTCCTCCCCTTCCCTTTCATGCTCACTTGTCACGGGAGAGATACATTTCTGTTGGCTGCATGAATATTTGTCTTATTTCAAAGTCCTCGTTAATATTAATTGCAATCTAGCTTAACAACTCTACTCTGAGCCAGGAGGATCCAAGGCCAAGGAAAACAGAAGCAAAAGAAAAATGGGATCAACCCTCAAGGCTCATCTTTCCTTCCAGCCCCAAGTCTAAAGGACTTCATCAAAGCCAGGACAGGGCTAGGTGTGGTGGCTCATGTCTGTAATCCCGGCACTTTGGGAGGCGGAGGCAGGAGGATCACTTGAGCCAGGAGGTCAAGGCTGCAGTGAGCTATGATCGTGCCATTGCATTCCAGCCTGGGCCACAGAGGGAGACGCTGTCCCACACAAAAAACCTCAGGATGGTTAAGGAAGAGCAGCACGCACTTCTGACTGTTCCTAGAGCTGCCTGTGGGCTAGGCTGGTTCCTGACCAGAATCCAGGCACCCACAGTGAGACCTCCTAGGCCTGCCCTACCAATATTAAGAGGAAGACAGTCCTCTGAAATGTGTGACCTTCAGGAGTGTGAGGAAGAGGACAGTATTAAGCCTCCCTGAAATTACATACAATTTTGAAATGGCTGGGCCCTGCGTCTATTTGCTTAACAAACATTTACTGTATACCTACTATCGCCAGACACTATACTAGACTTGTTATAATCTCTGAAGTTATGGAAGATACAAAGCAACGCAAGTCCCTGCCCACACAGTGTTTTCATTCTACTAAATCAAATCTATTCCTCTTTTCCCATTTTATTTCTTGCTGTCCCCATCTCCCCACCAATTAGGGATACTGGTGGTGGGAAGAGGGGGACAACAATAAACATGTCTTTGCAAATACCAGAAAGACCAGGCTGCTACGCAAATACACTGTGTCCCATCGCATTCTCTGACACATCTGGATGGATTTAGCACTAGAAAAAAATCTAGTGACGAAAGCACATCTGGTGCAACGTTTGATCTTTTTTGCTGTCAGCTTTCACTATGTAACTATGGTTAAAAATGACTTCTCAGTGAAGCTGAAAATACTCCAGGAGAAACATTTTTATTTGTAAGAGAGTGTTTTTGATCTCAGAGAAGTGGAAGAAAAATTACCCTTCAGTGATTTAGGAACATAACTCCACATATCCTTGACTAGCCCCCGAAGACTCTGGAACCAATTGCAGAAGTACAATTCCTTCAAGCCCCTTCCGATTATCCCGGAAGAAGGGATGACAGATGATGAATTTCCAGGCCACCCAGCAAATGGGGAAGCTGAGTGCAGGAGAAAGGGGAGAGAGAGGCTCCCGCCATCTGGTTGAATGCTCACCTTTTCCACCACAAATCTGGCCCTCTCTGCTTCCTGCTGAGCCACCTGTTTGGCTTCCACCGCTTCTGTGAACTCCTTCCCGAAGGTCAGATGTGTCTAAGGGGAGAGTGAGCACAAGATGAGGCAGTGTGATTGCTTAGACAGCACTGCTGGGACGCCTCCACGGCCGCTGGAAGGAAGAGGCCAGCAATGGCTCTAGCAGCTGGAAGCATCTGTGAGGCCAGAACACTCTTCCACCTCTGTATCTGTATCCAAACGGAGTTTATACCCAGAATCTCTGGCTGCCCAAACTGCTCCTGTACATTACTCTGTCACTCTCAGTGCAGTGAGCGACTTCATGTAGCAAATGGCACCTGGGGCTTTTGATGGGGCCCACAGGCACCAGAAGGTATCTATTCAATCGACCACCTCCCCAGAGGAGAACTGTGGGTTCTAAGACCCCCGCCACTGACTAGTGCTCTTCCAAGGGCCTTTGATGCCTTGTTCAAAGCCCAAGGAAGGCCAGATGCAAAACGGGGCCCCTGAGAGTGAGGGAGGCTGCTGGTTCCCAGGGATCCAAGAGCCTGATGCTCTCTGATTATGGATTAACCAGTCCACTTCTTCCCACAGCAGCTCCATCACTGAACAGGAAGAGGACGAGAGGTGGTGGAACGCAAATCATGCTATTCCCAATGTGAATGGTTCTGTTAAAGGGTTTAAAAGAAAGAGAAAGCAGGTAAAGTCATTGGTCGGGCTGAGGGTTTAGAAGTCTGATGATCCCTAGACCTTCTCTAATCATGTCAGGTCTGACGTGAGCATCCCTAACGATAGCACAAACAATGGGAAGGGACCTCAGAATTCCTAATGCCCAGCCTAGAGCAATTTACTTATTCATCCTACTTTTTAATGAAAAAGAATCAAGAGGAGAGCATTGGTTTTGCCATCAGATTCTAGTTGTTTCACTTGCTCCGCTCTCCCAGCCTCTGCTTTTAAAAAAGCAGCCCTGAACTGCTCCTTACAAGTAAATCCTGGTCTCATTCTCTCCCAGAATGTTTAAGCTCCTAACTCTAACTGCAGCTGTTGTACTTCGCCTGATCCATTTCTAGTCTCTTAGTCAAAGTTTGGGTAAGAAAATCTGATCCTGAGAAATGAAAAATGAAATGTATAATTAAGGAATAAAATTTATTTCTAAAAGGGCCAGCTGAGGGCAGCGAATTCCCCATGAAACCTAATTTTCTTCTCACACCTCTTAGACAGGGTTTCCTGTGGTCAGCCCACATTTCCCCAGAATGGAGTATGTGGTTAAAGTCTAGTAAAATGCCAACTTTTCCCTTAGGTTTTTACACAGCGTTTTCTCACAGCCAAGGTGTTCAGGTTCACGGTAATTACCAGGGGAGGGCCTGCAGAACGGCTGCAGCCTGGCCTCTTGCCAGCAGAGGGAGCCCCAAGCCCCCGGGGGTTCCAGCAGGCGGAGCAAGGTGGAGCAGTGCCCCAGGGTTAGCACTGGGTGTTGTCCAGTGGCTGTTTAAACAGCTGCACAGATGCTGGGGGAAGCGGTGCCTTTCCCTAGCGATGCACGGGAGAACTGAACAGGAAGCACTTTACCTCACTGCCCGAACAAATCACTCCAAATGATTTTTCCCAGAGAATCTAGAAACACGACCCTTCCCCTCAACCTCCTCGACCTGAAACGCTATCCTGCCTGTATTGCTTTCTGTCTGAGTTATGACATCCAATGTCATATAAACACACAAGCTATAGTGTCTCAAGCGGATAGCTTACGCCTCAGAGATGTCCCTTGCCCCCATACCAGGCCTGGGGGAATCGAACCATTCGTTTACACTCTATCACCTTTCACTAGGGTTCCCAGAACGTACATCACTGAGCTTCGGACCGTAAGTGTTAGGAAACTCCCAGGGGTCAGGCTGGGAGGTCTGTGCTAGGGATAAAGACTCCCCGAGCTGTTCTCTGGTCTCTACCAGACAGTTTCTGCCTGTGTCAAACAGGGTTAACAAGGCATCACTTTCTGGGTAACATAGTTTGGAGAACGTAAAACATTTAGTGGTTAGGGACTATCTGGATACAACCAGAGGTCACAAGAAAAATGTGTGTGGCAGGGGGAAGGTAAAAGAATCAACTGAAAAACCCACGGAGACTGCCTCGCCTCAACATGTTTCTGTGTTTTCAAGTCTCACATCTAGCAAAGCAGAAGCAGGGACCTAATAGCGTCTGCCCAGAAATGGAGCCAGCCACCTAACGAGAACTGCAGCCCCTTCCCCATGGTCTCCCGAAGGATCTTACCAAGGACACGTCATCCAGGATGAGCCCAAAGGTGGCTGCTCGCTCTGTAAGATCGTCGCTCACCTGCCTGGAGACCAGCTCTCTCTGGGTGATGAGTTCTCCAGCATCAAAGCGAGCCTGGTTTCAAAGGGAGGAGCAGAAGGGCAGGTCAGGTTTACGAGGAAGCAGAAAAGGAACCAGGAAACTGCAGCCACATCCCAACCAACCCCCTGCCAAGCGCTTCCTGCCACCTGGCACCCTTCTGGGGAGGTGCTCTGGGCTTGAGGCTAAGGGCCCCTGTTCACTCACCACCACTGACTTGAGGATCTCGGTCGTGATGGACGGCAGCACACGCTCATCATAGTCCTCTCCGATGCTGGTGAAGATGCGAGGAAGCTGGCTAGCGACGGGCCGGAAGAGGATGCGCAGTGTGATGTTGACATTCTGTAAATCTTAGGGTAGGGGACAAACACTGGAGTTAAAAATAAAAACCACTGTAGGAAAACAAGTGCTTTTTTTTTTCCTTTTCCCTTTTTTTGAGACGGAGTTTTGCTCTTGTTGCCCAGGCCGGAGTACAGTCGGATGATCTCGGCTCACAGGAACCTCCACCTCAGGTTTAAGTGATTCTCCTGCCTCAGCCTCCCAAGTAGCTGTGATTACAGGCACATGCCACCATGCCCAACTAATTTTGTATTTTTAGTAGAGATGGGGTGTCACCACATTAGGCTGGTCTCAAACTCCTGACCTCAGGTGATCCACCTGCCTCAGCCTCTCAAAGTGCTGGGATTACAGATGTGAGCTACCGCGCCTAGCCACAAGTGGTCTTTTATATGACCTCTCCTACTCCAATTTGCTACAATTTTTATTTATGTATTTTGAGACAGGGTCACATGTTGCCTAGGCTGAAGTGCAGTGGCAAGATCAAGGCTCACTGTAGCCACCTTGATCTCCTGGGATCAACTGATCCTCCCACCTACACCTTCCAAGTAGTTGGGACTACACAGGCACATATCACCACACCCAGTAATCTTTGTACTTTTTGTAGAGCTGGAGTTTCGCCATGTTTCCCAGGGCTGGTCTCAAACTCCTGGGCTCAAGTGATCCACCTGCCTTAGCCTCCCACAATGCTAGAATTACAGGTGTGAGCCATTACGCCTGGTAATTGTTATTTTTTATTTTTTATTTTTAGAGACAAGGTCTTGCTACGTGGCCCAGGCTAGACTCAAGTTCCTGGGCTTAAGCATTTCTCCTGCCTCAGCCTCTTGAGTAGCTGACACGCACCACTGTGCCTGGCTCCAAATTGGCTACAATTTATAAGCAAATCTGCTGATTATAAGATCCTAGAGGGCAAGGAATAGGTATGCCTGGTTTCCTTGGCAGAGAACCCAAGAGAGCATCACAAAGAGTTTATAATTTCTTAGAACATTCAGTGATAGCAGCTTTTTGGTATCCCCTGAATGCCCTCAGATACACGTAATTCAGATTATATGTCTACCAGGTGCCATGTAACGTCTGCAACACTGAACATTTTAAGACAATAGACAGGCCAATGCTAAGAATTGTAGGGTGAGGCCTTTCCAAGCTCTGGTGATTGTGGCCAAGTCAGGAGTCAGCCTTGGAGAGGTTAGTTTGGGTCTGGTGGAAACCGTGTTAGACTAGTTCATTTGCTTTCTGGGCCTTGAGGAAATGTTGGGGAAAACTGAAGGAAAAAAGAGTCATAAAAGCACTCTGTCAAATGTGTAACACATATAAGGGGTTAATAGACCCACCTATGTTCTGCTTCTCATTACTTGGGCCAATTAAAGGATCCAGGGAGAGAATTATACCTTCCCCTGGACAATTCAGGCCTGCAAGGAGCCAAAGCACCGTCATGGCTTGCTTACAGACGTCAACAATATGGACCAAGCGCCTGTGAGACAGAGCCCTGAACTGCACACCAAGAGAGGTAGGCAATGTATTAATACTGACAACTCCCTGATCTCTGGAAGCTCCTATCAATAGTTTTAGAAATAGGTACGTAATGTATCCTGAAAACAACTGCAAAACAGTACAGAAAGAAATCCCAAAGAGGTGGGAAGTTTAGAAGCAGGCTTTTTTTTTTTGAGACAGAATCTCACTCTGTTGCCCAGGCTGCAGTAAAGTGGCACGATCTCAGTTCACTGCAACCTTCGTTCCCCAGGTTCAAGCGATTCTCCTGCCTCAGCCTCCTGAGTAGCTGGGATTATAGGCACCCCCCACCACCGGCTAATTTTTGTATTTTTAGGCGAGACAGCATTTCACCACATTGGCCAGGCTGGTCTCAAACTCCTGACCTCAGGTGCTCCACCTGCCTCGGCCTCCCAAAGTGCTGGGATTACAGGCATGAGCCACTGCACCCGGCCATAAGTGGATATTTCTTTTTTTTTTTTTTGAGACGGAGTCTCGCTCTGTCACCCAGGCTGGAGTGCAGTGGCCAGATCTCAGCTCACTGCAGGGCCCGCCTCCCAGGTTCACGCCATTCTCCTGCCTCAGCCTCCCGAGTAGCTGGGACTATAGGCACCCACCACCACACTCGGTTAGTTTTTTGTATTTTTTTAGTAGAGACGGGGTTTCACCGTGTTAGCCAGGATGGTCTCGATCTCCTGACCTTGTGATCCACCCGTCTCGGCCTCCCAAAGTGCTGGGATTACAGGCTTGAGTCACCGCGCCCAGCATAAGTGGATATTTCTAAGATTTCATATCAAACTCTCCAGGGCAAGTAGTCTAGTCATTCCTGTGATGTACAGTCCAAACTCTTCTGGATCCTGGTATCCCACAGATGCTCCAGCGACACAAAAGAGCAGAGCACCTCTTCCACACTCCCTACTTTACCTGAACCACAGGCAAGACTCACCTTTGCTACCAGTGATGACCGGCACATTACGTGGTCGAGAACGGCAGTCAAAGATAATTGGTTTCTGTACCCATGGGATGAGAAAGTGAGTCCCTTCCCCTACCACAATGTCCTGTACTCCACGGAACCGGTCAAAGATGACAGCTCTGTGCCCAGCATCCACTAGGAAGAAAGGATAATGACATGTCATAAAAATCTTCCCATCCTTTAAACAAAAGGATCATGTCTTTGAAAGAGCCCTGGTGCTTTCTGTTCACTTATTAAGTCTCCCCTCTTCTCTCTGTCTTCCCCAACTCCTGGTCTCTAGAGACTTCTAAATAGCTACAAAACTAAGCAATCACTTCCTGTTCCACATGTCCCCAAGGATTGATAATAGGATCTGTTCCTTAGCATCCTTTCTCCTTGAGGGAACTGGCTGTTGATTTTCTGAATGACCATTCTATCCCTGAACTCCCACCAACATATTTCCAGGAATCACCTACCAAAACTTCTAAAACTCACTGAGGTCTTCCCAGTTACCACATATCCAAGGGGCTCCAATTTAACCTAGTGCTCCCAGAAGCAGCACCCTCATTACGGGAATCCTACATTTAGAAGGTCCCACTCTTTCTTCCTAATAGCTCTCTTTCTCTAAAGTTTTAAGGGGTTATAGAGCTGTCTTGGCAGAGAGAGAAATCTATGACGGCAATTACTGTCTAGTGGCAGGTGTGGCCAAAAGGATCACAGAACTGCTAAGATGTGTCATATAAGCCAAGCAGCCTTTTCTAATCAGCTGCCTCTCTCAACTTTATCATTGGTCCAAATCTTCACTCTGAAAGTAAAGCTCCTCTTGTCAGCCAGCCACACACCAGATGGGTCAATCTACTGCTGCTTTGCAGCATGTGAAAGTGTTAGAATGTCAGAGTTAAAGGGGGTCCTACAGATACAGTCAGGTCAAATCCATTGCTTGACCAATGAGGAAGCTTCCACAGTAAAGTGAAAGAAAACCCAGCTTAACCCCCCTCCTACACTGTTAAAAGCTGGGCAATGCATCTCAAAGATATTTCTTCTGAAACTATCCAAATTCAGCAGAGCAAAAGCTCCTGTTCGGGACAAGGTCGCCCAAACAGATCTGCAGCCTTTGCTGTTATTTCACATGCAAGAAGAGGAGAACAAATGAGATCTCCATTTCAGATAGCCAGGGCAATCCAGACACTGCGCGGCAACGTTTGGGTGGTGCGGCTTCACTTCACTTTGACAGGAGCCACTGGACACACCCACCTAGGAAGTGGGCTGGGAGGCTCTTTTTGAATAAAGGCTCTGAGAGAACCTATGACTGAAAGGTCAGGGGCTCTGATAACAATGCAGTCCTAGGGTATGAAATGGCAAGAGATGAGCCCTCTTGGCCACAAACATATTCACTGACAGCAGCTACCATCAAGAGTGTCACATGGGCTATGCAGACCAACAGAAATCTCCCAGGAAAGTGCAGTGACCCACTGTCCCTCCATGCCTCACCATTATATAAGGCAGAGTTCACCACGCCTCCTGCAACAGCTAAGGCCAGGCCAAACTTGCCAATGGACTCAAACACTTTGGCAGCCATGTTTTCTTCTGCTGGACCCTCTCACACCTAAGTGGATAAAAACAAAATACAATCAAACTTGATGCCAAATCCTCAGAGAAGGCCCTCTCTGACACACAACAGTCACTTTTCAACCGGGCTATTTATTTCCCCATTCCTGAAAGTGCTAAATCATCCATTGAAGGATACCTAATAATGCTTTGTAGCTTTTAAAGTGTACTATCAATTCTTCTGCTTTATTTTCCAGTTTCTTTTCTCTCTTCTTCCTTGAGACAGGGTCTTGCTCTGTCACCCAGGCTGGAGTGCAGTGGCACCATCTCAGCTCACTGAAGCCTCGACCTCCCAGGCTCAATCTTCTCACCTCAGCCTCCCAAGTAGCAGGGTCCACAGAAGTGTTAAATTAGCTAGCCACCACGCCCAGCTAATTTTGTTCATTTTTGTGCAGAGATGGGGTCTCGCTACGTTGCCCCAGGTGGTCTTGAACTCCTGAGCTCAAGTGTCCCCCTTGCCTCGGCCTCCCAAGTGTTGGGATTACAGGCATGAGCCACCACGCCTGGCTGATTTCTCTTTTTTTTCTCAACCATTTAAAGTAAGGTGTCTGGGACACTTGGTTCAATAATGAAAACAATGCATGGGCTTGAAATCCATAGAGAACTTAGCACCACACTAAACCACCCTCTCATTTCCTGCACAAGTAGGCCCCCAAAAAGAGGCTGTGTGGTTGGATTGCTGCAATTATGGTTTGAAAAAATAACTCGAAAAATGTGCTACATGTTGATGTCAACAAAAAAAGTAACCATTACAGCTAACATCAGGTAGCCTAATAAAAGCAATTTATTTACTTCTCACAATCACCCTATGAAGCATATTACTCCAGAGGAAACAGAGGCACACAGAGAGGTTACATGAGAAGCCGAGATTGCAGTTATTAAGTGGTAGAACCAGAATTAGAACCCAAAAGTCTAATGCTAGCAGACACTGCTTTCCTCCTCACCATACTGCTTCTCAACATTGTGTATTAGGAACGACCTGCTTCTTATGGAAGCAGGAGCTGGATGACATCCTGGGGCCAAGATAACTTAAGAACCCATTTGGGAGAAAGGCTCTAACTAGTTGCACAGGGATAAAGAGTTCTGGAATAACTGGGAGGGTGGGGCTGAGGCGGGGTGGGCACAGGCACAGCTGACCTAACTAGAAATCACTCTAGCATCTAACTTTCTAACGCTCCGCCCCACCGTCGTTGCCCGCTCCAGCCTCAAATCCTCCCTCCCTACTTCCCAGACCTCAACTCCTGAGACTACCTTTATCTCGTCCAGTGCATTTAAATCTTCCTTCTCCGAGGCTAGGACACCTGGCTCTTTCCATTTCTAATGGCTTCTGGATTATTCCTCACCCTGCCCCCATGGACACCTCCCTTACTCTGAGCAACCCCTGGCTCGTCCCGGGCTCAGCCCCTTCTCCCCTCCCTCACATGTCGGACTCACGCACGCACTCTCCTCGCCCAAAGTGCACATCATGGGGCACAGGACGACTGCAGAGACGCCCAGAGACTGGCCTTTGCCGCCCCCTCCATTCTCACCTGCTTCCACTCTGACCTCCACATGAATTCCCCAAGCACGCATACCGCGCATGCGCTCCTCTGCCCCGCCCTCTTTCCAAGATCCACGCTTCCTATTGGTGGGAAAGAGAGCTGTGAGTTCTGGGAAGGGTGGCTTAGAACCTCACCCTGGTTCCACGGCTCTTGGCAGATGAACTACAACTCCCAAAAGGCTATGCAGCGGCGGGCCCCCGAAGAAAAGCGTTTTCTCTTTGGTGATCACCGCAAAGATGTTGCCGCAATGCCGTTTGGGAGCTGTAGTTTCCTGGGGCTAAATGCACGTGCCTGTCCTGTACAGCGGCTAAGACTGAGGGAAGGTGAGCCTTAGGGCTCCGGGAAAGAGGAGGTGGGCGTCCAATTGGTGGCAAAAATGAGTAGGGGCAAGTTTATGACTGATGAAAGAGGACAGGTGGAACTCTGGGGGAAGTCGTGGTGAAATCACCGGCGAGCTGAGACCCTTTGGGAGAAACGAAGGGCCGTCTTCCTTCCAAAGCCCTGTCTGCAAACGTCCTCAGAGTTGTGAGACATTGATTACCAGACACAGAGAGAACCATCTGTGCTGAAACACTGAGACCAACCGAGAGGAAGGAATTCATTCAGGGTCATGCACCGAGTGAGAAAAGGGGCTCGGCTTGGAATCCAGGTCCCCTGAACATGATTTTAAAGAAACGTTTTATTTGGAAAAGTTGCAAGAATAGTGCAAAAGAACGCACGTTTAACTTTGGCTCAGATTCACCTATTGTTAACAATGTGCTTCATTTGATTTATCATTTCTTTCTTACCTCTCCCCTCCTCCTCCCGGCCGCCGCTCCGCCGCCCCACCTCCGTGTGCGTGTTTGTTTATTTTCTTGTTTTTGTTTTGTTTTGCTTTTTTGTTTTTGAGATGGAGTTTCGCTCTTGTTGCCCAGGCTGGAGTGCAGCGGCGCGATCTCGGCTCACGCAACTTCCGCCTCCCGGGTTCAAGCGATTCTCCTGCCTCACCCTCCTGAGTAGCTGGGATTACAGGCATGCGCCATCACGCTAATTCTTGTATTTTTAGTACAGACGGGGTTTCTCCATGTTGGTCAGGCTGGTCTCGAACTCCCAACCTAGGTGATCCACCCGCCTCAGCCTCCCAAAGTGGTGGGATTACAGGCATGAGCCACCGCGCTCAGCTCTCATTCTAGTTTTTACCTCCGTAAGATCAACTCTTTTAGCCCCCACACAGGAATAAGAACGTGAGGGCTGGGCGTGGTGGTCACGCCTGTAATCCCAGCACTTCGGGAGGCCAAGGCCAGAGGATTGCTTTTGCCTAGGAGTTTGAGACTAGCCTGGGCAACAAAGTGAGACCCTATCTCTACAAAAAAATAAAAATAAAAAGTAGCTGGATGTGGTGGCATGTACCTGTAGTTCCACCTATTCGGGAGCCAAGGTGGTAGGATTGCTTGAGCCTGGGAGGTCAAGGCTGTAGTGAGCTGTGACTGTGCCACTGCACTGCAGCCTGGGTGACAGAGCGAGACTTTGTCTCAAAAATAAAATAAAATAAAGTATAGTCATTTTAACAATATTAATTATTCACCAATCCATGAACCAATCCATGAACACGAGATGTCTTTGCATTTGTTTATGTCCTCTCCAGTTTCTTTCATCAGTGTTTTGTAGTTTTTATTGTAGAGGTCTTTTTCCTCCGTTTTTGTATATTGATTTTGTATTCCGCAACTTTACTGAATTTATCAGTTCTAAGAGATTTTTGGTGAAATCTTTAGATTTTTCTTTCTTTCTTATTTTTTTTTTTTTGAGACGGAGTCTCGCTCTGTCGCCCAGGCTGGAGTGCAGTGGCCGGATCTCAGCTCACTGCAAGCTCCGCCTCCCGGGTTTACGCCATTCTCCTGCCTAAACCTCCCGAGTAGCTGGGACTACAGGCGCCCGCCACCTCGCCCGGCTAGTTTTTTGTATTTTTTAGTAGAGACGGGGTTTCACCGTGTTAGCCAGGATGGTCTCGATCTCCTGACCTCGTGATCCACCCGTCTCGGCCTCCCAAAGTGCTGGGATTACAGGCTTGAGCCACCGTGCCCGGCCCTTCTATATGTGAAGTATCATGTCATCTTCAAAAGGGGATAATTTGCCTTTTTTTTTTTTTTTTTTTTAAGACTACTCAAGCGCAGTAGTGAGAAGTGGGGAAAGAGTAGAACAAGGAGTTCAATCTGAAACTTACTGTGAGATTGAGATAACTTACTGCCTTCACACTGGTCTGACTTCCTTTTTTCCAATTTGGATGCCTTTTATTTCTTTCTCTTGCCTGATTGCTCTGGCTAAGACTTCAGTACTACGTGGATTAAGAGTGATGACAGTGTGTGGGGCACAGTGGCTCACGCCTGAAATCCCAGCACTTTGGGAGGCCAAGGTGGGCGGATCTCCTGAGGTCGGGAGCTCAAGACCAGCCTGAGCAACATGGAGAAACCCCGTTTCTACTAAAAATACAAAAAAAATTTAGCCCGGTATGGTGGCGCATGCCTGTAATCCCATCTACTCGGGAGACTGAGATAGGAGAAACACTTGAATCCGGGAGGCAGACGTTGCGATGGGCCGAAACTGCGCCATTGCACTCCAGCCTGGGCAACCAGAGCACAGCTCCATCTCAAAAATAAACAAATAAATAAAACAAGTAATGCAAGTGGGCATCTTTGCCTTCTTCCAGTTCTTAGAGGAAAGGCATTCCTCTATTACCCCATTCAATATGATGATTGCTGTAGGTTTGTCATTTATGGAGTTTATTATGTTGAGATATGTTTCTTCTATGCCTAATTTGTTGAGAATATTTATCATGAAGGATGTTGAATTTTATCAAATGCTTTTTCTGTATCTATTGAGATGATCATATGGTTTTTGTCCTTCATTCTGCTCATGTGATGCATCCACGGTTATTGATTTATGTATGTTGAACCGTCTTTGCGTTTCTGGAATAAATCTCACTTGATCATGGTGTATTATCCTTTCGATGTGCTGTTGGATTTTGTTTACTAGCATTTAGTTGAGGATTTTTGCATTGATGTTCATCCAGGATATTGGCCTGCTGTTTTCTTTTTTTGTTGTGTTTTTGTCTGATTTGGGCGTCAGGGTAATTCTGGCTTTACAGAATGAGTTAGGAAGAATTTCTTCCTCTTCAGTTGTTTTGGAATAGTTTGATTATTTCTTCTTTATAAGTTTGGTAGAATTCAGCAGTGAAGCCATCTGGTCCTGGGCTTTTCTGTTTTGGGAGACTTTTTATCACTAATTCGATTTCATTTCTCGTTATGGGTCTCTTCAAGTTTTCTGTTTCTTCCTGGTTCAATATTGGTATGTGTCCAGTTATCCATTTTCTCTAGGTTTTCCAATTTATTTGTGTATAGTTGTTCATAATAGTCTCTGATGAACTGTTGTATGTCTCTCGAAACTGTTGTAATGTTTCATTTTTTAGTTCTGATTTTATTTATTTGGGTCTCCTCTCTTTTCTTCTTGGTGAGTCTAGCTAGCAGTTTGATTGTTTATCCATTGAAACAAACAATATCTAATTTCATTGATTAAATTTTTTTCACTCTGTTTTGTTTTGCCGTGCTGTAATCATTATTATTATTTTCCTTCTCCTAATTTTGGGTTTGGTTTGTTCTTGCTTTTCTAGTTCCTTGGGGAGCACTGTCAGCTTGTTTATTTGAAAACGTTCCAGTTTTTTGATGTAGGTGCTTATTGCTATTAACTTCTCTCTTAGCACTGCTTCTGTTGTATCCTATATATTTTGGTATGTTGTGTTTCCATTTTCTTTTTTTTTTTTTTGAGATGGAGTTTCGCTCTTGTTGCCCAGGCTGGAGTACAATGGCATGATCTTGGCTCACCGCAACCTCTGCCTCCCGGGTTCGAGCAATTCTCCTGCCTCAGCCTCCTGAGTAGCTGGGATTACAGGCATGCGCCACCACGCCTGGCTAATTTTGTGTTTTTAGTAGAGACAGGGTTTCTCCATGTTGGTCAGGCTGGTCTCAAACTCCTGATCTCAGGTGATCCGCCTACTTCAGCCTCCCAAAGTGCTGAGATTACAGGCATGAGCCACAGCGCCCGGCCTGTGTTTCAATTTTCATTTGTTTCAAGAAATTTTTTGATATGCTTCTTAATTTTGTTCATTGACCCAGTGGTCATTTAAGAGTATATTGTTGGCCAGGTGCGATGGTTCATGCCTATAATCCCAGCAGTTTGGGAGGCTGACATGGGTGTATCACTTGAGGCCAGGAGTTCAAGAACAGCCTGGCCAATGTGGTGAAACCCCACTCTATTAAAAATACAAAAATTAGCCAGTTGTGGTGGTGCACATGTGTGATCCCAGCTACTTGGGAGGCTGAGGCAGGAGAATCACTTGAATCCAGGAGGTGGAGATTGCAGTGAGCCGAGATTGCACCACTATTCCAGCTTGGGCAACAGAGCAAGACTCTGTCAAAAAATAAAATAAAATAATAAATAAATAAATAAATAAAATGAAAAATGGGCCAGGCATGGTGGTTCATGCCTGTAATCCCAGCACTTTGGGAGGCCGAGGATGGCGGATCACCTGAGGTTGGGAGTTCGAGGCCAGCCTGACCAATAGGGAGAAACCCCGTCTTTACTAAAAACACAAAATTAACCAGGCATGGTGGCGCATGCTTGTAATTTCAGCTACTCGGGAGGGTGAGGCAGGAGAATGGCTTGAACCCGGGAGGCAGAGGTTGCGGTGAGCTGAGATCACGCCATTGCACTCCAGCCTGAGCAACAAGAAGGAAACTCTGTCTCAAAAAAAAAAAAAAAAAGTATGTTGTTTAATTTCCATGTGTTTTTACAGTTTCCAAAGTTTCTCCTTTTATTGAGAAGATACTTGACATGATTTTGATTTTTTAAAAATTTCTAAGACTTGTTTTGTGTCCTAACATATGGTCTATCCTGGAGAATGTTCCATGTGCTGATAAGAAGATTATATATTCTGCAGCTGTTAGATGAAATGTTGGGTAAATGTTAGGTCCATTTGGTCTGGAGTATAGTTTAAGTCCAATCTTTCTTTGTTGATTTCTGTCTAGATGATCTACCCATTGCTGAGAGTGAGGTGTTGAAGTCCCCAACTATTACTATATTGGAATCTATCTCTTTATTTATTTAGGAGACAGGGTCTCACTCTGTCACCCAGGCTGGAGTGCAATGGCACGATCTCAGCTCACTGCAGCCTTGACTTCTCAGACTCAAGCAATCCTCCCACCTCAGCCTCCCCAGTAGCTGGGACTATAGGCGCATGCCATCACACCTGGCTAATTTTTTGTACTTTTGCAGAGATGGGGTCTTGCCACGTCACCCAGGCTGGTCTTGAACTCCTGGGCTCAAGTGATCCTCCCACCTCGGCCTCCCAAAGTGCTGGGATTACAGGCATGTGCCACTGTGCCTGGCCTATCTCTTCTTTTAGATTAAATCATATTTGCTTTATATATCTGGATGCTCCAATGTTGGTTGCATATATATTTAGAATTGTTATATCCTTTTCCTGAATTGATCCTTTAATGGTTATATAATGACCTTCTTTGTCTTTTTTTTTCAGTGTTTCTGACTTAAAGCCTGTTTTATGTGATATAGTTATAGCTATTTCTGCTTGCTTTGATTTTCCATTTGCATGGAATATCTTTTCTCATCCCTTTACTTTCACTCTAAATATGTCTTTACAGCTGAAGTGAGTATTTTTGTAGGCAGCATATAGTTGCATCATTAAAAAAAAAAATCCAGGCCAGACATGGTGGCTCACACCTGTAATTCCAGCACTTTGGGAGACCAAGGCAGGCAGATCACCTGAGGTCAGGAGTTCGAGACCAGCCTGTTCAACATGGAGAAACCTCATCTCTACTAAAAATACAAAATTAGCTCGGTGTGGTGGCATGCACCTGTAATCCCAGTTACTCTGGAGGCTGAGGCAGGAGAATGGTGTGAACCCAAGAGGCGGAGCTTGCAGTGAGCCGAGATCACGCCACTGCGCTCCAGCGTGGGTGACAGAGCAAGACTCCATCTCAAAAACAAACAAACAAACAAACAAACAAAAAATCCATTTAGCCAGATTATGTCTTTTAAGTGGGGAATTTAGTCTGTTTACATTCAAGGTTATTATTGATAGGTGAGGACTTATTCCTGTCATTTTTGTTAGTTGTTTTCTGGTTGTTTTGTATATCTGTTATTCCTTTCTTTCTCTCTTATTGTTTATCATTGCAGTTTGGTGGTTTTCTGTGGGTGACAGAGCAAGACTCCATCTCAAAAACAAACAAACAAACAAACAAACAAAAAATCCATTTAGCCGATTATGTCTTTTAAGTGGGGAATTTAGTCTGTTTACATTCAAGGTTATTATTGATAGGTGAGGACTTATTCCTGTCATTTTTGTCAGTTGTTTTCTGGTTGTTTTGTATATCTGTTATTCCTTTCTTTCTCTCTTATTGTTTATCATTGCAGTTTGGTGGTTTTCTGTAGTGGTAATGTATGAATCCTTTCTCTTTCTCATTCAGGTACCTACTCTACTAGCAAGTTTTATAGTTGCGTGTATTTTGATGATGGTAGATATTGTCTTTTTGCTTCCAGATGTGGGACTCCATTAAGAATTTATTGTAGGACCTGTCTAGAGGTAATTAATTCTCCCAGTTTTTGCTTGTCTGGGAAAGACTTTATTTCTCCTTTATTTTTGAAGGATAGTTTTGCTGGGTATAGTAGTATTCTTGACTGGAAGTTCCTTCCTCGCCCACTTTCAGCACTTTGAATATATCATTCCATTCTCTCCTGGCTTGCTAAGTTTCTGCTGAGAAATCTGTTACTCTGGTGGGGATTTCCTTTTATGTGACTTGATGCTTTTCTCTTGCTAAATATATATATTTGAGATGGGGTCTTGCTCTGTTGCCCATGCTGGAGTGCAGTGGTTTGATCATGGCTCACTGCAACCTCGACTACCTGGGCTCAAGAGATTCTTTTACCTCAACTTCCCAAATAGCTGGAACCACAGGTACACGCCACCATGCTTGGCTAATTTTTAAATTATTTATAGAGATGAAGCCTCACTGTGTTGCCCAAGCTGGTCTTAAACTCCTGAGCTCAAGGGATCCCCCTTTCTCGGCCTCCCAAAGTGCTGGGATTATAGGTATGGCTTACCATGCCTGGCCTGCTCTTGCTGTTTGTAGAGTTCTCTGTCTTTGACTTTTGACTGTAATGTGCCTTGGAGAAGACCTTTTGGGTTGAATCTATTTGAAGATCTTTGAGCTTCTTGTATCTGGATGTCTGTATCTTTTGTAAGACGTGGGGGAATTTTTCAGCTATTAATTTGTTAAATAGGTTTTCTATGACTTTGCCTATCTCTTTGCCTTCTGGAATGCCCCAGTTTTAATATTTGGTTTCTTATGGTGTCCCATGCCTTTCTTCTTCTTCTTCTTCTTTTTTTTTTTTTTTTTTTTTTTTTTTTTTTTGCTTCCCAAGAACGTGGTTTGTTTGGATC
>NW_012118488.1:3463037-3472229 GCF_000951035.1 Colobus angolensis palliatus
TTTTTTAGTTTTGGTCTGACTGGGTTATTTCAAAACACCACCCAAAAGCTATTAGAACTAATAAACAAATTCAGTGAAGTTGCAGGATACGAAATCAACCTACAAAACTCAGCAGCATTTCTATATGTCAATAGGAAACAATCTGAAAAAGAAATCAAGAAAGCAATTTTACAATAGCCACAAAGAATTTATGTATTTTTATTTTTATTTTTGAGACAGGGTCTTGCTCTGTCACCTGGGCTGGAGTGCAGTGGCGTGATCTTGGCTCACTGCATCCTCAGCCTCCAGAGTTCAAATGATCCTCTCGCTTCAGCCTCCTGAGTAGCTGGGACCACAGGTGCACACCATCATGCCCAGCTAATTTTTGTACTTTTTGTAGAGACAAGGTTTCACCATGTTGCCCAGGCTGGTCTTGAATTCCTGAGCCAAGCAATCCCCCCCCAGGCCTCTCAAAGTTCTGGGATTATAGGTATGAGCCACTGCACCTGGCCAAAAATTAAATACCTAGGAATTAACTTAACCAAAGAAGTGAAAGATCTCTACAATGAAAACTATAAAACAATGGTGAAAGAAAGTGAAGAGGAACAAAAAAATGGAAAGCTATTCCATGTTCATGCATTGGAAGAATCAATGTTGTTAAAATGCCTATACTAACCAAAGCAATCTATAGATTCAATGTAATCCCTATCGAAGTATCAAGGGCATTCTTCATAGAAATAGAAAAAAAATCCTAAAGTTTATATGGAACCACAGAAGACCCAGAATATTCAAAGCTACCCTGAGCAAAAAGAACAAACTGGAGGAATCACATTACCTGGCTTCAAATTGTACTACAGAGCTATAGTAACCAAAACAGCATGGTACTGGGCAGAGTGGGCCTGTTCTACCCCTGGATGGTATGCATGAGTGGCTGGCAGCAGCAGCAAACATGACAGATATTTAAACTTTTTGATCTTAGGATGCCTTCATATTTTTTAAAGCTGTTAAGTACTGCAAAGAGCCTTAAAATATGAATTATACATGTTTCAAATTAAAACAAAAAAATTAAATGTTACTCACTTACCCATTTAAGAATAACAGGTTGGGCACAGTGGCTCACACCTGTAATCCTGTGAGCACTTTGGGAGGCCGAAGCAGGAGAATCACTTGACTCCAGGAGTTTGTGACCAGCCTAGGCAACATAGAAAGACGCTGTCTCTACAAAATATAAGTTAGCCAGGTATTATGGCACACCTGTCCCAGCTATTTGGGAAGCTGAGGTGGGAGGACTGCTTGAGCATGAGGGGGTTGAGGCTGCAGTGAGCTGTGACTGTGCCACTGCACTCCAGCCTCGGCAACAGAGCAAGACTATCTAAAAGAAAAAAAAAGAAAGAATAACAGTAAGAAACCCATTACGTGTTTACATATTATTACAAAAAATAATGATAGTTTCCCAAACAAAACTATTTAGTGAGAAGAGTGACATCGTTTGACATTTTTGCCAATCTTGGATTCTTCATTCAATTTGTTTTGCTATCATAAGTGATGAAGCCTCTGAAAAATTCTACTGGGCAGTCGGGAGAGAATGAAAGTATGAAGAATAATGACTTAGTATCATCACAAAAATAATTTTGCCTTCAAGTACCCCCTGAAAGGGTCTCAAGGACTGGCAGGGTTACCTGGATTACACCTGGAGAACTTTGTTAGAGTAAAAGCCACCTCTGGATAACATTCACGCACTCATCCACATAAGCTTCCAATCAGCTTTTCAGTGCTTGTGTTAGTTGGGATATTAAAATCTAAGTTGCTGTTCCAAGGAGACCCCAGAATACAGAGGACTAGATAAGATGCAAGTTAATTTCTTTTTGCTCCACATGTCATTCACAGACCCAGGTTCCTTTCCTATTGTTGGTTTACCATCCCCTAAAAGATTACCTAAGCATGGGACGTCTGTTCTAGATTGCAGGAAAGGGAAAGTAGAGGAAATTCAGGGCAGCAATTTTGTTTTTTTTTTTTTTTTTTTTTTTGAGACGGAGTCTCGCTTTGTCGCCCGGGCTGGAGTGCAGCGGCCGGATCTCAGCTCACTGCAAGCTCCACCTCCCGGGTTTATGCCATTCTCCTGCCTCAGCCTCCCGAGTAGCTGGGACTACAGGCACCCGCCACCTCGCCAGGCACCCGCCACCTCGCCCGGCTAGTTTTTTGTATTTTTTAGTAGAGGCGGGGTTTCACCGTGTTAGCCAGGATGGTCTCGATCTCCTGACCTCGTGATCCGCCTGTCTCGGCCTCCTAAAGTGCTGGGATTATGGGCTGGAGCCACTGCGCCCAGCTGCAATTTCGTTTTAAGCAAATGAGGCAGAAGCAGCACATACACTTTCCACTCCATTTCATTGTTGAAAACTTGGTTACATGACCTGATGTAGTCACAAAGGAGGATTGAAAACTGTAGTCTCTAGCCAGGCAGCCAGTAGACAAGAAGAAAAGATTTGAGGACTAACCAGCCATCTGCAATACTTCTCTTATTTATAAATAATCAGACACACATGATTTAAGTCCATTTGAGAAAAGCCATAACATGAAAGAGGGAACCAAAACAAACAAAAACTAAGCAAAACAAAAACAAAACAAAAGGCCGGGTGCGGTGGCTCACACCTGTAATTTGGGAGGCTGAGGCGGGCAGATCACAAGGTTAGGAGTTTGAGGCCAGCCTGACCAACATGGCGAAACCCCATCTCTACTAAAAATACAAAAATTAGCCAGGCGTGGTGACACGTACCTGTAATCACAGCTACTCAGGAGACTGAGGCAGGAGAATCACTTGAACCCAGGAGGCGGAGGTTGAAGTTAGCTGAGATTTCGCCACTGCACCCCAGTCTGGGGAACAGAGCGAGACTCCATCTTAAAACATACACACACACACAAAGAAAAAAAACTTGGCTGAATCAGAGACAAGGTAAGGAGCATAGGAAATCTAAACAGATACACCCTATCGTTAATATCTTCAGGTAAAAGGAAAGATACTACCATACATGAGGGTAGAACAAGACGCTATTAAGACGAAAAGGAAGAGATGTAAGATGGAATATGTCCTCCTAAAAATCAAGAACAAAGTGAAGAAGGTACCGTTATCTTTTTTTTTGAGACAGAGTTTCGTTCTGTGGCTCAGGCTGAAGTGCAATGGTGCAATCTCGGCTCACTGCAACCTCCGCCTCCTTGGTTCAAGCAATTCTCCAGCCTCAGCCCCCTGAGTAGCTGGGATTACAGGCACGTGCCACCACAACTGGCTAATTTTTTTTTTTTGTACTCTTAGTAGAGATGGGGTTTCACCATGTTGGCCAGGCTGGTCACCAACTCCTGTCCTCAGATGATCTGCCTGCCTCGGCCTCCCAAAGTTCTGGGATTACAGGAGGGAGCCACTGTGCCAAGCCTGTTATCACTTCTATTCAACATTGTCCTAGCCAGTACAATAGCCTACAACAGGCAACGAAAATATATAGAAGGCATGTAGATTGGAAAAGAAGTTAAACTGTCCTTATTGGCAGATGATGTGATTGTGTGTATGTAGAAAATACTAAAGAATATAGAAAAAGCTATTAGAACCAGTAAGTAAGTTTAGAAGGGATGCAGAACATAAGGTCAATATACGAAAACCAGCAACAAACATCTGGCCATTGAATTTTTTTTTTTTTTTTGTCGGGGGGCAGAATCTCACTCTGTCGCCCAGGCTGGAATACAGATACAGTGACACCATCTCTGCTCACTGCAACCTCCCTCCACCTCCCAGATTCAAGCAATTCTCTTGCCTCAGCCTCCCTAGTAGCTGGGATTACAGGTGTGTGCCACCACACCTGGCTGATTTTTGTATTTTTAGTAGAGACGGAGTTTCTCCATGTTGGCCACGCTGATCTCGAGCTCCTGGCCTCAAGCAATCCACCCGCCTGGGCCCCACAAAGTGTTGGGATTACAGGTGTGAGCCACTGCACCCAGCCTGAAATGTTTTATTTTATTTTATTTATATATTTAGAGATGGAGTCTCGTTCTGTCGCCGAGGCTGGAGTGCAGTGGCTCAATCTCGGCTCACTGAAAGCTCCGGCTCACTGCAAGCTCCGCCTCCCGAGTTCATGCCATTCTCCTGGCTCAGCCTTCAGAGTAGCTGGGACTACAGGCGGCCGCCAGCATGCCTGGCTAATTTTTTGTATTTTTAGTGGAGACGCGTTAGCCAGGATGATCTCGATCTGCTGACCCGTGATCTGCCCGCCTGGGCCATTCAAAGTGCTGGAATTACAGGCGTGAGCCCCCGCGCCCAGCCCAGCCTGAAATGTTTTAAATGCCACTTATAATAGCATCAAAATATGATATTTAGGAACAAATTTAATTATACCTGTATGATAAAAACTATAAATATTGCTGAGAGAAATTGATAAAGACCTAAGTAAATGGAAAGATATACCTTATTCACGGATGAAAAATTTCAGTATTGTTAAAATGCCAGTTCTCTCCAAAATGATTTATGGATTTAAAGCAATGCCATATGAAACTCCAGAAAGTTTTTTGTAGAAACCGACAAGCTAATTCTAAAATTTATACGGAATTGCGAAGGACCTAGAATTGGCAAAACAATTTTGAAAAAGACAGCAGGGTTGGAGGCTTTAGTGTATCTGAAGGATATAGTGTACATCCATCTATAAAGCTACAGTAACCTAGAAAGCATGGTATTGGTTCTCAATCCAGCAGGACAGAGAATTCAGAAATAAACCCACACATGTATGGTGAACTGATTTTTGACAAAGATGACAATGTTAATGGGTAGTCTTTTAAAAAAATGGTTCTCCCAGCCTGGCCAACATGGTGAAACCCCATCTCTACAAACAGTAAAAAAATTAGCCAGGCATGGCGGCACACCCCTGTAATCCCAGCACTTTCGGAGGCTGAGGTGGGTGGATCACCTGAGGTCAGGAGTTCAAGACCAGCCTGGTCAACATGGCAAAACCCCATCTCTACTACAAATAAAAATTAGCAGGGTGTGGTGGCACATGCCTGTAATCCCAACTACTCAGGAGGCTGAGGCAGGAGAATCGCTTGAACCCAAGAAGTGGAGGTTGCAGTGAGTTGAGATTGCACTACTGCACTCCAGCCTGGGCAACAGAGCAAGACTCTGTCTCAAAAAAATTAAAAAATTAAAAGAATTAAAAGCACAAATCATAAAATTTTTAGCATTGATAAATTAGACTTCATTAAAACTAAAACTTCTGCTTTGAAACACATTGTGAAGGAAAAAATCCATAAACTGGGAGAAAATATGCCCAATACAGTTACATGACAAAAGACCTGCATTCAGTACACATAAAGAACTGTTGAGAACTACTTAGTAACGAGAATACAAACTCAATTTTTAAAATGTTTTAAAAATAGGCAAAATATTTGAACAGACAGTTCATCAAAGAAGATATGGGAATGGCTAACAAATACATGAGAAGATGCCCAATATCATTAGTCATCAAGAAAATGCAGGCCAGACGCAGTGGCTCACGCCTGTAATCCCAGCACTGTGGGAGGCCGAGGCGGGTGGATCACAAGGTCAGCAGATCGAGACCATCCTGGCTAACACGGTGAAACCCCATCTCCACTAAAAATACAAAAATTTAGCCGGGCGTGGTGGCAGGCACCTGTAGTCCCAGCTGCTCAGGAGGCTGAGGCTGGAGAATGGCGTGAACCCGGGAGGCAGAGCTTGCAGTGAGCCAAGATCGTGGCACTGCACTCCAGCCTGGGCGACAGAGCGAGACTCCGTCTCAAAAACAAAAAAAAAAGAAAATGCAGATTGAAACCATAATGAGATTACTACTACACATCCACTACAATGACTAAAATTTTGACAGTACCAACTATTGGTGAGGATGTAGAGTAACTGGAACATTGCTGGTAGGAGTGTAAAATGGCATAACCACTTCAAAAAAACTATTGCCAGTTTCTTATGAAATTAAACATACATTTACTGTACAACTCAGCAATTTCATTCCTATATATTTATTCAAAAACTAATGTCCATACAAGACTTGTACTCTCTCTGTGGCCCAGGCTGGAGTGCAGTGGCATGATGACTGCTCACTGCAGCCTGGAACTCCTGGGCCTAAGTGACTCTCCCACTTCAGCCTCCCAAGTAGTTGGGACTTCGGGGCATGCACCCCTGTGTCCGACTAATTAAAAAAATTTTTTTTAGAGATGGGGTCTCATTATATTGTCCAGGCTGGTCATGAACTCCTGGGCTCAAGCGATCCCCTTGCCTCAGCCTCCCAAAGTGCTGGGGTTATGGACATGAGCCATCATGCCCGGCCTGTATCAGCTTTCTTCATAATAACCCCAAACTGAAAACAACTGAAATATGTATCAAAAATGAATAGATGGAAATCAGTGGTAAGAAATGAAATACTATTGAGCAATGAATGGGAATTACTGCTACAAGCAGCAACATGAGTGAATCTCAAATTATGCTGAGTGAAAAAAGGCAGACTCAAAATGGTGTAAATTGTAATGATTCTGTTTATACAAAGCTCCAGAAAAGACCAATCTAAGCTATAGTTTCAGAAAGCAGATCGGTGGCTGCCTGAGGTAAGGGGTAAGGTGATTGATTGTCACCATGCCTGGCTAATTTTTGTATTTGTAGGAGAGACAGGGTTTCACCATGTTGTCCATGTTGGCCAGGCTGGTCTCGAACTCCTGACCTCAGGTGATCCTCCTGCCTCTGCCCACCCAGAGTGCTGGGATTACAGAGGTAAGTCACCTCACCCAGCCAACTCTTACTTCTCTCTAAGCCCCGGTTGAGAAGGCTGTAGAAGAGGCTGCCAGGGAGCAGGGTGGTGTCCTGGGCAAAGGTGAAGACAGAAGAGAATTTGCCAGTCACAGACCAGGAGCTCCAGAGGGCCCATGGACGAGCTGGGAGGACCGTGGCGGGGCAGGGAGGAATAGGGGATTGAGTGGGGTTGGAAACATGCAGAGCAGTGTGAGGCATGAGAGGCAGCATGATGCTGGGTGACCACCCAGGCTTGGACTTCTCACGGTGATGGAAGTAAAGAAGTAAGGGAGGCAGGAGCAGGCTGGTCGGCTGGTCTCTGGGATGCATATGGGCTCAAGTCTCTTCCTGTCCTGACACTGCCTTCCCATGCCTTCCTCCACAGTGGCTCTCAGATCCCCGCTAATGCGGACGCCGAGTCTGTATCTTGCTCATTCTCTTCCTCTCACCTGCTTTCTTTATTGCAATGAAATTTGGAAGTGCCGTGCCTTCCCTACACACAAGGTGACTGCCTTAGCACCAGGTCACTTGTATCTCAGCTTGTTTGTCCACTCCCCAAACTCCTGGAGGCCAGGACCATGTCAATTTATCTTTGGGCCCCCTATATTTTAGGCCATGCTGTGCTCAAGGTACATGGTCCCCAGGCATTGTTTGATAAAACAATGAATTCAGGAGAGGAAGGGGGAAGTAAACATGCTTAGTGAACGTCTTCTCTGTAGGCATATGCTTGTCCCTTGAAAATCATGTGTATGATTTCCTGGGCAGAGCGCTGGAGCTCAGTGTATGTTCCAGATCATTATTATTGAATTATGTTATTATTATTATTTTATTATTGCACCTCATTGGGTAGGTGTTATTACCCCCACTCTATGTATTCATTTCACAAGTATTTCTTGCGTGCCTGCTCTGTACCAGACAGTGTGTACACCTGGGAATGCTAAGTGGATGCGAGTGTGCTGGTTCTTCCGGGTTGAACCCCAAATCCCCAGATGCATTTGGTGTCCTGCACTGTGAGCAGAAAGGACAGTCCCTGGGACTTACATGAACCTGGCTCACTTGCCAGCTGCTTCCAGGTGTGTTTAGCCAACGGGAGGCCCTGGTAGGGAACGGCCTGGTAGGGAAGTTGGAGTGTTTCTTCCTTGCTCCCTTTACTTTGGGCTGTGTTTTTGGCAGTAACAACTGCAGCCTCTTTAGGACCACCCCTCCTTCACGGCTCCAGCTCTCCAGGGACTTCGGAAACACCATTCTACTCCCCCCAGTGTCATCCAACACACACAGAGGGAGACACCGTCCGGGTCATCTCAGGGCCCTGAACTGTGGCTAAGTCCACAGGGGCCTCCTGGGCAGTGACCTGGGTAGACCAGCTGTTTGTCATTGGCTCCTCCCTTCCTTCATGCTACTCCCTGCCTGGCACAGCGCAACTGCCAATGCTCAGACCGAAGTGACTAAAGAGGATCTCCTGGCCTTCAGAGTCCACAGCCTGACACACAGAGCACAGAATTCACTGGAAAGAAAAAAGAAAGGGAAAGAGGGATGTAAAAGGAAGGGAGGATGGACCTTGTATCTGAGTCCATCCTGTGAATCCATTCTCCCCAGGTCACTAAGCCTGAGGTTATAACCAAACAGGCTTCTGAAAGGTCACGGATCATGTAAAGGGAGGCTTCTGTTGTAGGGAAAGGCCACTGAACTTGAGAATCATTCTTGCCAATTCTGTGATCTTGGGCAATACATTTGGCCTTAGCTCCCTACTCTGCAAAATGAGCACAGCTCTCATGCTTCAAAACAAAGAGAGGAAAGGTCATGAAAATCACACCCCTTCCCCTCCCCCAGGATTTTCCAATAGGTAAAAATTTTCAACTCCTAAAAGCCCATGTGGAAAAAGAAAACAGATGGGCTCTGGGAAGTGCTGCAAAGCCCTGGGAGGGACTCTGAGTCCCCTCTGTCCTCTGAGGTCAGGCAGAGGGGTCAGGGAAGGAGACAGGTCTGCAGGGACCTGGAGCCAGAAGGGATGAGGCAGGGGCTAGGTGTGGAGCACCCAGTACATGAGAGGCACTGTGTCGGACTCTAAGGAAACAGAGCAGAAGCTAGCACTCTGGCCCTCAAGGAGCTCTCTCAGGCTTGCCAGAAGCATTTGGATGGGACAGGGCAGGCTGTGGGTGAACTCAAGCCTCCTGCTCCCTCACCGTACACCGTGGAAGGTGTCTTGCTAGGGTCAAGTCTCAACTCTGGCCAGAGTAAAGGTCTCCTATATGGGGAGGTGGAGTGTCTGTTGGGGATGAGGAACTGGAACTGGGCCCAATCTGGTGACTAGTCAGAGTGTACTGAGGTCCTATGCTCCAGGGACTTGTCTTCCGCGCTGACCTGGGACAAAAAGTAATGCTCCTCTTGTCCGCTAGGAGGAGCCAGTATCCTTGAGTGGACTGCAGGGT
>NW_012118488.1:3472294-3478006 GCF_000951035.1 Colobus angolensis palliatus
CCGCCCTAGGGACAGGGAGCATTCAGCAGGTGGGAATCAGCAGGTGGGAAGGGAGAATGGTCAGCGGGTCGCCCAGCCTCCCCCGGAACACTTCCCCTTTGACCTGTGCTCTGGGCTCTGGCTCTTTCCTTCTCTGCGGTACATGGTGGTGGTGGGCAGTGGGACTCCAGCTCTACGGAAATACAGATTGTGTGTAAATCAAAAGCAAATCTTTACTTCACCTCACCAACCCAGAGGGTGGGCAAACTGGGGGTGGGGGGGCAGTTTGAATAAAGTCATTCTACCCATCTGAGCCTCCGTTTCTCATCTGTAAAGTGCAAGCTTTGTTTAGCCAGATGTTTTCTAAGGCATCACTATGGGGATTTTGAAGTCCAGTGATTCCTAGTGCTGCCCCTTCCCCTCTACCCTCAGCCTTTCCTGATTTCTGCAAGTGCACACCACCAGCTGGTCCCGTTACAGAGCTTCCTGCCCCTACGTTCACCCCCAGTGCAGGCACATTCCTCTGGCAGGTGTGAGAGGCAGAGTCCCTGGGAAACTAAGAGACCTCTGCCAAGATCCACACTCTTGGCATCACCTGGGCCTCTCTCTCCAGGGCATGTTTTATTTCCAAGCACAGACTGTGTTTCCAACTCAACCAGATCTCTCCACCCACACATCCCTTGGGTACTGCACCCCAATGTGCCCAAGACTTAGCTCTCCACCCCAAGGCTTAGCTCTCCACCCCTACTCCAGGTTGCTGTCCATTTCAGAGGTGGCCCAGCACCCTCCCAATCCCCCAAGCCTGAAGTCTGGTTATAAACATCAACCCTTCTCTTCTCGCACTTTCTCTTTCCATATTCATGTGGCCAAAAAGTCCAGACAGGCTTACCTTGAATGTGCCCACCTCTCCTCTCTCCTGCTGCCCCTGCCCTAGTTCAGGCCTTCATCGTTTCTTTCCGGAACCGGCTGGTCTCTCTGACTCCAGTCTGTCCTCTCTCCAATCTATCATCTATCTATGCTGCTGCCAGAGAGCTCTTTCTAAAGCACAAATCTGATTATGCACATCTCTGCTTTAAAATCTTGGCTGTAGCCTCGTGGCCTAAAGATAAATCCAAAGTCCTAATCAGGCTTCCAAGTCCATTCACAGTCTGACCCTTGCTTCCCAGTCCAAGCTCATTTCCCAGCACGCTCCTGGGCCCATCCACACTACACTGCTCTCCACCCTCTGATCTGCCTGTGTTCTTTCAGGGTTCTTGCCTTTGCAAACACTGCCCCCTCAGCCAAGAACTACGACCCTGGTTTTTGCTTGATGAACTTGGACTTCTCCTTGAAGACTGAGCTCAAGGCTGTTCAGCCTTTCCCAAGTGTCCCAGGCAAGGTTTCTGTCACATAATTTCTTTATAATCTGTCTGCCTCCTGCAGTAAACTGTAAGCCCCTATTTAGCTCTGTACCTCCACATCTAACCAATGCTTGATGTGTGGTAGGGATTTCCTACATGTGCTGAATGAATGAGTGAATGCATATGCATGAATGGCCTGGGAAATGGCACGCTCAATTGCATTCTTCCTTTTTTCTCTGCTGGAGCCCACTGAGCAAGGACAAGGGAAAATAGTAGGAGATGAGATGGAGGACATGGGTGGAGACAAGACCAAGTAGGGCTTTGGGAACCAAAAATATAGAGTTGGGATGATTTCTCTTACTGGATCTCAGGTACACAGATTTAATCAATCAATCAGACTCCTCAGAATGATATATTATCATCATCATCATTGTTGTCATTGTCATCTATTTTTTGGTCCTTCTCACATACAGTGAGAATCCACAAGCATTTATCTTATGTGAATCCTTCCATCCTCCCTATTTTTACTTACAGGAAAATTTGCGTTTCATTCTCAAAGCAATGAGGTTTTTGGAGGCTTTTAAGCAAGAGAGTGACGTGATCTGATTTTCATTTTATAAAGATTGCTCTGTCTGCTCCATGGAAAATGCATCGCAGAGGACAAAAGTGGAGCTGAGGGACCAGATAGAAGCTGCTGAAGTGCACGAATGAGGAATGGTGTTCGCTGGAGGAGTGGCGGGGGAGAGACAGAAAAGTGGGAAGGTGAGCACAGGTACTGGAGGAAGAGAAGACCAGACTGGCTGGTGTACGAGATGGAGAATCAAGAGGGGAAAAGGCCTCCACAGTGAAGGTTTCAGCTATTCTGAATAGTAGTTTAGAGGCAGTCTTTGGTTGGAAAGAGAGCCGGGGAACTTGTCTAGAAGCTGGGTCTACACAGCAAGCATATCTTTCTTACTTAGACTGTATTTGGGGAGGGGCAGTAAAGACTGTATTTATTTGGGGCAAATGAAGGAATGCTTAGAGAGGTAATGGAGGGCGGAGAGTTTGTCCCTCCAAGCCAATCCCCGCCACCCACTTTTTTTTTCTGAGACCAAAAAAAACCACTACCTCCCAGGTTTGATTCTCCTGCCTCAGACTCCTAAGTAACTGGGATTACAGGTGGGCACCACCATGCCCAGCTAATTTTGGATTTTTAGTAGAGATGGGGTTTTACCATGTTGGCCAGGCTGATCTCAAACTCCTGACCTCAAGTGATCCACCCACCTTGGCCTCCCAAAGTGCTGGAATTACAGGCGTGAGCCACTGCGCCTGGCCCAAGCCAATCCTTAACCCCACCACAGGCCACAGGCCTTTGCATAGGAGGCTCTCTCCCCAAATCTGTGCAAACCAGCTCCTCTTTCGATCAAGATCTCAGCTCAAAGATCATCTCAGATAAGCTCAAAGATCATCTCTGACATCCTGGCTGGAGAGATGACACTACCTCCTGCCCCTCACCATCACCCTCTACCACTCTCTTTCACTTTCTTACAGCACTTATCAAAGCTTTGACGCAGTTCTCTGGTGCAGCCACCTTCCAGAGCTTTTGGTGCACTTCTGAGGCTCCCCTCCACCTCTCCTGTTTCCAGCAACTTGGTGAGTTTTGATGGACACAGAACCAAGAATCCAGCGCCAAGGTCCAGGCCTTTATGAGGTGCTCATGCAGGGGCTGCACACCCAGCTGCCAATCAAGTGAAGGGAGGAAGGAAAATGAACATCTAAGACCTCAAGCTGGAAGAAGTTTCAGTCCCAGAAGGTGGTAACTGGTTCCCCTGCCCCTCTTCCTACCCTCTCCCGCAGCTCGGCCAGCTGCTGGAGGGACGCTGCAGGGGAAGGAGGCAGGGTGATTAAGAGCTCTGGTTGTCAGGGCTGGGGCCAGGGGGCACGCCCCCTGGGTGACATTTTCTCGCATTGTGTCCTCAGAACAAAAACGAGTCTTATTTGAGGAGCTAGATGGGGGAGGGGGCCGGGGGGGCTGAAGCGACCGAGTGGAATCCTGGCTCCAGGGAACAGCGATTACTCATCAAAGGCCAGGGCAGCCCACGTCTTTGTGTGCCCTCCGCAGCCCGCCCGTGCCTGGCCACAGGCCCCCAGCCCTAGACTTCCCCCTGACAGCCCCCAAAGAGCAGGGCTAGGGTGGGGGAGAGCTGGGATCGTGTGTGGGCACAGAGCCCAGACAGGCGCGGTGGGGGCAGGGGTGACCAGGGCAGGCTTCCTGGAGGAGGGGAGCGTAGACATGAGCTGGACAGAGGGGAGGCGCAAGGAAGAGAATTGCTGCGGGCTAAGGGGAGAAAAACGTGGGTCTCCGGAGACCAGGGGGTGCGTGCGGGGGGACGGGGAGGGGGCAGAACTTCTAAGGTGTCAACTCAGCCCCCGGATGGAGTGTCCTGGAGGGCTTGGGGGAAGGGGCCGCTTCCTGCTACAATGGCTATTTTGGGGCCTGAATCAAATCAAATCCGCCGCAGCCCCCAGAGCCCCCAGCAGCTGCGCAGAACAGCTGTCCGGCCGAGGGGGCTGAGCGGCTGGAATGGCGCTTCCTGCCCCCCACTGATCTCTGACCGCCCAGGGGTGTGGGTTGCAGGGGAAGGGGGAAGAGGATGTGAAAGGGCTTTGGGCTCAAGTCAGAAACCTGGGCTAAGATAGTGTGCTTTCCTCCTGCGCTGTGCAACTGCGGGGCTGAGACTGGCGTCTTTAAGCCAGTTCTGGGTCTTCCCTGCACCTTCATCCTCCATTCAGTCCCTAGAAGGTATCTCCCCAGGCCCAGACAATCCCTATCTGAGCAGTTCTCCTGATCTTCCCCCCAGGAAGCCCTTCTAGTTTTCTCTTGATGGGAGGAGCCCTTTCCTCATCTGCCCCCTCCCAACCTCAAAGGTTGTTCCTAGACTGGTTCCCTGCGGGCACAGCAGCATCTCTCCCATCAGATCTGGATTTGGTTCTTCCTCTAGCTGAACTCCCAGCCATCCGCTTGGTATTTACCCACAAGGCACCTGAGTGTTGACACAGAAGACAGGTAAGCTTCCCAGCAGGTGCCTGTTCAATCTCCTGATTGTGCTGAAGGGGCCTCATGCATGCCAGCTAAAAACCCATAGGTTGGCACGTAATAGAGTTGGGGGGAGCACTGAACTGCCTCCTCCAGGAAGCCTTCCTGGGACAGGCAAAACGGAGAGGTCTCTTTCTTTTTGGTCCACCCTGGCTGAAGGCCAGCCAATGTCCACAAGAGTGACCAAAGCTGGGACATGCCCTGGGGCAGCCCTGTCCCTCAGGTCACTAGTCCATGACAGGGTCCCTCGTGCCCATCTTGTGCAGAAAGAACCCCATTGTCCAGGGGGCATAGCTGAAGGGTGAGTTCAGAGCCCAGAGATGTTGACCACAGGAGTGGTCATCGGCCTTCTGACCACAGCAGGAGGGAGTCGGGGAACTGTGTGGTCTGTGGGGGCGAGGGTCAGGCACACACTATTGCACACACAGGGCCATAAGCCCAGGCACTGCCCTCCTCATCCAGGCACACACTCCCCTGTGCTCCCCCCAGGATGGCCCCTCCTTTTCTTCTTCCGCATTCCTGCTGGCAGATGCTCCATTCTTTTCCTCCCCAAGCAAGCCAGGGAGATCTCCACCTTCCGGGGTGGGGGGGCTCCGGACATAGCAAAAGTGGGGGGAAGCAGGGATGTGCCACCTGTCCCTGGGGGCAAGGGCAGCCCCTGGAGCCCCACCCACACTGGGATGAGAGCCCAGGGTGCTTTGATCTCCTGTGTGGTGCGCCTATTGTGGAAGCTGCCAAGATGAACAGAGATGCACATACAGGTCTTTTGGCCAGGTCTGCAATTCCTGAGCTTGTTTCCAGATCAGAGCCCTCATCTTCCTTCAGAGACCTCTTCACTAATGGACCGCCCTCCTCTTTCCTCACTGAATCCCTCCCCTCATTGAACCCCTCTCCTCTCCCATCCCTATCTCTATGCGTCATCCCATCTCTGGTAGAGTGGTGTCCTTTCCTTCTAATTCCCATGGGCCCCAGAAGATCTGGTCTACAACACAGACCCCATGAGTAGTGGCTGAGACAGGTTGCACTGGTTTGCTTGTGCCCAACCCTGCAAAGACACCACCACCACCACCCCCTCCCCATGCAGGCCCAGCCTGGGAAGGCCCATCTGGACTCAGGAAGTCCTGCCATTTCAGCAGTTTGAGGTTCCTGGCCCAGCAGGGCCCCCAGGCTCCAAGTAGGCCAGGGACTGGTAAGAAGTGAATGGCAAGTGAAGACTAGTAACCAGACTCCGAGTTGAACTTGATTTTGGCCCTGAATCTGTCTGAGGTGGAGTCCTACAATCTAGCCTTCTTTTTTTTTTTTTTTTTTTTTTTTTTT
>NW_012118488.1:3478751-3533079 GCF_000951035.1 Colobus angolensis palliatus
AGGGACGGAGGGAGGAAAGGAGGAAGGGAGGGACGGAGGGATGGAGGAAGGGAGGAATGGAAGGATGGAGGGACGGAGGGACAGAGGGATGGAGGAAGGGAGGGAGGGAAGGAGAGAGGGAGAGAGAAAAAGAGAAAAGCGGAGGGAAGAGAGGAAGGTGGGGGAGGGGAGGGAGAGAGAGGAGACATAGTGAAGAAATGCTGAGCCAAGATGAGAGGAAGGAAGCTATTGGCCCTCCTCCCTCCCTCCCTCCCTCCCTGCAGCCATGCCAGGCAAAACTCCAGACACAAATGCATCCCAATGGGCGTCTGGCAGGGAGGCTCCAACTGCTCTGAGGTTCTGAGGTTCCGCTGAGCTCACCTGGCCAAGTGTGTCAAAACTCCCACCAGCATCACCCCAGCACCACCTAGAAGCACTCTGAGCCCCACTCTGAAGATAATTCTGGGAATTAAAAAGAAGGCGAAACATGCCCAAGTCCCCCGAGAGGGTCTCAGGTCCCTCCCCAGTCCCCTGCATTGCTGGAAACCTTTTCCCCTAGAACAGAGCTACACTAACTGCCAGGAGGCCAGGCCTGTTGGCAGAATCAGAGATGACCCCCTCTCCCACCTTCCGCTTTGCCACGCCAGTGACTATTTGCTGACTGTCTCTTTCTTGTTGCTAATCGCTCGGCCCCGTCTAATTGGTAATTAGCCTTCCGAGCCCAGCCTGTGTTTGGCTAATTGCTGTTTGTCTCACCCTCATCTCCGGCAGCAGAGTGGTGCCAACACAGCCGCCTGGGCTCTATCCGGGCTGCTGGCATCCGTGCCAGGTTCTGTAGAGGTTTCTGCAGCCCCACCCTATTCTCTTCCAGGGATTTTGTGGGGTACAGCCTCCTTCAGCAGTAATGTCAGCCCTGAGGGTGGTCCCTGACAGCCCTTCTGGGCGGTTGCAGACTGGGGCCCCTGCTTTCATGCATAGTCCACGCCCAGTTATAGAAAAAGACGGCCATGAGTGAGCTACAGTCCCTGCTAAGGAGTGGAGTCTGGGGGGACTCCAGGGAGGAGGAGGTATCTACACCGGACCTTAAGGATGTCTAGAATTTAACCATCAGAGAAGGCAGAAAGGACTTTTCAGGCAAATGGAACTGGAGGTGGTTGGCCCAGTGTGACTGAAGGGTCTGGAAAGGAGCCTGGAAAGGTAGGTAGGGCTGGGTTTGATTCTCCAAGCAGTGGGAACCATGGAAGGTTTTTGAGCTGGGGAAAGGTATGATCTGCTCTGCCCTGGGGGGATCATTCTGGAGGCCATGGTGAGGATGATGATTGGTGAGGGGAGAAACCAGGCCAGGGTGAACCCTCAGGAGGCTGCTGCTTTTGGGGTGGAGGCAGAGAGGAGGACGAGGTGCGGGGGGAGAATTGTTTTAGAAGAACCCACAAGATTTGTTGATGGATTGGAAGCAGGAGACATCCCCAGGGACGATGTGCCAAGGCTGTGATGATAGACTTCCAAGGACAACAAGGATCCTCCCCTCCCCGCTAGCCCTGTTGGGAGAAGGGCAGGTGGCATTTCACCAGTTTTCCATGACTCATAGAGTAGCTTGGGACCCCTTTTTGAGAACTAAGTCTCCTGGTCTCTTTACGAGCCTCTTAAGGAGTTGATCAAGAATTGACACTGGCTGGGTGCTTACCATGGGCTGGTAACCAAGCACCAGCTCCTTAGAACTTCCTAGGAGAAAGCCACTATTATTATCTTCAGTTTTCACATGGGGAAACTGAGACTAGGGGAGATTAAGCCATCTGCCCAAGGCCATACAGCTAGTAAATAGTGGAGGCTGGATGCGCTCAAGTCTCACTTCTCAGCCAGAACTTTAAACATGACTTTGCAGTACCTCTCAACCTCCTGTGACAACTATGCTCGGCTTGGGTTTGCTTTATTGATTGATTTATTTTAATCAAAATGGCACCAACCAGCTTGTCCTCTCTACCTGGAATCCCTTTCCTTTTCAACTTTGTCCAAATCCAACCTGTCCTTTTAAGCCCAGGGCAAAGCCTACCTCCTTCAGGAAGTCATCCTGGATTTTATAAGCCCCTCTCTACATGCTGGAGGTAACCTCTTGGGCGTACTTGATTTTGAGTCTTGTAGCAGGACTTTACTCTTTGCCCTCTCCTGAGCCTCCTATAGAGGGAAGACTCACCCTGCAGGAGGCCACACATGTGTTGTCCACATTGCCCTAGACTGCTCCGGGATGGGTGTTGTCCTCACTGAACAGCAAGTATCCTGAATCCCCTGGTCATCTTTGGGTCATACCCACCGCCACGTCACCTGGCACTGCACACAGGGTAATGTCTGCCCTGTGTTTATGTTCTGAGCGATGCTTACCTGTCCAACTGGAGGAGGCTCCTCTCACTTGCCATGCTGGACTCAAGTGGCTCCTGGCTGTCCCCAAAACTCAGGTTCACCCACCACGGCAGGGAGCTTTGGCTCTGTCCAGGATCGCCAGAAGCCTGAGCTGCCAGCTCAAAGAATGGCCCAGAGCAGGAATTTCCCAAAGTGTTGGGGGCCTCATGGAATGATTACTTTGAAATGGACCACACGTGGTTAGATGAGCAAGTCTTTGTGCTTTTATCAAAACCATCAGTGACATCTTGTGTTTTCCTTTCAGAGCCTTTATTTTCTCCAGCAGTATTGGCCTCATGCCCCAGAATAAAAATGCACTAGTACTTTCCACCCAGCCTGGAGGGGGCTTTAGTGGAAGCTGGTGGAGCTGCAGTAAAGGGGTGGGTGGGCAGAGAGGGGTGGGTGGGCATTGTCCTTTGCCTCCAAGCAGGCCCCAGACTAAAGCAATCTAGGAACCAGAGGTTGGAGACCCTACTAAGGAAGGAACCTGGGAGAAGATTTAGCACAGAATTTTCAACTGTGTTTGGGAGACCTGTGGCATCCTTACAGGTGCCTCAGGGGTTGTTGAAGGGCAAAAGATGGGCATTATTATTACTATTTCGAGACAGGGTCTTGCTCTGTTGCCCAGGCTGGAGTGCAGTGGTGCAAACATGGCTCACTGCAACCTCAACCTCCTGGCCTTAAGTGATCCTCCCACCTCAGCTTCCCCGAGTAGCTGAGACCACAGCGCGCACCACCACACCTGGCTCTTTCTAAAAATTTTTGTAGAGATGGAGTCTTGCCACATTGCCCTGGCTGGTCTTAAATTCCTGGGCTCGGCCGGGCTCAGTGGCTCACACCTGTAATCCCAGCACTTTGGGAGGTCAAGGTGGGAGGATCACAAGGTCAGGAGATCAAGACCATACTGGCTAACACGGTGAAACCCCGTCTCTACTAAAAATACAAAAAATTAGCCAGGTGCAGTGGCATGCACCTGTAGTCCCAATTACTCGAGAGGCTGAGGCAGGAGAATGGCGTGAACCCGGGAGGCGGAGCTTGCAGTGAGCCAAGACTGCGCCACTGCACTCCAGCCTGGGCGACAGAGCGAGACTCCGTCTCAAAAAAAAAAAAAAAAAAAAAATTCCTGGGCTCAAGCCATCCTCCCCCCTCGACATCCCACAGTGCTGGGATTACAGGCATGAACCACCACACCCGGCCAAGGTGGGCATTATTTATCTTTGTGTTCCCCAGAAACATTCTGCCATTCCTGGTTTGCATAGTCATTGGAGACATGGGCTCTGCGATGAATCTTCCTGGATTCAACCCAGAAGCTCTGTCCCTTACTGCATGTGTCACTGTGGACAGCTTACCGAATGTCCTTGTGTCTCATTTTCCCATCTGCAACTATCCGGAGGATGATAATTATCATGCTGTTTCAAGGTGGGTCGTGATGGTTGGGAAATCCACGGTACCACGCTTGGTCTTCAGCAGGACTTTACAAAAAGAGCCTATATTATTTTAACTATATGTTTTCTGTTTTTTTCCCCCTTCTCTAGCCTATCTGCCAGATTCATGAACAACCTGACCCAATGCAGGCAAATGCAGAGGATGTCCCAAAACTGTCCCACTTCCTGGGAACCCTTCTTTGTGGCCAGCCAGGGCTCAGTGCAGAGAGACAGAGAAGACCCAGGTGTCCCCTGGCCCAATGCTTCCGGGAGGCGTCTCGGCCTTCCCACCTCTGAGAACATTCAGGCCTTTGAGATGTGGCCCCTGCCTGCCCCAGTACCCCCGGCCCGACAATGGGGGCTTCAGAGGAGACTGGATGGCAGGACACAGCCACTTCTGTGAAGCAGAGTCGACCGCCAAACTGGTGAGTCTGAGAAGGCATTCCTCATGGGGCAGAGAAGGATGAAGGGAGGAGGCTGTGCATTGGCCCCTTGGCCCAGCCCTGACCCGAGGAGCCATTGCCACTGGGGCTTGGACAAAGGTCCCCTCTTCCTGCTCTCTGTCCTTTTGGTGCCCACCCGGGGGACCGTGCCAACAAGGGTCTGTCCCAGGGCCATGAAGGAAGGCATGAGGCTTGGATGATGTGAGGGGTTTCCTCGAGTGCTGCTGGGTGAGTGGAGAGGTGGGCAGGCGGCCAGCCAGGAGAGAGCATCTGTTGGAGCCCGTGGTGGCTGCAGGCTCAGGGACCCTTGCCTCCTTCCCTGCGCCCTCAGTCCTCAGCCCGCTGAGCCATCTCTTGAATAATATCTCCAGCAATCTCAAAATTATCTTCTCCCCTTCAGGAGGTCTTCGTGGATTTATCAGGGGGAAGCATGGCTGAGTAAAGGAATTCTGGCACCATGTGACAACCATCTTCCTCATCACGATTGGTGTCCTGGGATGTGGCTATCCCTGACCTTCCGGCAGAATGAGGAGAAAAGTCTGAACCAGGCAGTTCAGCTTCCCCCAGTAGCACTCCTCTCAGGCCATGGAGAATAATAATAGCTAACATTAACTGAGCTTTTGCTAGGGCCAGAACTTTACGTGCATTATCTCATTTAATCCTTGTGCTAAGAGGTAAGTACCATTACTATTGCCAATACAGGAAACAGAAGCTTAGTGTGGTTAAGTGACTTGCTCAATGGCTGGAAGAGGTGAAGTAACCCACCTCAAGGTTGTTCAGGTAGTTAGCAGTACAGCCAGGATTTGAACCCAAGCAGTCTAAACCCCGAGATTCATTTCACCAAAAACAGCAACCAGAGAATAGAATCATGATCCCTGCAACAGGTCAGCTGAGCCAGGACCAACTCATTGCTTGATTCCTACAAAGGATTCTTGCTGCTGAAGGTAACAAGGAAGATAGAAACAGGAGATTGGTAACAGTGAAGAAGAACGTGTTGATGAATAGGTGACTAGGAAATTCCCACCTAGGAGTCATTGAGTTGTTCATTCATTAATCCATCATCCATCTCAGGAGCTCTGCTGAGTGGCCATAGAGTGTAAAGAACATGAGCTCTGGAGCCTGCCAGACTGAATTCAAATTCCAGTTCTGCCATGATTTCCTGTGTGACCTTGGGCACGTTGCTTCACTTCTCTGAGCCTTAGACTTCTCATCAATAAAATGAAGATAACAAATTATCTATCTTGTAGGGCTGCTGTGAGAATACATGTTACAATGCATAGGAAGTGGTTTGTATGGTGCCTAGTACAGAATGAACACTCAGTGAATATTAGCTATTATTATTACTTATACTTCTGTCCAGGTGCTGGGCTAAGGTACTAGAGTTACACAGACAAATGGGACTGCCTATCTGATTGAAGAGATTAGTGGAAGAGATAGAGATAGACAGACACAATGTAATAGGTGCCAGGAGTGGGGCCTGTACAAATAGCCATGGGAACACTTATTGTGCCTGAAGGACTAAGGAGGGCATCCCAGAGGAGGTGACCTTATCTGAGACTTGAAGGATAAATAGGAACCTATTAAACAGATAGGAAAAGAAGAGATAAAGCCGGCTGGGCACAGTGGCTCACGCCTGTAATCCCAGCACTTTGGGAGGCCAAGGCGGGCAGATCACGAGGTCAGAAGTTCGAGACCAGCCTGGCCAACATAGTGAAACCCTGTCTCTACTAAAAATACAAAACTTAACCGGGCGTGGTGGCGGGCACCTGTAGTCCCAGCTACTTGGGAGGCTGAGGCAGGAGAATCACTTGAACCCGGGAATTGGAGGTTGCAGTGAGCCAAGATCGTGACACTGCACTCCAGCCCGGGTGACACAGCAAGATTGTGTCTCAAAAAAACAACTAGATTGTGTCTCAATAAAAAAAAAAAAAAAAAAGAGAGAGAGAGATAAAGCCATTCCAGCTAAGGCAACAACGAATGCAAAATGCTCTAGTGTGAAGGAGGTATCCTTAAGGGAGCAGTATGGGTTTTGGCAGCCAGGAGGTGCTAGGTCTGGTCCTAGCGTTGGGTATTGGGTGGGGATAGTGGCAGGAGTAAGGCTCTGTACCTTGGCGGGGCCTCCATGCTCTTCTAAGGACTCTGCATTTTGTCTTATAGACAGTTGGGAAGCGTTTTGGGTAAAGGCAAAGTGTGAATTGCATATAAGACACTCTCAGCTAACCAGAACTTGAGAATTTAGATTGGCTCCCTCTGGGCCTGGGAGAAACAGACCCAGCCATCCCCCACAGGATATAAATCCCAAGAAGCCAGAATCTCGTCCTAAGAAGAAAGCGGGGACAGGCAGGGTGAGCACCAGGGCCCTTCACTGCTCTAGCCTGACCAAAACCCTTGGAGACACAGATCTGGAGTCTTGCCCATGACAGTGCGAGGCTCTGCAGCAGTGATTCTCAAACTTCAGCCTGCACTGGAATCCCCTGGGGACCTTGTTAAAAGGCAGATTCTGATTCAGCAGGCTGGGGTGGGGCCTAGGAATGTGCATTTCCAACAAGCCAAGCCCTCCCTTCCTCACCATGCTGATGCCGCTGATCCAGGTACCGCACTGAGTGGTAAGGATCTAGAACTGTGATCTGCCATCCTGGCAGTGCATTCAAGTCGCCTAGGGGAGGTTTTGAAAAGAAAAAGAAGGACGCCAGGGCCTCACCCCAGACCAATTAAATCAGAATCTTTAGGGGTGGGGCCTGGGCATCCATAGCTTTGAAAGCTCCCAAGTGACTCTGATGCATGGGCAGGATGTGAAAGGAGAACACTGCAGAATGTGCTCGTTCAGGCTGGGGCAGGGGGCTCAGAACTCCCTTCCCAGTGGATGATCTAGAAATAGAATGCCGTGCACACAAAGTCCCAGCCCATGCCCTGTGAACAGCATTCCTGGTAACCCAGGAGGGCAACCAAGGGGTATCCATATCAGGAAGGGAAAGGGGCAGGAAGGGCAGCCTCCTCTCAACTCTGTCCCCACCAGCCTCTTGGAAGTGGCTTTGTCCAGTGTCTGAGCCACCAGGCTAAATATAGCCCGGGCTGGGGGCTGAATTCAGGCTATTGAAGCCTCTTGATTGCCCCAGCCCCAGCTTCAGAATGCAGAGAGAGGCTGGGGAAGAGGAGGCTGGGAGAGAAGGGAGAAGGGGTGAGGAGTTGGGGAAGAGGCAGGAGGTAGTTTGCTTGGCCAGTTGGAATGGGAAATCTGAACAAGTTTATCTTTTAAAATGAGGGTGCAATGTCAGGGGAAAAGAGAGAGATATTCCTTACCTAGTGCTGAAATACGTCCCCTCAAAATTTATGAGAAAGTCCTAACCCACAGTGGGACTTTATTTGGAGACAGGGCCTTTAAGGAGGTCATTAAAGTTACATGGGGTCATTAGGGTGGGACCCTGATGCCACAGGATTAGTGCCTTTATAAGAGGAAAAGACACTACAGCATTCTCTCCCAGCACCTCCCAGCTCCTCTTGCCCTCACATCCCCCTTCTCCCTGCCCGCTTCCACCTCTTAGCACATGTACCAAGGAAGGGCCTTGTGGGGACATAGCAAGAAGTCAGCCAGGAAGGGAGCCCTCACCAGACACTGAATGGGCCGGAACCTTGCTCTTAGACTTCCAACTTCCAGAACTGTGAGAAAATCTATTTCTGGTTTTTGTTATTGTTGTTGTTTGTTGCTTTTTTTTGAGACAGAGTCTCACTCTGCCACCCAGGCTGGAGTGCAGTGGCGCAATCTTGGCTCACTGCAACCTCCACCTCCTGGGTTCAAGAGATTCTCCTGTCTCAGCCGCCCGAGTAACTGGGAGTAGCTGGGATTACAGGCATGTACCACCATGCCTGGCTAATTTTTATATTTTTAGTAGAGACAGGATTTTGGCATATTGCCCAGGCTGGTCTCAAACTCTTGACCTCAGGTGATCTGCCCACCTCAGCCTCCCAAAGTGCTGGGATTACAGGCGTGAGCCACCGCACTGGGCCCAATTTCTGTTGTTTAAGCCACCCAGTTAGTGGTGTTTTGGTGTGGCAGCCTGAGTCAACACACCTTGTAAGCAGAATCTGCCCATCCCTTATCCTTTTATCCATGTCTCCCAGAGCCAACGTCCCTTCCAGAAACTTCTTCAAAGGGGAGATCCTGTGATGGTTTGTTTTATGTATCAACTTGACTGGGTCACAGGGTGCCCAGATATTTAGTTAAACATTATTCTTGGTGTATCCGTGAGGGTGTTTCTGGGTGACATTGACATTTGTGTCATGTCTGTAGACTGATTAAAGCAGATTGCCGTCCCCAGTGTGGGTGGGCCCCATGCAGTCCATCAGAGACCCGAATGAAACAAACACGGATAAGGAAGAAGTCACTCTTCTACCTGAATGTTTGAACTAGGACATTGGTCCTCCTGTCCTTTGATTGAAACCTACACCACCAGTGCTCTTGGTTCAGGCCTTTGGGCTTAGACTGGAACTATACCACCAACCTGCTTTGGCCTCCAGTTTGTAGACAGCAGGTCATGGGAATTCTCAGCCTTCATAATCACGTGAGCCAATTTCTTAGAATAAATTTCTGTATTATGTGTGTGTGTGTGTTTTTATCTATCTCTGTTTTCCTTCCTTCCTTCCTTCCTCCTTCCTTCTTTACTTCCTTTCTTTCTTCATTTATTCTCCCTCCTTCCTTCCTTCCTTCCTTCCTTCCTCCCTCCCTCCCTCCCTTCCTTCCTCTGTCTCTTTCTTTCTTCTGTTGGTTCTGTTTCTCTGAAGAACACGTGCTAACGCACCTTCACTTCCCTAAGTGTTGCCCATCCTAGTCTCCCACCTAGTGCCCATGAGGAAGTTCTTGCAACCTAATCACCATCCCTACAGCTGCAACTAGACATGTGCATGAGAAGAATGGTGCCCAAACCCCCAACCCACAAAAACACATCTCTTAAGAGAGGCATGGGGTGGGGACAGGGGACACAGCAGAGAATGGGCCAGCCTCACCCTTGGCCTCTTGCACACCCACCCCTCTCATACAATGTTACTCAGGCAGACAGGTACCCTGGAAGCACACACGGCATCGCCTACAGACACCTGGCATCCCTGGCACACAGTGTGCTGTGGCACCAAACCCACCCCCAGGAAGGCAGGCTCTGTGGCTCATCCCCACCCAGCCTGCTGAGTGTTTAAGTGGTGAGTTTGCACAGCAGCAAGGCCAGAGGCACATTAAGGATTCACTTCCTGGCTGCAGCCAGCCTAGCTCAGCCTTCCTGTTAGAGGATTCTGTGGGTAGCCTCCATCCAGAGACACAGCTCTGCAAAACCACAGGCCCCCTCCCAGGCCTGGGCCCCCACCCACCCAGCAAGCCCCCTCTGGCGCCCAGGCGGGAGCTGTTCCTGCACTTCCTGCTGAGGCCCTTCCAGATGTCTTTGAGCAGCAGGCCAGAGCCTCGAGGGGTCTCAGGCTAGGGGGAGATGTGGCAGAGCTGTCTCACTCTGCTGTCTCAGCTCCCACCCAGCACTGATGGTTAACAAGTCTGAAGGCCTAATTGGTTTGATTACCTTATGGTGGGAGTAGGGGGTGTGGCAGACCCTACCCTACGCAGTCCTCAGTCCAGATTTGGTGGTTTTGGGGAAAAGGCTCATGACTTCCAGAGCCCCCACCCTGGGAAAGACAGTCCCTACCCCTTAGGGGCCCTAAGCTGATGCAGGAGACACAGCCCCTGCCCTCAGAACCCTGATCTGATGAGGAAGTGTGGACGCCCTGGAGATGGGTGAAATGAAGACAGAGAGGGTCGGCTGGGCTCGGACAGGTACAGCAGGGGCTTGGGCGGGAGATGCCAGGGAGAAGAGGGTGTGGTGACAGGATCAGAGCTGGCATCACTGCAGGTTTCTCTGAGGAGTTACCAGGAGAGCCCCGAAAGGCAGGAGCTGTGTCTCGTGCCTCACAGAAAGCAGGGGCCCTCTGCCTTCCTCGCTCCATGTCCTACTGCAGGGCTGGGGCCCTGGGAACTCATGGGCGGCTCCTCCCCTAGCTGCCCCTAACTGACAGAGGGGCTTCCAGGCCCCCTCAGGGCCCAGACCAGTCCAGCCTGTCTCCAAGCAGCAGCCCCTTTGACTGGGCTCTGGGTGTTGCCCCCATCACCTCGCTTCTGCTTCTCTCACGTTTGCCCCATAGCCTCAAGTAAACCAGAAAATCAGCCTGGGGTGGGGGATGAGAGGTGGGTAGTCAGAGTGCTGAGGAGAGGGGAGCCATTAGGGAGCTGAGCTGCTGTAGGACTAGGAGGATTCTAATCGATGGGCTCATGTTATATTTATCAGCCACAGTACTTAGGTGCTGCCCTAAGCAGGACTAATGGCCTCCCCATTGGAGACGCCATTACAGGAAGTGTGTCGGGGGGAGGGGTGCTGAGAGGAGATGGACACCTGGCACGGTCTGCTTCTCCTGGCAACTCCTCACACCCCCAACCCCTGACACAGGGGCCTCAGTCCTGCAGGCTGCGGGGACTGGATGAGGCTGCCATGGAGTGTGCACCATACTCTTCCCCTCTTCCCCACGGTCTAACTGGGAGAAGTCACCCAGAGATCTTAGCCAGAAAGTCACACCAGTCACCCCTGCCCTTCCTGCTTCCCCTGACTGAAGCCACGCCCTTTCCACCCTCCACTGCCTGATGACAGCAATGTGGGCCAACCAAGTGGCTCACTCTTTCCTGGGGTGGAGCCAGTAGCGGTTGCCATGGTGATCTTTCAGGGTGGTGGGTGGAGGGGGGGTCTGAATTCTTCCTGTAGGAGCCTTAATTGCTCATTTATTTAGGGCAATTAGTCCCTGGCGACCCTCCCTTCCTTGACCCTGGCAATGGCTATTCTCAGCTCACAAAACATTCTACCAAGATGGGGTGTGGGGGCTGGTCCAGAATGAATGGGGCGGGAGGGGAGGAGGCAGGGTGTTGGGACAGAAACTCCCAAAGTCTGAGAACCCACATTTAGAGGATGACCTGGTCACACCGCTCCGTGCCCTGTCACTGGCCCCTGTTCCCAGCATCCTCTTGGCCTCTCTGGCCGCCCATTCAGCCCTGGGGGTGGACCCGCCCCTCCACACTCCCAACCTTGGTGGCCGAGGGACAGCTGTACTCCCCACCCATAGCACTACTGTCCCCCCTGGCCAGCCCCCAGTTGTGGTTGGCTTCCGCCATAGCTCTGTCTCTCTTCCTCATAGGCAGCTGCTCCAAGAGCCGCAGCTCTCAAGGTAGCCCTTCCTGTCCTGCCAGGTCCCACCTTGTCCCAGCAGGCAGCCACAGGATCCCCTCATCCTGAGCCTCTGCTCTGCACTCCAGCATGCTGCTGCCCCAGCACCTTAGTCCAGACTACTAGAACTGTGCCTCTGGAAGGCTTTCATTGCACAGATGGAGGAAACTGAGGTCCAGGGAAAGGAAGCCAGTCCAGGGTTCCTCCATGAGTTGGAGGCAGAGCCAGAACTAGAACTCGGAGCCCTTGCTTCCCTATCTAGTGCTCATGGCACCACAGTGACCTCTCCTTTTTTAGACCACCCCTGCCAATGGCCTGTCTCTGTTGTCTCTGTCTTTGGCCCATCCTGATGATGGAGCCTCCTGGAGGCCCGTCTGTGGCAACTCCTCAGCGATGCTCTGGCTCGGACTCTGGTCCTTTGGCTCCTCCAGGCCACAGACACGTTTCCCCTGCCTTCTCTCTCCCCCACTGTGCTGTCCTCTGGGCCCTGAACTCTCCCTCTCTCAGGAAGCCCTTCACCTCCATGGGGGAGGGGCCCCTGGGACAGGGGAATCCCGTTTAAAGCCCTTCCTCTGGCAATACCTGGGGAACTTCTAGTTCATCCGCATCACCCAAGGGCCTCTTGGTCTAAAGTTGATGCAAGCAATGGGGGCCTTGGGGCTCAGACTCTTCTGGTTTTTCTTCCCCCTTTCGGGTTTAGAACCTTTTTTGTTGTTGTTGTTTTTTGAGACAGGATCTTGTTCTGTCGCCCAGGCTGGAGTGCAGTGGTGCTGGCCCTGCTCCCAGCATCCTCTTGGCCTCTCTGGCCAGTGACCGAGGCTCACTGCAGCCTTGGTCCCTCAGACTCAAGCAATCCTCCCACCTCGGCCTCCCAAAGTGCTGGGATTACAGGCATGTGCCACTGTGCCCAGCCTGGAACCATTTTTGTAGGGCAAGCCACATGAGTGGCTGGAACTCCTTGTGAAGAAGGATCCCCCTCTAAACCGGCGACTTAGCCAGCTCCCCTTCCTTCTCCTCTGTACCCATCTCATGCCTTCTTCACCTCCACCCGTGCCTGCTGCACCAGCCTCCTTCCCTTCAAGTGTTCCTTCCTGAGGCCCTGGAAAAGCCCTTCATGGGGACAGTGAGGGGTGGGGGGCAGTGCTCAGGGGTTTGGGGACAGAGGATCAGGGGAGGCTGCCTGGACTCAGCCTTGGTGTCTCCTTGGCTCTGGGACAAAGAAAGCCATGTCGGGAGTGACCTCACCCTTTGGGCATCCTCTGTTGGACAAAAGGCCAATTGTTCCCTACACTGGAAGCAGGAGGCGGAGGATGACACTCCAGTCCTTGGACCCTCTTTGGAGCCCCTGCACTCTTGCCCAGGGAGGCTCAGCATGGGGTGGGCAGGCAGCGCAGTGAGCCAGGCCTGACCCAATTTGGATGGCAAGAGAAAGGCTTGAAATACCTGTTAAGAAGTCCCTCCTAGGGTCTAACCTCAATCCAGGGATATGAAGGCTCACTGCTCTGAAGCTAGAGGTAGATACTCTGCTTTCTGCTCTTCTATTTTTCCAGCTTTGGCCTCCGTTTAGGAGGAAGCTTTTCTTTTATTTCCTGAGAGAGCAGTAGTTTTCAATTTTTTTTTCAAAAGTATTGAGACCCTTCAAATAAAATCTTCCTAGAAGCCTGATCAGTAAAGCAGATGAAGGTGGAACTACTTTGGCTGAGGTGGTGGGGATGGTGGGGTAGGGGGCAGAGACCTCCTCAAGCCCCTTTCCTCATCCCTCATCTTGCCCCATTTGGGCTCTTACTTTAGATTTTCTTCTGGGGGTAACTAAGCTTCAACTGTCTTTGCCCCCCTGCTCCATCCTCCTATATCACCCTGCCCACAGAGGTTCCATACTCTTACCTCTCCCTGAAGATGAACTTCACCTCCCACTACACACACATCCTTTTCTCAACCATGTCTGTCTGTACTTTCATAATCCTCCTTCTCCAGGAAGTCCTCTCTGACCTCTACTTTATGTCACTCCCCCTAGCTCCCTAAGCTGACTTCTGTCAAGGCCTTCCTTATGTGGGGCCCTCTTAAGGCTCTTGTTTCTCTTAGAAGCTCCTTGAGGAGAGGGACCTTGTCTTTTCATCCTGGAATCTCTGCTTCCTGGCTCACAGCAGGGCCTTGCGGAAGGGAAGATATGAATGGCCCAGAGGGAAGCACTCAGTTTTGGGTTGGGTGAGGCCTTGTGTGTGCTTGGCCAGGCAAACACTCTAGACTGTCAAAGTTGTGCCCATCCCCACGCATCCAGACAGCCCAGCGCAGACACTTTACCTCCCCCTCAAGAGCCACCACCCTCTCTCAACTGCAAGCCCCCATATGGGGTGGAATGGGGCATGGGGAGGATGGAGGAGAGGACTGCCCTCCAGATGTTGTTGGAAATCCAACACGTCCCCTCCACCCTCCCTCTCCCACTTCCCGCTCCATTTCTCCTAAATATTTACTGATTTTTATTTACATTCTTTGCCCGAGGTGCCCGGCCCCTGTCAGGTCCCATTTGCATGCTCTTGTTCCCTCCTGCCAGCTCCACTCCTCATCCCTCAAATCCGGAGCCAGGAGTTGTGTGTGGTTGGGTGTTGGGGGTGGTGAAACCTGCGGGCTGGTAGCTCTGGGAAGGGTTGGGCAGGGGGGTGTGGGGAGGGGTAGGTCAGCAACAGGGGCAGCTTGCCTGCAGACTACCCCCCTGCCCCCAATCTGGGATCACTTTAGCCACCCCCCTTTGTTTCACAGGGACTCCTGGAAGGGACTGATGGATACCAGATGCCAGCAGCACCGTCACCCAGGGATGACTCTGAAGGTGGGGAGGAGGGAGAGCAGGGACAGACATAACAGGGGGTGAGACAGTTCTGTTCCTGGCCTGTTGGGTGGCTGCTTGGGAGCTGCCCACCCACCCTGGGTCTCCATTCCCACACTCACCAAGGAGCCTGGAAACATGATTTTCCACTCCATTCCCAGGCTCCCAGCCCCACTTCCTCCTCTACCCTTCTTAGTTCTTGAACCAATTTTTGTTGAACACCTACTATGTGTCAGTCCCTGTCTTTTGTGCTGACATGTCAGCAAAATGACAGACAATTATTCTTGCTCTGTGGAACCTGCTTTCTTGTGGGAGAGAGTAAATAAATCATGGGGGATATTAGAAAGTTATAAGTTCCATGAGGAGGTGAAAAAAGCAAGGCGAAAGAAGTCAGGAGGGCCAAGAATGGGGCTAGGGAAGGGGTGCAGTTTTACATAACAGCGTCAGAAGGCAAGACTTGAGCAGAGCTTTGCAGGAGGGGAGAGAGTGAGAGTGGAGCTGGGTAGGGAAGGAGGTTCCAGGCAGAGGAACAGCCTAAGAAGCACACGATGCACTGTGGACCAGGAAGAAGGCCAACACGGCTTCAGCAGTGGGAGTGGCAGTGAGGGGCATAGGAGAGGAGAGCAGGGAGGAAGGTCTGTGGTTTTTCTGAGTGGGATGAGAGCCTCTGCAGGGTTCTGAGCAGAGAGTGACACAACCAGACCTATTAATGTAACAGGGTGATTCCTGCCACCCTTGCAATGCCCCCTTCACTCTGGTCACACTGCCTTTCCTTATCTTGCTGTCTGCTGCTTCTCGTCTATTACCCTGGGATGTGGTCCACTCTCCCTGTGATTCTCTGCCTGGACTAGCTCCCTTCCAGGTAACCTGTGGCTTCTATAAAGCTCATCTCCTCCTGGAAGCCCTCCAGGATTGCTCAGAGGAGTCTGACTGGCTCTGCCTGGACAGTAGATGTCCTTTTCTTTCTCTCTTCCTTCCCATGGGAGGATGCTAAAAAGGGAGATGGTGATGCCTCTCTAGGGCCACTCAAGAACCAGGGGAGGGGCCGGGCGCGGTGGCTCAAGCCTGTAATCCCAGCACTTTGGGAGGCCGAGACGGGCGGATCACGAGGTCAGGAGATCGAGACCATCCTGGCTAACACTGTGAAACCCCGTCTCTACTAAAAAATACAAAAAACTAGCCGGGCGAGGTGGCGGGCGCCTGTAGTCCCAGCTACTCGGGAGGCTGAGGCAGGAGAATAGCGTAAACCCGGGAGGCGGAGGTTGCAGTGAGCTGAGATCTGGCCACTGCACTCCAGCCCGGGCAACAGAGCAAGACTCCGTCTCAAAAAAAAAAAAAAAAAAGAACCAGGGGAGGGTGAGTCATTTTCTAGAGGTGCCTCCGCAATAGTCAATATCCTGCCTCTCATGAGCCTTTCTCCTGAGTTTTTCATGGACACTTCTCTCTTCCTTTTCCTTCCTCTTCATCCTTCTCCTTCCCACCAGAGGCACCTTCCCTCCACCCTGTAAGCATGTAAGCAAGGTACTGAAGCCAGCCACTTCTCTTCTCTGGGGTGTGCCTGGGGAGGACCATCTCAAATGTAAAGAGGTAGCAAGGACTGGACTCCCAAAACCCAAAGACCAGACCCCTGCAAGAGCACAGCAGCAGTGGGACTGTGCTGGGATTCACTGCTCTAACTGGCACCCTCCTCCTCACCCTCCACACCCAGTCTCTGGGGGGCTGCTTGCTATGAAGCAAACTCTGTTTTCAAATAGTGACCAATTGCTAGCCCAAGCACAGAGCTGGTGGCATCCTCTTCCAGTAGGGCACAAATTGTGGCTTCCCCAGCTAGCCTCGGGGACTTAACCATCTTCTCTTCCCGGGGAGCCAAGGGCTCTGAGCTCCTGGTCCTGGCTTGGTTAAGGCTTTGCTCACTTATTCAGGCCCCACTCAAACAACTATTTATTGAGCACCTACTATGTGCCAGGCCCTGGGCTAGGCTGGCTCTTGCCCTCATGGAGGCTGCAGTTTAGTGGGGAGCAGACATCAATCAAATAGCCACCCAAATGCAGTCAGGATGACAGCTTTGGTCAGTGCAAAGAAAACGAAGAACATGATGCCCTAAGAGTATGTACGGGGGATTTGACCGGCGAGGGAAGCTGGGGGCCTTCTCCAACAAGGTAATGTCTGAGTTGAAACCCAAGGAATGGAAGAACAGCCCAGGCAGAGGAAGCAGTATATGCAAAGGTCCAGTGGCAGGATGGAGCATATACAACGTGCTGGGAGAAGGCAGACAAGGCCGGAGTGCAGAGAGAGGAATGAGAGGTGGATGCAGACTGACAACGCAAGGCCTTCTAGATCATGTTTAAACCCTTGATCCAAGAACAGAGGAAGCCTCTTTGCATTTGGAGTTGTGTTAGGTGTGGAAGGGGTGACATGATCATCTCAAGTTGGCTGCAGATCGGGGGTAATGAGAGCGGAGGGGGGAATCCTGTTAGGAGGCGGTGGCAGTGGTCCAGGAGAGAGCTGATGCTGGCTTGAACTAGCAGTTGGCAGGGGATTAGATAAGGGTGGTGTCAAGAATGACGGTTGGATTCCTGCCTGCAGCGTTTCTCACCTGTAAAGAGGAAAGAAACAGCTCGACTTTCTCCTGGCAATAAATGAATTAACGGAGACAAAAATTCTCTCAGGCAGGCGTTGGTGTGAGCTGTGAGCGTAGCGCAGCTTGCTCTCCCCAGGCAGGTAGTTGTCTCTTGGTTCTACCCCACATCCTTCAGGCTACCCATACCCATACATAACCTGATGATAAAACCTTGTACTGAAAACCGCAGTGAGCGTGATTTAGATTAGACTGCTGCCAACAGGGCTGGAGGAAGCTGTTGGTGGAACCAGGGCCAGGGGATGAAAGAGCAGACAGAATCCAGGTGGAGGGCCACATGCCTGGAGCACAGGAGAAAGGCTGTAAACACCTCACAGAACAGTCCAGGATCTGGTGAAGCTGGCAGTGGCCGGGGAATTAAGAGAGCCCAGGTGGAGGGAGCTTCAAAGGAGATTCCATACTCTGTACCTGCAAAGGTGATGCTCTTCAAAAACCTCAACCTGGGCCGGGTGCAGCGGCTCACGCCTGTAATCCCAGCACTTTAGGAGGCCAAGGCGGGCAGATCACAAGGTCAGGAGTTTGAGACCAGCCTGGCCAATATGGTGACGCCTCCTCTCTAATAAAAAAAAAAAATACGAAAGTTACCCAGGCATGGTGGCCCACGCCCGTAGTCCCAGGTACTCTGGAGGCTGAGGCAGGAGAATCGCTTGAACCCGGGAGGCGGAGGTTGCAGTGAGCTGAGATCGCACCACTGCACTCCAGGCTGGGTGACAGAGTGAGACTCCGTCTAAAATAAAAAAAGAAAAGATCCTCCACCTCTTACAGCTCACCTCCTGGAGCCCCTGGTTGATGGAGGAAATAGAGCACGCCCAGAACACAGGGAGATGGAGTAGCCAGGATGCAGGGTATAGGCACAAGAGCTGGGCAGGCACACAAGGAACACACCTGTGGGGATGGAGATGACTTGAGGGGCCTTCCCAGAGGAGAAGGAAGAGGTGGAGGAGAAGGAGGAGATATTCAGATGGATCTGGGGAATGCTGGATATGTCAGTCTTCTCTGGCTCAGCTGGGGTTTGCTCATTTAAGCTGACAGTGAGTTGGATGTTGAGTGATATTGACACCCCCCGCCCCACCCCACCCCCAATTCAGCACCTCCCTCCAGGATCCCACGTTGCTGTCAGTTTCCAGGCCTTTAGTAAAATGATGGTGGGCTCATCATTCAGCCCCCTCATTACCCTTTCCTCCTCTCCCGCTCCAGTTTATAACTCTATCCACTTTGGAAGATCTGCATGCTTTGCTCCTTGCTCCCACCTGCTCCTCCCTGGCCAAGGTCCAGAGTAGTCCCCACAGTGAGCACCCACTTGGCTGGGAGCTCAGGGTCTAGTGTGCCTCTGGTTCACATGTTGGTATTTGAGGAGGGCCTGAGTCATCTTGGTCTTCCCTGAGCATTGCTCTACCCCAAAGGAGGCCCCTGGCAGTAGGGGGACCAACCTTGGCCTTAGGTGTTGAAGTCAAGTGCAGGAAGGATTTCCTGGGCTACAAAGGGGGACAGCTGAGGGTGTGGAATTCGAGGAATCAACTTATGTGCTCCCTGTTGTATGGAAAGTCCGTGGCTGAGGGCTTGGCTGGGAGAGGGTATTGCCTCGGAGAGGAATAGGGACTGCAGCAATAGAGGGGCAAACAAATGGCTGTCAGCGCCACCCACACAGCCAGACGGGACATTTGCATCTCACTGTGAACTCAGCGCCTGGCCCAGAGTGGGCCTCCAGTGAATGCCTATGGAGAGAAGAGAGATTTTGGTTCCCAGTTCAATTTTCCTCTTAATCTTCCTGATCGTCTAGTTCCTTGTCTACCAAATGGGGTGATAATCTCTACTTCCTATCTTACCAGACTGTCATGAAGAACAAACTAACCAATGATGGCAAAAGTGCTTTGTAAGTACTTTGTAAACTCTGTTTGCAAACATACAGGAGGCTTGAGCCCAGCACAGTGCCGGGCCCACAGTGGCTGCTCAGTATTGAATAAATGGATGAATTACTTAATCCCTACCAGAAGGTATGTTCCCCACAGGCACAGACCCAGCCTGTTTCTCCTCAGCACCATTTCCCCAGTTCCTAGCACGGGGAAGGTGACTGACAAGTATTTGCATGGAATGAATGAATGAATGTTGAGACTTAATCCTACCTTCAGGAATCTTCGAGAACTTTGGAGGTGGTGAGGCTGATACCACAGGACAACAAACCATGCAGGCTCAACAACCCTGAAGGCAGCTATTATTTCCCAATTTACAGAAGAGGAAACAGGCTTAGAGAGATTGAGTGACTTATCCAAGGCCCCACAGCACCTAGTCAGGGATGGATCAGGATGAGAATCCCGGACTCGGCCTCTGATGCCCATGCTTTTACTACCACAGAAGGCTCCTGCTGCTGGGGATCCAGTGGAGCACTGGCCTCCGTGACCATCCCCTGGACAAGCTGGAATGTTCTTTTGTGGTGGGAGGGTATGTCATAATTGCACAGCATCTCAGTGACTCTGCAGCAGGAGGCTGCCGGGTTCAAGAGGCCAAGATTCACTCAGGATGTGCCAGGTCCAGAAACACACACATGCCCAGGATATCTGTGTCCAGATGAAGAGACTGGAGGCAGAGAGGAGAGCTGCTGACGGACTTTCCTGACCCACAAATCTCTGTCGTGTCTGCACACAGCCAGCACCTTCCCTTTTGCACCCTGAGCCATTGCGGCCACCTCAGTGCTCCCACAGACCATGTTCCCTTGGGCAGGGACTCATCACACAACCGCTGCCCTTCCCCTCCCAGACTGAACTTCGGGCTCTACCATGCAGCTCACTGCTTCCCAAAGTATGTTCTGTGGGACTATGTCTTGGGCTGTTTGTAGACACTGATTGCAAAAAGATTACCTGTGATGGAAAAAGCCTGGGAAAACTGTATCAAATACGCTAACCTGGCTGCATGCTAACCTTGCAAGACTTCTCAGATCCCGTATTACGTTCATGTGGAATGTGAATCTCCAAGGGCTGAGGGGCTTCAGGAAAAAGCATTTTCTAAATTTATTTTAGCCCCAAGCTGTTTCTTCAGGAACATCTCTTGGGACTGATGTGCCCCAGGGTACACTTGGGGAGTCCTTGCTGTAGCTGTGGAGAGCCCCTGAGGTGTTTCAGCAGAATCAGAGGATATGATCAGTCAGTGTCTTAGGAAGACTGTAGGGTGGACTGGAGGAGCCAAGACGGGAGGCAGAGAGGGCACTTAGGAGGCTGCATCAACAGTCTGCAAAAGAGGAAAAGAGCCCTCTTGCCAGTCAGGCACAGTGCCAGACTGGGGTGTCTGTCTTCAGTGAGCTTGCAGTTGAAGCAGGTAGGCTGAGCGCCCACCAAGAGCTCTCCTCTGCGGCAGAAGATGCTAAGTGCTGCAAATGGAGCCGCATCGTCAATCTAAGAAGACTCCTGATAACTTACTCAACTGGCACTCCGTGGCTTTGGCCAGCTTCCTTTCATTTTCCTTTTCAGGAATCAATAAATAATTTGAAGTTGTCAGGTGGTACTTCGTTGTTGTTTCTTAACCCTCATTGATAGGGTTGACGGTCTCAGTGTTCATTCCCAAAAGTCACGTGGGGTCAGTCTACTGCCTCACTGGGGCATTGCAACTGAATGGGGAGACTTGGCTCTAAGGCTTTAAAGTGGTAAATGCCCAGTTTATTTTTAGTCTATTGTGGCACTGAGGACAATTTAGCATCAGCCAGGCATAGGGTATAGGTAGGGCATAATAACATCTGCATCCCCTCCTGCCCCCTAGCCTCTGCCCCTATCTTGCACTCACTCTGCAGCTCCATTTCATGGGATAATGTAATGGGCTAATGCTGCACCCCCTCCCCCTCCCCAGGAGGATCAGGGAGCAACCAGGTCCCCAGAAACATGGGACAAGAGCACAGTCTCTCTTCACTGTCCCTCCAAAGAGTCAATGTGGGAGACTGCCTGTTCTGCTTTAGTCTTCCATCTGCAGCTTGGCTACTCATCCAGCGATTGTGGCTGTCAGGGTACTTTAGAGCGAGCACTGGGCTGTGAGTCAGGACATTTGGGATCTGGTCCTGCCTCTGCCACTACTGCGTGACATTCTCTGGGCCTCAGTTTCCTCGTATGGATAATAGGTATTTGGGTCTTTTCCTTTGACTTGCTGTGATTCTCCTGAAACCCCTTCCTCCAGAGATCATCTCTGGGTTCACAGTTGGGGACATTGGAAACACCTTGGGAGGCTGAGGTGGGCAGATCACCTGAGGCCAGGAGTTCGAGACCAGCCCAGACAACACGGTGAAACCCCATCTCTACCAAAAAGATAAAAATTAGCTGGGTGTGGTGGCGCACACCTGTAGTCCCAGCTACTTGGGAGACTGAGGCAGGAGAATCACTTGAACCCAGGAGGTGGAGGTTGCAGTGAGCCAAGATTGCAGCACTGCACTCCAGCCTAAGTGACAGAGTGAGACTCCATCTCAAAAAAAAAAAAAAAAAAAAAAGAAAGGAAAAGAAAAAGGAAACACCTTCTCCTCCCTGCCCCAACAAGTTGAATTGGAATGGGATCCTTTCCCTCAGTTCCTGTCTCTCTTTGGAACCAACCTGGAAAACAGATTTGTTTCCAACATAAAAATCTAGTTGAGTCACTCCCCTCTTCAACAGCCTTCAGTGGCTCCCTATTAGCTTCAGGATAAAAGCATCTTTAGAAAGACATAAAAGGTCCTTGGTGGTCTAGCCTCTGCCTACTCTCCAAGCACCTCTCCTGCTTCTTGGCCACATTAGGCTTCAAGCTTCCTGAATCTCATTGCAATTGCCCAAAAGGTTCACGTCCTATCCCTGTGCCTCACTCACGCTGTTTTTTTTTTTTTTCCCTACTCAGAAGAGCTTCCTCCTGTTTGTTTGTCCCACAAGTTCCTATTTGGCCTTCAAGTCTGGCTCAAGTTCTAGCTCCTCTGTAAAGCCTTCCCTGTTTTCTGAGCACTTACTAGGTGTCACTCACTGTGTCAAGCAGTCTCCATGCACCATCATTTAATTCTCACAACCCCATGAGATAAGAGTGATTATTTTTCCTACTTTACAGATGTGGAAACTAAGGCATAGGTAGGGCATAGTAATACCTGCATCCTTCCTTGTCCCCAGCCTCCACCCCTGTCCCACACTCACTCTGAGGCTCTGGTTCACAGGAATAATGCAGTGAGCTAATGCAGCACCCCCTTCACCTCCCCAGGTGAATCAGGGAGCAACCAGGTCCCCCGTAAGTAACTTGTCCGGCATCACAAAATGAGCAGTCAGGATCAAGACCTCACTCCTTTCTGGCTCCAAAAGCCAAGTGTTCCCTTACTTCTGGCTCCTGTCCCCATGCAGATTGCAGCTTGTATATACCAAGCATAAAAAATCACTCTTTTACTATATGGTTCTTGTGTGTTTGCATGTCTGTAGTCCCACTAGACTGGAAGCTTCTTAAAGGCAGGGCTGTGATGATTAAGTTGGTATGTGCTTGACACATCACGGATGTCCAATTAATGCTGGGTAAGGATGAAAGAAAGTGGAGGGGAAGACTCACTGGGTTCCCCACTGGAGCCCACAAAGCCTCTCACCCCAAAGCCTTGTGTAACTAGTTTGTAATTAATTAGCATTAGTTACCTATTGCTGCTGTGACGAATTACCACAAATTTAGTGGCTTACAAACAAATTGAGCTCAGAGGTCAGAAGTCTGAAATGGGTCAGCAGGGCTGGTTCCTTCTCAAGGGGAGAATTGATCCCTTGCCTTTTCCACTGACTAGAGGCTGCCTGCATCTCTTGGCTCATGACCCCATCCTCACATCACTCCCACCTCAGCTTCTGTCCTCATGTCTCTGTGAGTCTCTTGACTCCCTCTTTCCCTGATAAGAGTACTTATGATGACACTGAGCTCATCCAGACCATCCAGGATATCCTCCTCATCTCAAGATCCTTAATTACATCTGCAAAATCCCTTTTACCACATATGTAACATATTTACAGGTTCTGGGGATGAGAATGTGGACATTTTTGAGGGGCCATTATTCTGCCCACCACACCCTGGAAACTGAGAATGAGTCAATTTGGGAAGAATGAAGACTTCCGGAGTCTCAAGTGAGCCCTCTGTCTGGCCTCACCTGCAATCACAGGGATGGGACTGTAGGAGGAGACAGGGTCTTGCTCCATCACCCAGGCTGGAGTCCAGTGACTTGATCCCCGCTCACTGCAGCCTCAACCTCCTGGGCTCAAGCAATCCTCCCACCTCAGCCTCCAGAGTAGCAGGGACGACAGCACACACCACCATGCCCAGCTTGAGGGACATTCTATGAGCCCAGGATTCTACCCCTAAAGCAGGAGAGATTGAAGTCAGACCACAGGAGTACCATCTCCTTTTCTTGCCATGGGTGACACCTGCTTATCCGACTCCAGCTTTAACTCTGACTATCCCCCAAACCCCCTCAACCTCCACTGAGCTAAAGTCTTGTTGTTTCTGAGACCAAGGCTGGTGCCAGGGATCCGGGGACATCCCCTCTCCCACATTGCCTTTGCCTTCCTCTCCTGGTTCGAGACAGCAGGCTCTGTCTTGCGGGTTCTGTGTATGCACAGAGCCCTGCCAGCATGACTCAAATGGGGGCACAGGGACCCTTGAGTTCTCCTTGGGTGCCTTCAGCAGGAAAAAACAAAGGATAAAATATGGCCCTGCTTCTCACTGGAAGATTTTTCAGGGAAAAGTTTGGTAATTTAACTGGGAGGTAAAATATTTTCATATTGAAATAACATGGACATGTTATGGAGAAGAATCCAAAATTGGCCAGAATTTTGGAAATAAAACTGGAGAATCCATTGCTGGGTAGCCACTGAAGGAAAAGCTGGAGGAAGCAGAGTGGGGTCCTCTACTGGGGGCCCTGGGTTGGGGTGGGGTTACGCTGAATTGTTGAGAGAGAAAACAGGTGTGTGTGTGTGTGTGTGTGCGCGCGCGTGCGAGTGTGTGTATTGAGGGCAGCCAGGAGTTAGGCGAATCTGGGGAGATGAATGGCAAATCTGTGTCGAATGAGGCCTGAGGGAGGTGGGGGTGAGGAAAATGTGCCTCTGTTCCTTCCATCCAGCTTTCCTGCCCGCCCCGCCACCGGCAGTCCTGCCTTCACCACGTCTTCCTTCAGAGCCTTAACTGGGACCTCTTGCAGGAGAGGCAGATGTTTCTAGATGAGGCCAGATGCTGAGAAACAAGGAGGAACTGGCCGCTCTGGGCTTAGATGCAGTGGGGAATAAAAGCAGGACAGGAAATGCATGAGAAGGGAGTGTGATCTCCAGCCAGAGCCCTCATAGGCACGGGCCCAGGGAACCCTCACGGCAACTGGGGGAAGCAGGTGTCAGGCCCATTTTACAGATGAATCAGTTGAGGCTCGACACCACCGTCTCAGCTTCTGAGGTTGCCCATTTCTCCGCCCCACCCCTTTTACCACTCTTTCCATACTCTGGCTTGGGCTTTCTGCTTCAGACGGACGAATCCATCCCATACCTCCCCCACAGAATCCCCCTTCTCCCTTTCAGTCTCACATAAACCCTTCCTCCCTCTGTTTCCTTGCCTTGCTCCCCTGTGCTCTCCTTTTCTCCTCCTCCAGGAAGCTCACCTGAGGCCATTTCCCGGCTCTGTTCTGCTGGTCTGTCTCTTCTTCTACTTGCTCCCCTCCCCAAAGCGGACCGGGAGCCCCCTGTAAGCGCAGACTGTTCCTCCCATCAGCTCACCTAACTAGTTCAAGGCTCAGGACTTCTCACTTACAGTCTTTGTTGGGGCGGGACAGGCTAGTCCCCCATGGCAGGCACTGGGCATGGGAAGAAGTACAAAGGGAGCCGCCTGGGGGCCTCAGATGAGGAGAGAGTCTTGGCTTCGTCCCCAGCCCCATAAAGAAGGATGTTAACAGCCTCTTAGGGAGCAGGCGAGGGGTGATCAAAGGGGTGGCCAAGGGCTCACTGCTGAGGGAATGGCTCTGTCCACACTCAGGGTCAATGCTGGCACCTCCTTTCTGCCCCACCAAATGGAGTGAAATAGTGGGAGGCTGCTGATGAAAGGAGAGTGGCTTATTCCAGGTCCCCACTCCTTCCTACCACCTCCCCCAACATGGATGCCCCTCCCAACAAAAATCCGTGTCTTCCCTCCCAGGACACCCCAGCAGCTGTTTATTTCCTTCCATGGTGTGAGTGAGGGCTGAGTGGTATCAACTGGGAGAGAAGGAGGGGAAGGGGAGGGAGGCCCCAGCTGGCCTACAACAACCTGTGCTCCCACCAGCCTGAGTGCCTAAACCAGGTTCTGAGAGAGGCTGGAAGGCCTGCCTGGAAGTAGGAAGTTGGGAAGCAGAGCCAGGCAGGGACTGCTATGGGAAAAAATCCAGAGAAAGCCAGCAAGGTGTGGAGGAACCCAGGGGCTGGCGGTAGAAACCTGGATAGAGGGGTCAGAGGTGGTAAACAGGTGGTGGGTGGACTGAGGCTGGCAGAACCTTTGCTGGGAGCACCTTGTATGTGCCGGGACCTTGGAGATGGTAAACTTGTTATTTTATAGGTGGGGAAACAGGCTCAAAGGCAAAGAGGGACTTGCTCAAAACCATATCAACACGAGTCAGTGGCAGGGCCAGGACTAGGACCCAAGTCTGGATTTGGGAACAAGGAGCAAACGGCTTGTCTCCAGCACCCAGTGTCCATCTAAACTTACAACAATGGATTTCTCTTGAACATTATATCATGCACATTTTCACTGCACCTACATTCTATGTGTCCTTCTCCCCGAGATTCTAATACCAGGCTTTTTCCCTTGCATTGCTCCATCCCTGAACCCCAGCCCACCTGGGCCTTACTCTGTCTATAGAATCCCCTGGACCAGCCCTGGGAAAGGATGCCACACCCACCCCATTCACTCCCTGGGAGTCTCCATCCCCCAGGCTTTTCCCTGTCCCCTGCCTCTGGCCACACCATTGATTTTCACAATTAACTGACTCAGGAGAGCTACAGCCATCCTCTCAGTGTATGTCTGCCCTGACCTCTTCTCCAGCTGATCCCTTACGTTCTCAGAAGTCACTTCCTGGGAGAATGGCTTGTCTGCCCTGGACAGCCCACCTCCAATACACAGCTCTTGCTTCTCATTCACATACCATGCCAACCGTCAAGGGCTATGCACAGGCCATGGAACCAGAAAGCAACAAATTCATAAAGCATCAGAGCTGGAAGGGACCTCAGAAGTGTCATCTACCCTCTACCTCATTAAACAGATAAGGAAACAAAGGGCCACAGAAGAGAGGTGACTTGTTGATGGTCTCCCATGGAGGTTCAGAATCCAGATTTCCTGACCCCAATCTGTGTTCTCTGTGTGGCTGGTCCGTGTGGTTTTCCAGATCAGGTACTTGTGGGTCCAGGAGTCACAGAGACTCTGGCCAACTCCCAGATTGCCTTCTGGCAAGACTTCTTTAAGTGGATGGCTTCAACTTGGGAGACAGGCCAAACAGGAAGGTGGAGAGTAGAGAAAGAGGAGAGAGGGCAGTTCACCCATCCATCAAACCAGTATTGAACATGTCTAACGTGCCAGACCCCATCACAGAAGCGGAGCTGAGCAAGTCATAGCCCCTGTCCCAGGCCTCTTAGGCAGGGAGGCGGCAGACACCCTGCTTACCGCACTACTGTGTGGAAGTGCTAGGCTAGCAATTCGAGCAAAGTGCTTGGAGGAGCACAGAGGAGACAGCAATTCATCCTGCCTGGGCAGGGAGGGGGAAGCCTCAGAGATAGTGGAAGGAGGAGAGCGCAAGTTGCCAGGTGGAGATGGGGAAAGGGCATTCCTAGCAGAGCTGACAGCAGGAGCCAAGGCTGAGAGGAGGAAGATCCTTGGTACATTCTGGGCGAGGTAAGCAGTCCCACGTGCCCAGTAACTTACCGGATCCTGAGGGGCAAGTGGCCAGAGATGGGTTTAGAAAGGTATTCTGTGCCCACCTGCAAAGGCCCTTTAATGCTCTATCTTTTTGAGACTTTTTATTTACTTATATATTTTTTTGAGACAGAGCATAGCTCTATCACCCAGGCTGTAGTGCAGTAGCGTGGTCTTGGCTCACTGCAAACTCCACCTCCTGGGTTCAAGTGATTCTCATGCCTCAGTCAACCAAGTAGCTAGGATTACAGATGTGTGCCACCACGCCCAGCTAATTTTTGTATGTTTAGTAGAGAAGGGGTTTCACCATGTTGCCCAGGCTGGTCTCGAACTCCTGGCCTCAAGTGATCCACCTGCCTCAGCCTCCCAAAGTGCTGGAATTACAGGAGTGAGCCACCATAATGTTTTATCTTGAAAGTACTGGGAAGTCCATTTTTTAAAGGTAGAAAGTGAAGTATTCAATTGCACTTGAAGAAGTGCACTCCGGCAGCAGCCTAGAGGAAAGAATTGAAGGAAAGGACCCTGGAGACCCACTGGGAGAGTACTGAAATTTTCCAGGTGAGAGAGGCCCAGGGTCACAGCCATACCTCTGACACACAGCTGGGAAGAAGAGGTCCCATGAGGGTCCCATTTCACAACAAAACTGGCCAGATTCCACACCCACATGCCTGGTCAGATATGGAATGGGAAAATGCAGAGGGAGGAGTATCCCCACGTTCCTGGCTTGGGCAGCCAGTGGCTAATGGTACCTTTCGCAGAGAAGAGAGGAATGGACTGGGTAGGGAGGGATAATGAGCTCAGGTCTCAACACAGTGAGTTAGAGGTCCCTGTGGGACAGCTGGTTGGCCATGTCACATAGGCAGGTGGCTAAATGAGGCTGCATTCAGGACAGAATCAGAGTTGTGTGGCTCGCAGATCATCTACTCAAGTTCTGAAGCCAAACAGACCGGGGTTCCAATCCAGCTCCTATGTTCTTACTTGGGTCCTCGGACAAGTCCCTTCTCCTCTCCAAGCCTCAGTAATCTCAGCTATAAAATGGGAAAGTAATAGCAATGATCAAATGAGACCAAGTCATGGTCAGCCTTGTCTCATAGCCACAAACTGGCTGTTTCTCCCTCCACCTTCTTTGACTCCCTCAGTGCAATTCTAGTTCCCCAAACTCATTACTACCTAAGAGGGTCCAGACAGAGGACTTCCTCCCCTGACACTACCTTGATGCCAACCATTGACTAGTCATTAGAGTCCAGCTTTGGGGCTTCAGCCGGCTGCCAAGAACATCAGTACAGAGACTCCCAAGGACTAAGGCAGGCGGCTCTAGGCTCTGGCTAGGCTGACGGGGTGTGGTTGTTCACTACCTGGCTGAGCTAGGTCTCTGATATGCCCTTGCCTTCTTTGGGCTTCCACTCCCTCCTCTGCTAGAGGAGGGGGCAAGTTTGAATGGCAGGAGTTGGCCTGAGTGATCCCAGAACCCGGCCCAGTGCTCTTATTTCTTAGGACCCGGCAACGCAGGTCTAGCCTCTGCTGAGGAAGATGAAGGAAAGGGGCAGGCCCTGCTCCCTGGCTGCGCTAAGGGGTCACTGGCGGGGTCTTTTCTCACGGTGAACCCGTCTGGAGGGTGGACGGGGCAGGTGGGAGGGCCCGTGTCAGGGAGCATCCAATGTCTTCGCGCCATGCCAATGGCACGCAAATGACCCGCATGCGGCCCTGCCCGCCGCAGCTTCCCGGCGCGAGGGTCTTCTCAGCGGTTCTGAATGGAAAGGGCGCTGGAGAGGGGGAGGCCGTCCAGAGAGAAGCAGCACTCCCCACCCCGCCAGAGCCAGGGCCCCACTTTGATGGGAGGGAGGGGCGAGTCGGCCCTAATGGCTCATGATTCATCGCTGGGCTCTTGTCTGCGCTAATTGGCTGGGCCGAGGACTGATTCATGGCAGGGAGCCGGGCTCTCGGGGACCCCCGTGTCCCTCCCCCGCGCCTCCCGCCCAGGAAAGGCTGCGTGAGGCTTTTAGATCCCGGATCCGCTCCAAGGGACCGCTGCCCGGCATCCATCACGGCTGACAGGCTCGGGGTGGGGGCGGGGACGCTGACACGGAGCTGCCATCGGATGCGACCGACCCCACCGGGCACCCCAGCCACGGAGCGGCTTCCGAGGGCAGGCTGGGGCCTGGGCGGGGTCCTAGGGAGTGACACAGGGGACATCCAGGCAAGTGTGAGTGGTGAGGGGTGGCCTCCTAGAGGAGAGGGAGATGGGGTGCAGCTGGAAAATGGGAAGAGCATTGGGGGGCAGGAGGAGAGGCTTTGGGAACAAGAGAGGGCGGAGCTCAAAGAGAACAGAGATCTGTCCCACGGTGCTCTGAGCTTCATCTCAAGTTGCCCAGAACAAAAAAGACCTAAGGCTTTGTTTGAGAAATTGCTGTGTGACCTTTGGTAAGTCGCTACCCAGCCACTATCCTCCACTTCTCAGGACTTTAGTGGAAGAGGATCATCCCCAGGCATAGGCACTTTTGGGAACCTTTCTTTGGCAGCGTCTTGCTCCAGCCACCCAAGACTCCCTATACTGTCATGAATTCATTACACTTTACAATGACAAAAAATGTCCACCAGTGCCTGCCCTCCTGGGTCTAGGGATGGGTTGAGGCTCTGCTCCCTGGACAGAACAACCCCCAGCACACATACACACCCATACTCCTCCAGAGTATCTCACCACATAGAGAGATTTTCAAGTTCTCCAAGGTCACTAATGTCTCCACCCCACATCTGGGCCGAGGCAGGGCATGAAAGCACACACCCACCAGGCTGGAAGGGCAGGGCAGCTGTCCACCCTGGCTGTCAGAAATAGAGCAGACTCTGGGCAGGGACTGGGCAGGGGCTGGGAAGGGCAGGGCAGGGCAGGGCAGGGCTAGGGGTTAGAAGGGGCCTGGCTGAAGCTCAGGAAATACCTCCTGCTGGAATCCATGAATGAATACTGTCCTGCAGCCTCCGCAGAGGGAGCCCTGGGCTTGCAGTGCAGAGGATGAATGGAGAATGCACTCCGCAGCGAGGCACCACCAGTCTCTCAGTGGCTCCAGCCAAAAGCCCAGGCGTCATCTCTACTCTTCCCTTTGACCCTCAGCCACAGCCAGTTGTCAGCAAAGCCTGCTGGCTCTGATTCTAAACTAAACCTAGAATCAGGCTCTTTTCTCTGTGTCCACTGCCGCCAGCAGCTCTCAGCCGGACACTGCAACAACGGGGGTCTGCTCTCCCCTCCTGGCCTCCATGCTGGCACCTGCAATCCTTTCTCTGCACAGCAGCAGGAAGGATCTTTTAGACATAAATCAGATCTCGTCACTCTGCTACTCAAAACCCTCTCATGGCTTTCCATCACATTTAGAAGAAAATTCAACCTCCTTGCCTTAACCTTCCAAAGCCATATGCAGTCTGGCCCCTGGCTATCTCTCTGACCCCACCTCTGGCCAGTCTCACTCCACTTACTCTGGCCTTTCTCTTCTGGCTCTAAATCTACCAAACTCGTTCACATTCAGGGATTTCAGGGTCATTCCCATTTCAGAACCTTTACACCTGCTGCACTTTCTGCCCAGAATGCTTCCCCCACCCCCAAGTTCTGAATCTGGTTAGCTCCTTCTTGGCCTTCAGGCATCAGCTTAAGTATCACCTCCTCAGAGAGGCCCTCCATGACTACACCATCTGTTGCAGCCCCCAGGCACTCTCTATCACAGCAGCCTATTTTATTATCTCATCCTTGTAATGATCTGATAAATTCTCATTTATTTATTAAAAATCTGCAGCCCTCCCTGCCCAGTCCTGTCTCCTGAGCCTTCTCTGTACTAGCCAGAGAAGTGGTAGACAACTAGCCAGAGTAGTACTAGACAACTACTTTTGGGGGTTGTCTGGATCTCTTCTAGCACCCTGAGGGTTGAACGAAGGACTCAAAGGGCAGGACTTGCCATCAGCTTTTCCTAATGGGATATTTTGCCGTTTCTGCTTTTGTTTTTGGAAAGTTCGTCTTCTCCATGCCCTCCCCTACAGTTGGACAGCTAGCCCTAATCCATGGCCAGCCTATCTCCTCCACAGTCATCTTCTCTCCCACCCTGTATCCCACCCCATGGCCTCCCACAGGCAGGAAGCCAAGGGGCAGAGCTATGGTGGGAGTGTGGTCACCAGAATGTGGCCCCTCTCTGCTCAGGGTCTCTGTGGCTTTGTAAGAGGACAGGTGGCTTGTGGGCTCTGAAGCTGGCAGAGAGGGGGACCCCCAGCATCCAGGAGTCTGGCACCCCCCACATCTCCATGCCCATCCTCTGCCCCTGGGGAGGAGGAGTAAGAAGAGCTGTCTCAGGAGAAAGGGTCCCACCCAGGAGGAGGTGGCCATGCCCTGCAGGACTGCTGGGCCAGGAAGTCCCTCTAACCTCGCCTCCATCCACTCTGCTGCAATTTGAGCTCTCGGGTGACCTGAGTGACCCTAATCCTCCCATAGGATTTATTTTCTTTCCTCCAACCCCACCACAGAGGAAACTGGGGGTCAGAGGTCAGGAGAGAAGAGGCCAAGTTCATGTCCTCAGTGCTTAGAGGCCAGGGTCAACAGGAAGAGGCTCTGCTGTATAATTGGAAGTAGGGCCACACTGGAGGAACAAATCTTCATTTTCTGGAAGGAAAACTGAGGCATGGAGGGCTGGTTCTACCTGCCTAAGGCCACCTGGGGACCGGGTTCCTCCTGCCGCTCCTGCCTTCCCCCTTTCCTGGAGGGCTCCAACTGCCTTCAGCCATCGCCCCACAGACACCATCCCCCATGGGGAGCCCCTGAGATGTCCAACACTCCCTTTGCCTCTTCTTTCCCTTCTCTCTCCCCTAAGAAGGGTTGGGCTTCCTGAAGGAATGTGGTGACCTCTGACTCTGGTGGTGGCCACTGCTGGCTCTGCCCAATGGCTCCTCCCTGGGGGAGGCTGCTTGTCTCTGTAGTGGACCCAGTAGGTGCTTTGAGGCAAGTGGTGTTTCTTCTCTGAGCCTCAGTTTCTCCATTTGCACAGTAAGCCAAAGGGCCTTCTGCAGCATCTGTTCTGTGAAGCCATCCAGCTGGGAGATGGGGGGTCAATGTACACACAAGGGGATGGGGCGTGTCCACAAAGGGGAGTGGAGGTGGAGACTGCAGTTGCCATTCTGAGATCTATCACTTTGGCACCCTCTGGTCCTTTTAATTTTATTTCTTTACTAAACTTCTTCTTCCCCATGCCTGGCTCTGGTTAATTGGGAGAAAAAAAAAAACAAAAACTGGGGAAGGGGCTATAGAAGAAAGGAGCAGAAGGCATGGGAGGACCCCCCGTCACCTCCTATCCTGTTCCAGCCATCAGCCACTGACCATCTGTCCGCAACTCACTGTCTGCCGAGGAGGGCGGCGTGGCCCCACTCTACGGGCTACTCTTTGTGGAAAGACACAGGCCTCATCTCTTAGGGAACCCCACAGGGAGGCACAGGTCCTGCTTTCAGGCCCTTTTTAAAGCAGAGGTCTCCCTGGCCTAAGGTCACTGTTCCCCAAAATCTACTGATATCAAGACATGAAGATTATTTATCTCATACTGGGAGAGACTTGGCAGCCACCCCAGCTCCTGGGGGCTCAGAGAGGGTGAAACCTGGGTCTGGGACCACCCTGTGAGTGAGCCACAAAGGTTGTATGTTGGGTTGAGCCCATCCTTGGGGTCACCAGAAAAAGGGCAAGAAACCCAACAGGTTGAATTTCTGAAAAATGCACCAGGATCAAGTATATTTTCTCAGCCATCTCCAGTGTGGTTTTAAATGGAAAACACCAGCCACCAGGGCAGAAGCATGTTTAGATGAAGAAAGTCCCTCCCTCCCCCACCCGCCTGGGAGCTTTCGTTTTGCAAAGGCAAACATGTGATTATATTTATTTTGCAGGCCTGGGAGGCCCAACTGTTACCCCTCTCCTTCTCCCCACTGGGGGAACACAGATCTGGGCTTTACCACCAGCAGTTTCTTCTGCCAGGAGCTTAGGGGTAGTGGAGAGTTGCTGGGCTCAGAGAGGAGGATCAGAGTTCCAGCCTCTGCTTTGGATGACCTGGAGAAACTAAGTGAACTCAGTTTTCTCCATCTGTAAAACGGAGGTGATCAGGTCTCCTCCTGTGGTCACCAGCCTGCAATATGGTGCATAATGAACTTTGCCTCCTGAAATCTGTGCTCTGTGTCCCTTCCCACACTGCACAGGGCTCAAGTCTATAACCAATTGAATATTGCAGAAACGATTGAGTGAGATGTCATAAAAGACAAACCTTCCTCCTTGTTCTCTCCTAGATCACTTGCTTTATGGGAAGCCAGCTGCTATGTTGTAAGGACACTTGAGCAGTCCTGTGGGGAGGTCCATGTGCTGGCAGGGTCACAGCCAACCAGGTGAGCTAGCCATCTTAAAAGTGGCTCCTCCACCCTAGTCAAGCCTTCAGATGACTGCAGCCCCAGGTGACACATGACTGCAATCTCTCCAGAGACCTCTAGCTAGAACTACCCAGCTAAGTTGCTCCCAGATTCCTAACCCAGAGAAGCTATGTGAGGCAATCAATGGTTGTAATTGGTTTAGGTCTCTAAATTTTTTTTTTTTTTTTTTTAAACAGAGTTTTGCTCTTGTTGCCCAGACTGGAGTGCAATGGTGTGATCTTGGCTCACGGCAACCTCTGCCTCCTGGGTTCAAGTAATTCTCCTGCCTCAGCCTCCCGAGTAGCTGGGATTACAGGCATGCACCACCACGCCCAGCTAATTTTGTATTTTTAGTAGAGACGGGGTTTCTCCATGTTGAGGCTGGTCTCAAACTCCTGACCTCATGTGATCCACCCACCTCAGCCTCCCAAAGTGCTGGGATTACAGGCGTGAGCCCCCACACCCGGCCTAGGTCTCTAAATTTTGGGGGTAATCTGTTATGCAGCAATAGATAACTAGTCCATCCCAACAGTCCCTAATCCTTCTGGCCTGGACCACACCAGCAGCTGCCCCCTTGTCTATGGGCCTTGGGTCCCTCTCTATCCCATTTGTGCCACCCGCTACATGCCAGAACAGCCTTCTTTGCCTTTGCTCATCTGCTGGTGTTTCCCAAACTTGTCTGAGCTTAACAATCACTGGGAAACCTTGTTAAAAATCCGTAATCCCTCTAGAGGATCTGAGTCACCCCAACAAGTTTAATGATCCAGCAACTCTGGAAAACTCTAATCTGTGTAGAAGCTTCTTACATGGCTCCTACCACATAATAGTTATTCAATAATTTTTTTTTCCCCAAAAGCTCCATTTCCACCCTTATCTTCTTAAGGGATGCTGCATAATGAACGCACATGCCACATGCCAGAAGATGCTAAGCATTCGCCTATTAATTCTCACTACTGGTTAGGTGTGGTGGAGCACACCTGTAATTTCAGCACTTTGGGAGGCCAAGGCAGGAGGATTCTTTGAGCTCAAAAGTTCAAGACTAGCCTGGGCCACATGGCAAAACCCCATCTCTACAAAAAATACAAAAAAATTAGCCAGGCATGGTGGCATGTGCCTGTAGTACCAGCTAATCAGAAGGCTGAGGTGAGAGGATCACTTGAGCCTGGGAGGTCAAGGCTGCAGTGATCTGTGATCATGGCACTAGGCAACAGAGACCCTATATTAGTCCGTTCTCACATTGCTATAAAGAACTACCTGAGACTGGGTAATTTATGAATAAAAGAGGTTAAATTGACTCACAATTCCACCAGCTGGACAGGAGGCATGACTGGGGAGGCCTCAGGAAACTTACAATCATGGTGGAAGGCAAAGGGGCAGCAAGCACATCTTCACATGGCAGCAGGAGAGAGAGAGAGAGGTGGAGAAGTGCTATAATCTTTGAAACAAGCAGATCTCGGGAGAACTCTATTATGAGACAGCACTAGGAGTATGGTGCTAAGTCATTAGAAACCACCCCCATGATCCAGTCACCTCCCACCAGGCCCCAGGCCCCACCTCCAACACTGGAAATTACAATTCAACTTGAGATTTGGGTGGGGACACAGAATAAAACCGTATCAGACCCTGTCAAAAAAAAAAAAAAAAAAATTCTCATTCCTCCTCTGAGGAGGTTTGTGCTGGAAAGCTGTGGAGCCAGGACTTGAAACCAGCTCCTTTGCCTCCACAGTCTACTCTTAACCACTGCCCCACACCACCTCCCGTAGGCACCACCCCTGCCCACTGGCTGGTGTCTCCCTGAGGGCTGCCTTCACATCCTTCTCTCATTTTGTCCCCAGCTCATCCTACTTTGGCCTGGTTTGATCCAGCTCACAGTTCTGGCATCTTCCTTGTGTCAGATTAGCTCTCCCTGTCCCCTAACCAACTCCTTCACTAAATTTCGTGCCAGCTATTCCCTGTCTGCACCCCTCCTCTGCACCCCAACCAAACTCTGCGGCTCCCTTTGCCAGGAAGCCTGCCTGGGCTGCCTGCTTCATTTTCATGTCTCATTCTCTGTCCCTGGGTCTAGGCTGGGGCCCCCAGTGCATCAGTCTGGCCACCCTGCCCCACCCTACCTGCCTCAGTTTCAAGGCTCCACGAGGGTCAGAAACTCTGAAAGGGGGTTGCTCAGTTCAAAGGCAGCCTGGCAGCAGTTGAGCTGACTGATTTGGGGTCAGTCACTTGAATTCTCTGAGCCTCAGTTTTCTTATTCCTACAAGGGGCATCTAAAACCTGCCTCCCATGGCTTGTGGTAAGGTCTCAATGAGACTGTGACTTTGAAAAGCACCTACAGGCCAGGTGCAGTGGCTCATGCCTGTAATTCCAGCACTGTGGGAGGCTGAGGCAGGTGGATCAATTGAGATCAGGAGCTCGTGATCAGCCTGACCAACATGGTGAAACCCCATCTCTACTAAAAATACAAAAATTAGCAGGGTGTGGTGGCATGTGCCTGTAGTTCCAGCTACTCAGGAGGCTGAGGCACAAGAATCGCTTGAACCCAGGAGGCAGAGGTTGCAGTGAGCCCTGGTCATGCCATTGCACTCCAGCCTGAGCAACAAGAGTGAAACTCCATCTCAAAAAAAAAAAAGAAAAAAGAAAAACACCTTACAGGTTGCAAAATGCTGTATAAATGTGAAGGGTTAGTATATATGAGTTCTCAACACTGCCTTTCCTCCACCACACATACACATGCACACATACACACACCCTCTGCTGAAGTCCAGGGGTTACTTTATTAGCACTTCCCAAAGCACCCCAAGTCTTTGTTCATGCCGCCTCCACTGCCCAGAAGCTCTTCCCTTTCTTCTTTGCCTGGCTTGCCCTTATTCATCCTTCTCACTCCAGCTCAAGTGTCACTGCCTCCATGAAGTCCTCCACTTCTCCTGGCAGAATTATTGATGCCTTCCATCTTCTGCGTGGGTGCCTTTACTGTCTTCATCATCCTACTTGTGTCAGCTTATACAGCTACCTCCCCCAGTGGACTATCTTATTCACCTCTGTCTGTTTGCATGCAGCAGGCACTCAATACATGCAGATTACTTTTACTTTCCTTGCTATACATTCCAGTCTTACTTAATCATAATTTGCTGCTTCTCTTTGCTATCTATAAACATTTCTCGTTCAAAGAGGTCTGCAGGATTCACTCCCTTCCCCGCTAAAAACAATCTCGATCCATTACCTGCCCTCTGCAAAAAGAACCAAAACGAGGCGTGACTGTGGTCTGGCACTCAGCCTCTCTCCTAGGGTCTGCGACAGACAAGAAAGACATTGGGAGGGTGCAGGCGGGTAGGAGGCTTTATCACCCCACCCCCACCCAAGGGGAATTGGCTTTGGTTCCACTGTTGTGGGGATGGGGGTGGGGGGTCAGTATTTGGTTTTCATTTATGCCTTGGAAGTTGGCTTGGGCTGTCAGGGGAACTGGGAGGGGAGCCTGGCTGGTGGCAGGGGGTGTCTCTGTGAGTAGTGCTTGACATCTCATTGACTTTCTCCCTGTGCCGAGGGCAAGATCAAACATCAAAAGCACGGTCTGGCTGGTGCCTAGGCTAATGGAACCAGGCAAGCCTCTTCCAGATGTCTGCAGCTATTTTCTCCTATTCCCCATCCAGAGTCTTGGGCTTGGAGACTCATGTGAGCTGCCCAGTGGGTCACACGTCCCCAGGTTTGGGACTGAGGCTGGCCTCCCCTTCTCCCACCCATGGCCCCAGTTCTCCACTGATGGAGACTCTCTCACCTCCCCCACTTCCCCTCCTTCTAGCCAAGGATTCTTTTAAGGCACCATCTACTGGGAAGTCCTACTTGCTATAGAACTTGCTACCTTCCTGCTGCAACAGTCTATCTCCTGGGACTGGAGGAAGGGAGAGGAGGAGAAATGCTCAGGCAGAGAGGAAGGAAAGAGAGATGTTTGGGATCATTTGACATGGGGAAATGTGGGGAGATAATGAAATATGTGGAGCTCAAGTTAATTTGAAAATGGGAGCACTCCACTTCCAGGCACTCAGCCTCTCTGATATCCTCAGAGAGGATATCAGCCTCTTAGCTGTCCAAATCCCTCTTCCCAAATGTTATAAGCTTCTAATAAGGATGTAATACAATTGAATTTATTACAAACTTAATTGTTTATAGAAATTTACCCAGCTGCAGACAGGACTGGGAGGAAGGACCCAGTGGGAGGATGGGAGAGCTGGAGAAGCAAATGAGGAGAAGGGAGAGGAATGGAGGACGGATGGGAAGACAGAAAGGGAAAGAAAAAGGAGGAGAGGAACACAATGAAGAGAACCAAGGAGGAAGGGTATCTGGAGAAGGAATCAGAGAGGAAGAGGATGGGATGGAAAGAAGCAGCTAAAGACAGACTAGGGGGAGAGTCGAGAGGAAATGCAAAGGAAGAGGGCTCAACAAGGAAGAAAAGAGAGGAGAGAAAGGCAGAGACAGGGAGAGAGGAGAAGGTGGAGAAGGCGGGGAAGGCAGGGAGGAGGGAAGAAACCCTGCAGATAGCAGTGGGGCCTTGCTGCCCAGAGAGGATGGTCTCTATCAGGGGAGGAGACCCAGACCACTGGTGCCCAGCCATGCTCAGAGGACTGGGGACAGTGGAAGACAGGGGGTTACTGGGAGAATTAGCCTGGGGGATTGCTGCCAGGGGGAGAGAAAAGAGTGTCCTCTGTAGGTGGGAGAGCTGGGCGACAACTATGGACCAGTTTCCTCCGAGGTGGCATCCCCAGGTCAGGATGGTCAGAAGGTGAGGCTTTGGGTGCTACAGAATTTGTGCAGAGGGGCTAGAGCCAGCTGCCTCCGACCCTTCCAGTCTGCATCTGTGAGATGGGGAGGGTCCCTCTGCCCTCATGTCTCCCAGGAGTGGTGTGGGATTCGGTGCTGCCACTCAGTTTTCGGATGGGGACCCGAGGCTCAGGGACGGGGTAGTGATGTTTCCAAGGTTTCCCTCAGACAGCGGCAGGGTTGCAGTCAGAACTCGGGTCATCTTAACTCCCAGTCAAGAGCTCAGTCTGCAAAGACTAAGTCATCGAAGGATTTTGGTGCTGATTTCTAAAGCGGCAGGAGAGCCAGGGGAAGGCTGGGGAGTTTTGGCTCACCTGAGGCCTGGCTGTCAGTCCGTGACTCCCTGCCTCCATGGCTCTGAGGAGGCCCCAGCCCGTGTTGGTGAGAGAGTGCTGTGTGTAAAGAATGGGTCCCATCAGCCTGAGAGGGAGAGGCTACATTGAGCCCTCACACAAATCCATGTAGTGGCCAGGTGGGACACTATGGGTGGGGCTTGGAGAAGAGAAAAACTTCCAGAGACAGCTTTTCAGGACTGGTGCTGAGACAGGGACGCCTGTGTTGCAAATGTGGGGAAGGCATCTATCTGCAGGGAGACATCTGCTCTTACTCAATTGATCAGAGCCATGGGCTGGTTTTTCTGGCTGAGCCCTGGCTGGATCTAGAAACTTCCAGGACCCTCTCCTCTGCTATGGGTGCTATGTCATATTGTCCTTCTCCTTGGCTGTCTACTCCCTCATCCCAACACACATGGACATACACAGAAATGCACATTCTTTCATTCATTCAATAAACACACAAGCAATTAGCACACGTCAGGCACAGCCCTAGGCACTGGGGATTCACCAGCATGGCGCCCATTATACAAGAACATACAGTCTAAGAGGCAGAGGCAGACATAGTCTGGACAATTCTACAATAGGAGGAACACGGATCCTGGCATGAAGCAGGTAACCAATCCTGGCATGAAGCAGGTAACCAACTTCACTCTCGCCCAGGCTGGGTTGCAGTGGTGCAATCATAGCTCACTGCAGCTTCAACCTCCTGGGTTCAAGGGATCTTCCTGCCTCAGCCTCCTGAGTAGCTGAGATTACAGGTGTGAGCACCACATCACCTAATGTTTTTATTTTTTTCTGTAGATGTGGGGTCTCCGTGTGTTGCTCAGGCTGGTCTCAAACTCCTGGCCACAAGTGATCCACCTGCCTCAGTCTCCCAAAGTGTTGGAATTACAGGCATGAGGCACCACTCCTGGCAATACTCGTTGAATGAATAGTGTGAACCTAGTGCTGGGAAGCAGAGGGGAGAAGGGGGCTCACTGTCTGTGGGAGCTGGCCAAGTAGTCACAGAGGAGCAGCATTTGGACAAGGTTTAGGAGAATCCAAGCTCCCTGAAGGCAGGAGCTGTGTCCCAGTCATCCTCAGATTCCACCACCCTGTGTAGTCTGGCATAGAGCAGGAGCAAAGTGTTTGACAAATGAATGATGCTTTAGTCAGGAACCTCTGGGTTGTCAATAACAGAAGTCCATCTCAAACCTGCCTAAGAAAAAAAGAAACTTTATGGCTCAACACGACTGAAGTTTACTGCAGCAGGGTTAGGGTTGAGGTGTGGTTAAAGCTAGGTGCATGTGTTAAATGTCATCACTGACCATCTCTTGGCTCTGCTTTCTCCGTATATCAGCTTTATTCTCAATCAAGCTCTCCCAGGGAGTGGCAACCCCAGCACAAAGAAAGCACTTCTTTCCCTGCAGCCCGAAAGAAAGTCCAGGGCTGACTCTCAGTGCAGATAATAATGTTCCTATCCCTGAACCAATCGGATGGCTGGGGTTATTGTATGCAAATTTGCCCTGCTTTGGTCACATGGCCACACTCAGAGTGGGCAGAGGGGTGAAGGTGGAGTGAAAGTAAACTTCCCTCCATAAAAGAGTTGAGAAGAGGAAATTTCCCATAAACAAAAAGGCAAAGTGGTGCTGAGAAACAGATGTCCATGACAAATGAATACATGAATGATTAGACAAGTGAATTGGGCCTGGAAGGGTGAATAGGAGTTCACCAGGTAGAGAAAAGAGTGAGGGTCCCCTTATATGCATGTGTATAGACACAGAGTCTGATTTCAATTCCTTTTTATTCTCAACCCTGGTTGTCCATTCGTGTCTGTCCCCATCTGTGTGTCTGGATCATCCTGGAAGCCCCAGAGGGCAGGGACAATGTCTGCCACACTCCATCTGGGCACTGCCCAGGCCTGTCCATTTACACACTTAATCAAGGCTGTTTGGGCTCTGCAGCTGCCCTTCCCTGCAAGCAGGGAGTTCTCTCCCTTCCCCAGCAGATCTGGGCTGGGCCAGGCTACTGTCCAGTGCCAGGGAACGGGCTGGAAGCAGTAAGGAGCCAGAGACGTGAGAACGGGATGATGGCAGCCCCCTGCCTGCAGTCTTTCCTGTTCATCCGGGAATTCCTCCCTGCCCTCACTGGCATCAGCAAGGCCTTAAAATGTCACTTGTGAATTGTAAACATAGCAATGTGACATTAACAGAGGGTTTTTTAAGAGGAAAAAACACATACAATTGCTCCCTTCTGATTTTTTTTTTTTTTTTTTTTTTTGAGACAGAGTCTTGTTCTGTCACCAGGCTGGAGTGCAGTGGTGCGATCCTGGCTCATTGCAACCTCTGCCTCCTGGGTTCAAGTGATTCTCCTGTCTCAGCCTCCCTAGTAGCTGGGACTACAGGCACCTGCCACCACACCCACCTAATTTTTGTATTTTTAGTAGAGACAGGGTTTCACCATGTTGACCAGACTGGTCTCGATCTCCTGACCTCATGATCCACCCACCTTGGCCTCCCAAAGTGCTGGGATTACAGGCGTGAGCCACCGCACCGGGCCCTCTTTTAGTCTTTGAGCATGTTATGCAAGGAGTTTAGCTAGAGCTGCGATTTCACTTCTTTCTACCTGGTACTCTCCCTGTGCTGCACCCTGCCTCCCAATCACAGTTTTTAATGGCTAAAGTCCATGGAGGAGCTTTCTTTTATGTCCCTGATCCTCTACCAGTGGCTGTTTAAGCTGTTGTTGGTTATCTGTTCCTTCCTTCACTCCTTTATCAAGCATTCATTCACCTACAGTTATTGAGTATCTGCTTGCTCTAGGCAAAGAGGATACTCAGATAAAAGAGGCAATCACTCCCCTCCCCAAGGAGCTCAACACCAGATGGATGGAGAGGGAAGGAAAGCAACAGCCACACCACAGAGTGTTGGTGACCGGCAGAGAAGCACAAGGTGCCTGAGGTCCACATCAGTCACGCAGGCTGTCGTGAAATTGAGGGCTTTCTGGAGGAGGTGATGCCTGCGCTGGAGTGAGTAGAAGGGAGTAAGACAGTCCCAAAGAGGGACATGGTGAGATGGTGAGGCTGGAGAAAGAGGAGTGATGAGCTGTTGGCTTAGAGCTTTTTCTGCAGCTGAGTTCCTTCCCCTCCCCTGCTGCCATGTCTTCATTCATTAGTTTGCTTGACTGTTCATGCAGCTCATTCATTCTAACCTGCCTCCCTCAGTCCCAGGCACAGGCTGGGCACTGTGGAGCCCAACAGGGATCGTCTGTTGGAACCCAGTGGAGCAGTCAGCAGCCCTGTCTCAGACTCGGGGTGTATGTGGGAAGCGGGATGGGGGAAGCAGCCTTCTGCTCCCTAAGATCCAGAGTTGGGCTGAGATTGAGGGTCACACCAAAGGTTCCCCCAATAAAGTCTGGGCGACCCCATTGCTGGCCTGCTACAGGAGGGGCCTCCAAGGAGGACTGGGATGGGAGAGGGACCTCAAAAGGCAGAGGAAGGAGAGAAAAGTCGCCAGGGAAATTACAGTTTCCGAAGCTGCCTTGGCTGCAGTAATGAGAACCAGAGAAGGGGCTGATGGAGATCAGATTGCCCAGGGGCTGCCTCCCAGCAGCCCCTCCCCAGCATGCTGAAAGGAGAGGCCTGGGGACACTGGGGACAGGATGTAGATGGGAAAGGGCCACTCTCTCCACCTGGTCCATCTCTTAATTTCAGCTGGGGTTGAGGGAGTTGAAGCTAGAGGAGGAGGACCAGATGGACTGTATCCTACATGAGGTGGTCAGAGATGGGGAGAGGGTGCAGAAGCCGGCTGGCCTAGTCAGCCCCCAGGCCTTGGGCTCCACAGGTGGCCACTCAGTCATTGATCAACTACCTTCCTCATGCACAGGACCCTCTAGCCGTGAAGGGCTGGGGTGGGGCACTCACAGGAAGAAAACCTGGGCTGCACCGCTGAGAAGACTCCCCACCTGATGGAGGGGACACACTCCAGAAAGCCCCGGCCTAGGATGTAGGACGTCCCTGACCTCAAGGAGCCACTGTATGGTGAGAGAGGTGGCTGGTTCAACAGTCTGCCTGGCTGGGAGAGGTGACAGTGCTGCCCCCTGGAAGCACTCACAACAAGGCGATGAGACAAGGAAGACAAAACTACTACCACACTTCTAGGATTAGTACTTCTACTACTAGTACTGCTAGTAATAATAACAGTAATCTCAAATTGAGCATTCATTTTGTGACAGACCCCTGGTTAAGAGTTTTGCACCCATTCCCATTTAGCCTCATTTAATTTTCACAACCACCTCAAGGGAGGAAAGGGCTGACGTCACCATCATTTTGCAGATGGAGAAGACAAAGCTCAGAGAGGGGAAGTCACTTGCCCAAGGTCAGAGCCCTCAAGGAAGTCCACTGAGCACTGGCCCCCATCGCCTGATCTCCAGCAGGTCCTGTGATCCGGACATCGAGGGACCAAGAGTCAGCGAGCCCAAGTCATCGCTCTCCACTGACTGTCCTTTATCCCTCTGTATTTCTCTGTGTCTGCCTCAGTCTCTTTCTCTCCTTCCTCTCTCTTCTCCATCTCAGTTCCTCTCTCTCTCTCTCTCTCTCTCCCTCTCTCTCTCTGCTTGTCTCTCCCTCCTTTCTTCTGCTCTAACTCTGTCTCTGTTCCCCTACCTCCCTCCCTCAAGTGCAGTCAAGCAGGTCACTTGGTCCGGGAAGGTGCTGAGCAAATCCCATGGCGGGGGGTGGGGTGGGGGGATTCCGTGCTCTTGACCTGGGTCCTTTCCCCCAAGGCTGGGAGCCAGGAGCCGGGAGCCAGGGCCTGCCTGCTGGAGGCTGTGAGGCATGGGGGTGGGGCACACAGGCCACATGACCTCTTGAAGGATGCCAACAGCTCCGGGAGAGGAGACGGGAGAATCTGGGCATGAGGCAGCTGGACTTGAGGTGGGACAGCCCGGGAGTTGCTCACTGGGTCTGCGGGCCAGGGTCATGGTGCAAGGTGGGGATGGAAATCCTCCTCCTCCTCCTCCTTCCAATCCCTCTTTTCTCTTCCTGCCCTTCTGTTTCTTCTCTCTGCCTGCTTTCTCCGTCTCTCATTCTTTCTCCTCACTCCTCATTTTCTCCTCCTCCCTGCATTTATCCTAGAGCTTGCATTTTCTTTCTTTTTCTTTCTCTCTCTCTTTCCTCCTTCCCCATCCCTCCTCCTCTTCTATCGATCAGTCTCCCCAGCTCTAGCCAACACGGAGGCCTTGGACGGTACTCACAGTCTTGCTTTAAAATTTATTGCCCAGTGAACGAGGCAGCAGATGGAAGTCTCCACCTCCCCACCCCCACCCTCTCTATCGCCTCATCCCAACAAAAGCCAATCTAGACACGAACCTCATCCATCAAATGCACCGATGTGGGGTTATTTATAGGCTACACCCTTCCAAGAAAGCAGAGTGTTTTTTCCTCCTCTCTCTCTCTTTTCTCTTTGAGCGTTCATAGCTCAGGAGTGAGAGGGACGGTGGGATTCGATATTCAAGAAGCTGCACAATGAGGTTCCCATCCGTCAGATTCTAGGGTAGGGGGGCGTAGAAGTGCCTTGATTGGAAATGAATTAATTAGAAGTGAGGCTCTTCAAGTCTCCAAGTTGGGTTATTTATAGTGTTCGGCTAATTTTGATAATTAACACTGGGGAAGAATAGTGAGTTCCGGGCAAGGCAGTGCCCGCCAACGGAGACGCGCTTCCCGCCCCGTCGCCGCCCCTCCCCACTTGCTCCATTTGGACTCTGTCAAAATAGGCTACTCCCTGCTGCTGAGGCCCTGGGTTTTCTAAAAGTAGAACAAAGGTGAGAAGGCCAAAGGCATAGGGGTTGCAGTAGGGGACTCAGGCTGTTGGAGGTCCAACGCTCTAGCACCAGTGCCCCTCTCCTCTCCTGGCCAGAAGGCCTTCCTGGAGAAGCAGGTGCCAGCTGCTGGTCCGGGTTGTATCTGCAGTGTAACCCACCACACTGGGAGAGTGGGAGACCGTGCACCCAGGCTCTGGGCATAGATATTCATTCTACCAAAGCAGCCAGGAGGAGAGAAGCTGGACCAACCAGGGTGACAGGAATCAGAGACAGCCAGATAGCTGCCGGGTTTGAAAGGAGAGCGGAGAATGGGAGAGCTTCTTGGAGAAGCAGGAGGTTTTGACCTGGAGCCTGCTGTCTGCCTGTGGGCAGGAAGGGCATTTCAAAGAGAGGCAGTGATCACCACCTACCAGGAAAGGGGCCTGCAGAATTTGCCAGCTCCCCTCAATCCATTTGTTGTCCGATCCCCTACCCTGTTCCCAAAACAGCTCAGCATTTCCATCCACAGCACCTTCCTGGACCAAGTGACCTGTTTGACTACACTTGAGGGAGGGAAGTAGGGGAACAGAGACAGAGCAGAAGAAAGGAGGGAGAGACAGCAGCACTCCCTGCTCTGCCCAGAATGCCCTGCCCTCTCCGCTGTGAGGGTCTACCATGGTTCAAGGCCAACTCTCCTGTCGCCTCCTCTGAGCCCAGCTGAGTTGGTGGCTTCCCGCCTCCAGGGCCTCCCTCACTTTGTTTAGTGGAATTCTCAGTGGTGGCAGGGAGGGCTGGTGGTAAAGACAGGACTGGAAAGATATGGAGGCTGGATTCTGAAAGGTCCTGGATGCCCCCCTAGAGTCTGGCCCCTTCCCTGGAAGTGATGGGGAACTGCTTTCTTGCCTGGGAGCTGGGCAGTGGGCTGCCCCGGACACCAGGGGGGTTCGGCAGGCAGAGATCACATTCCTTCCTGGGTTAAGGACCAACTCCCCACCCGGAGTGCAGGGCAGGGGGACCACCCCAGCGCAGGTACAGGAAGTGGTGGGAGGCCTTTCCCTCTGGGCCCCAGCAACCGTTTCTGCAGTCTCCTGTCCCACTGGAGTGCAGAGGCGGGTTGGGAACACGAAGAGGAACTTCAAATGCAACCGTCCTGCCTTGTGCTCTTGGAGGGAAGCTCCACTCCAGGGCCTGCCAAGGGCTGGGGCCAGACCGGAAATGGGATCATCTTGGATCAAGGGCTGTGGACTCTGCTTGTTCCCGCTGCCTGTGCCAGCTCCCCCGTCCTCCCCTCCTCCCCCTGCGGATGTTCTCAGGTGTCTTATCCAAATCCCTTCCCTGGCCACTCCCCTCTCGTCTCTTCTCTCTTGATCTGTGATAGAAAGAGGAAGGGAAGAAGGGGAGAGTCCTCCTCCTGGTGGCTTCTGCCTGTTCCCAATCTCCCCACCTTTGTATTGATGCAAGCTTCACCTCTCTGCCCACTGGCATCGAACTCCCCTGAGGGAAGCCTGCAGAGGCTGACCCTGCTGCCTCCTGTGTGCGCCCACATTCTTCAGCCTCTGGGCTCTGGACAGAGGGGCGCTGGGCCACCCCTGGGCTTGCCCCAGGTTGCCTGGGAGTTGCTGATATCACCATGCTCTAGCCTGAATCCTCTGTGGCAGACTGCAGTCCTCCTTGAGGACAGTGACTTCGTCCCCCCTCCTCCCCACACTGGGGCTTCCCAGTAGTGTGGAAATGAAGTATCTCTGTTGCCCATCCCACCCCACTTCACATCCAGTCATCCCACCCTACACCTGTGTCCTCGCCCTGTTCCCAGTGCCCACCAGCCTCCAGGCCCTGCTGCTCTCCCTGGCAGGGCATGTGGCACTGGCAGCTCCGGGCCAGGCCCCTGACCTCAGGCCACCACCGGCCAGCCCCCAGATACCTCTCAGTGCTTTTGCCTCGATTTTCAGCCCAGGGGCCTTTGGGGAGCCGCAATTCCGTCTCCAGCTTCCTCTGAAAGGAGAGCACATTTTTAATTAAAGTGGAAAAAGAGCTGAAAATCTGTTCGCATTTAATCATCTTGACGACCTTTTCGCTTAAGAGTTTCCAGCTGAGGTGGGGAGAGTGTATGGGGGGTGGGCAAAGACATTTCTCAAGACCGGGTCTGGGTCAGGAAGGAGGAGGGAGAGCCTCTACAGGGATGAATAATGGAACAGGAGCGGAGGTGGCTGGGGCTCTGAGTGCCGACTCAGCACTTCCCCGCTGGCTCCTTCAGGAGGTGCCCCCACCCTTCCTCCCTCCCCTCTCCTGGACACCCTGTAGGCTGGGCCGGGCTGGGCTGGACAAGAACCTGGGCTCAGACACCCCAGGGAGCAGGAGCAGGGGCCACGTGGGAAGGACAGTTCCCACGTGTCACAGGCGGGGGACACAGGTATGGAGGGGCACTGTGAGTGGCTTCTAGACACACAGAGAATTGGGGCGATGCTGAGGGGCCTAGCCCAGGCCTTCTTCACCACACCTGCTGAACCTGCTCTATAATCCCCTTCTCTGCAACTGCCTTACTGAGTGACTTGGAACATGTGGCACATGTCGCTGGGCCTCAGTTTCCCCAACTGTTGATGGCCTCTGGGCTACCTTCCACTTCTCAAATCCGACTCCCAGGATAGAATGTGTCATTGAGAACACTTGTGTCCCTGCCCAGGTGTAACACGGTCCTGTTTTGTTGTTGTTGTTGTTGTTGTTGTTTTGAGACAGAGTCTTGCTCTCGCCCAGGCTGGAGTGCAGTGGCACAATCTCAGCTCACTGCAACCTCCACCTCCCAGGTTCAAGCAATTATCCTGCCTCAGCCTCCCCAGTAGCTGGGACCACAGGTGCCTGCCATCAAGCTCGGCTAACTTGTTGTATTTTTAGTAGAGATGGGGTTTCACTGTGTTAGCCAGGATGGTCTCGAACTCCTGACCTTGTGATCCACCCCCTCTTCAGCCTCCCAAAGTGTTGGGATTATAGGTGTGAGCCGCCGTGCCTGGCCCAACACAGTCCGGTTTGATTGGGGAACTCCTTAGACATCCCCAAGGCCGTGGGCTGTGTATCTCCCCCTCCCTGCCCACCCCCCGCCAGTCCCACAGCCTGGGAGAGTATTGCACTGAATTTCTCCTCCGAGTTCCAGACCCACCTCTGTCCTCCTAAGGACTGTGTCTCCCTCCTCAGAGCAGGGGAACTTTCAGGTCTCAGACGAGCTTCCTCCAGGGTGGGGCTGTGTTTCTTCCTCCTCCTTCCTTGGAGGAAAGCACTGACTTGGCAAGTGGCATTGGTGGTACCGAAAGAGCTGGTGCAGGAAGAACTGGTGACTCGGTCTTCTGCTTTTAAATTTCCAGCCCTGTCTCAGGGGTCCCCTGGCCCAGACAACCTGGCCTTGCAATGGCAGGACTGGGAAGTGATACTCCTTCAGCTCCTCCCCTTCCTGAGCCCTCAGATGGGTCTTCCTTTGAAGGGGAGGCGGGACTTAGTCCAGACTGCATCCATGCCCTTTGCCCTCCCTGCTGGAAACCAACCCAGACAATTGCACTTGACCCCACTTCCCAGACAAGTCCAATTGAAGATAAGCTAGAGCCTGGGACGTCTCCTACCCCAGCGATTCCCGTGGGAATCTTGCTGGAGCTGGAGGCATATCACAGCTCTGGCTCTTATCAAAGCAGGAAGGACCCCGGGCCTTGGTCTCCAGTGCTGAAATGTCATCTCACCCCTCATCCGGCCTCCAGCCCGCAGGCACCATCAGCAGCAGCATCAAACAGAACAAGACTAATTGACATCTCTCCAGCTCATCTGACTTTCAAAGCACATTCACACTCAATACAGTACTTCCTTGACTCCTCAAAGTAATTTGGTGAGACTATCTTATGCCCACTTTACAAACGAGGAAAGTGAGGCTCAGAACAAGGAAGGGACTGTCACAAGGCCACACCGCAAATAAATGACAGACTAGTGCCTGTGTCTCCCAATGCCTCTTCCTCCTATCTTCCCATTGTTGACTTCACGCTGTTCCAGCCATGGTGTAGCTTATTTAGTTTCTCGTTAAAACATCCTAGCTGGTGCCATGGCTCACGCCTGTAATCCTAGCACTTTGGGAGGTGCCCACCTCATTTCACCCCTCCTCTGGTTGGACACTGGAATTGAAGGATAGAGGAAGTGATTCCTTCAAAGCAGGAAAAGTGAGAACTGGTGAAGATCACTTCCCTGGCTGGGCTTCACCCCTCCTCTCCTGTCCCCTAAGCCTAAATTCTGTAAATGCTTGTCAGGAGAGAGTCTGAGTAGTAGCTGGAGGGCAGAGTTCACTCTTTTGAGATGTAAGGGAGGCCTAGCACTTTGGGAGGTGGATTGCTTGAGCCCAGGAGTTTGAGACCAGACTGGTGAACATGGCATAACCTCATCTTTACAAAAAATATAATAATTAGCCTGACCTGGTGGTGCACGACTGCAGTCCCAGCTACTCATGGTGGCTGAAGTGGGAAGATCACTTGAGACTGGAAGTTTGAGCCTGCAGTGAGCTGTGATTGCACCACTGCACTCCAACCTGGGCAACAGAGCAAGACCCTGTCTCAAGAAAACCCCAAACCAACCAACCAACCAACCAACCAACCAACCAACCAAAACAAACAAAACAACAAACTAACAAACAAAACAAAAAACTATCCTGTCTGTCCTTGGATGCAAAACAAAAAGTGAAAAAGATGACTGGATCCTTCGGAACTGTCGGGCAGCTCTGCAGTCCTTCAAGGATGGGAAGAATCAAAGTTGAGAGTTGGGAGGAACTTCCTAGAGGAAGGTTCCTAGAGAACTGTGTGCTGTAGAGGTGAAGAGAGAGGCAGGACCAGAAGGTGGAGGTAAGGGGCTGGCTCCTAGACTCAGGGAGATGGCTGCCCTGGGGTATGGGGTACCCTCTGTGCCCTTCCCATTCAAGCACTTGGGTTTAGCATTGCCCACTCTGGGTACGCCTTCTCCAAGACAAAACCTGGGGAAGATGAAGTCCTCACCACCTGTGTTTGACTGAAGTGACCAGATCTTGTGACATTGACAGAGGTATGGGTGCCACACGGGGGAGTGGTGGGAGGGAGGGTGGCCTGGAAGGAAGACAACTGCAGATGTCATTCTACTGTCATGTCAAAGAAAAAGAGAAGACAGGCAAGGGCTTCGAGGTGGGAGAAGCTGGCGAATGCGGGTCAGATGGAGCTCCTTCCAGGATAGGGTGGAGGCGCACCAGCCCCTGAGGCTGCAGCAGACGATGCGGGAGGGCACTGTGCAACTGGCCCACTTTGATGCTCAAGTTAATCTAACTGGACTCCGACATTGCTAATTCCTCCCACCCCTCTCACTACTAATTCAGCTCTAGCATCAAAACTCGCCGACCCCAGACCAGTCCCCAGTCCCCACCCTGTTCCCTCATTGGACAGAACCCCCTTGCAGCCTAGAAGGAGTCAGCTCAGAGGTAATCACTGCATCATGCTTCAAAGCCACTAAGCAATCTCTGAATGGGGGCAGCAGGTTTCACTTACCTTGTCTGGCCGCCTGCCCGGGACAGATGGGATGCAGCTGGGGGAGGGCCCCACCTTGCCCTCCGCTCTCTCCCTGGCTCTCTGCATTGGAGATGGTTGCCTCCTTGCCCACCTTATTTCACCCCTCCTCTGGTTGGACACTGGAATTGAAGGATAGGGGAAGCGATTCCCCCAAAGCAGGAAAAGTGAGAACTGGTGAAGATCACTGCCCTGGATGGGCTCCATCCCTCCTCTCCTGTCCCCTAAGCCTAAATTCTATAAATGCATGTCAGGAGAGAGTCTGAGTACTAGCTGGAGGGCAGAGTTCACTCCTTTGAGATGGAAGTCCTATCTCCCCAATCCACAGGGTGGCTGCCAGTCTAGCTGGGGTGAAGGCTGGAGGGGCTGGGATGGATGGGAAGAGTGACCGGGGTAGATGGGAGAAGTGACTGGGGAAGGTGACTGTTGGCCTGGTACAGAACAGTGGCCACTTAAGGTACCACTGCTTCCTTCTGGAGGTCCTCTTCAAGCCTCAGTCTCTTCTTCTGTAAGATGGTGATCCCAGTACTGTACTTCCCTCATGGGACTGAAGTGGAGATGAAGGAGGTCAGGCAGTCCCAATAAGTGTGAGTTCTCATTGTCTGTGATCCCATTTCTACTTGGAAGTTGGCTGGAGCTGCAGGCTGGCTCCCCAGCAACTGCTGGGGACATGAGGCACAGGGAAGCTGTGAGCTGTGCTTTGCTGAGGGGCTGAGATGAGGGGGGTGGAGTGGAATGGGAGGACAGGGAGGACAGTGTGTGTTAAGGATGTTGCCTTCCTGGAGGGGCAAGGTGATGGTGGGGTGGTGAGTTATATAGAGGAGGAGTTGCCCCTCCCATTTGATTCCTAAAGATGCAGTTTGACGTGACTACCACTCCCAGCTCCATGTGGAATTGCACTGATGTTCTCCGCCCTTTCTCCTTAGAGTCACTATAGGACCAGGAAGCCTGGGGGTGGGGGGTGGGGAGAGGAGTCTTCTCTATGGGCACTCTATTATAGGAGATGGTTCTGAGGGACTCTCCAGGAACACTGCTGGCCTCTTGGTGCCCCCTGTGGGATCCCACCTGCTGGTCAGCACCTACGAGCCCTCTCTCCACGCCATATCCCACCGCTGTGGCTCCAAGTGCTGAGGATTAGGAGAGAGAGGGCTGGGAAGACAGTGTGGCTTGTTAAGCAGGGAGAAACTTTTGGAGCCCACTCATGTCTGGAGCCAGGAGTCGTGAACACTAGAGAGTTATACTCAGGCAGGCAGTGGCTCCATGAGCCTCTGATATTGTTCCTAGGAAAAGGAAGGGCCAGTGCATCCTGCCCTCACGAAGAATCTCTGCGGCTCGCGGTGGTGCAGATGTAGGAAGGTAGGTGTTGGAGGCCATGGCCATGGCAGCCGTGGTGGTGGTGACTATGGTGATCATAGTGACGGTGATAACTGTGGCCGTGTCATGGTGGTGATAGTTGTGATTCTGGTAGTGACACTAATGGCAGTGGCATGATGATGATGGTCATAGTGGTGCTGGTGTTGTTAGAAGCGGTGGTGATGGCGGCAGTGGGGGTGATGATGGTGATGGTAGTGGTAGTGGTCACAATGATGATGGTCATAGTGGTGCTGGTGTTGTTAGAAGCGGTGGTGATGGCGGCAGTGGGGGTGATGATGGTGATGGTAGTGGTAGTGGTCACAATGATGATGGTCATAGTGGTACTGGTTTTGGTATAGATGTTTGTGGTCATGGTGATAGTGGGAGTCTCAGCAAAGGAATATCCTGATCATATCCATGCTATCTGGTATGGTCAGTCAAGCCAAGACCTCACATTATAAACTAACTCTTCATGGCTGGGCGCGGTGGCTCACGCCTCTAATCCTAGCACTTGAGGAGGCTGAGGCGGGTGGATCACCTGAGGTCAGGAGATTGAGACCATCCTGGCCAACATGGTGAAACCCTGTCTCTATTAAAAATACAAAAATTAGCTGGGTGTGGTGGTGCGTGCCTGTAATCCCAGCTACTCGAGAGGCTGAGGCAGGAGAATCGCTTGAATCAGGGAGAAGGAGGTTGCAGTGAGCTGAGATCGTGCCACTGCACTCCAGCCTGGTGACAGAGTGAGACTCCAACTCAAAAATTAAAAATAAAATAAAGTAACTCTTCATATCAAATAAATAACACACTAGAACATCAGCTTCATAAGGAGCTGCATGAATCCCCAAGGCCTGCAGAATCCCCAAGGCCTAGAACAGTGTGTGGCACACAGCAGATGCTCAATAAATACATGTTGAATGAATAAAAGAGAAGTGATGAACACAGTGTTACTTCATCTGATCCTCACCACGCCCTTTCAAAATTCCCGTCTGATAGATAAGAAAACTGAGGCCAAAAGAGGTGATGTAACCTGCCTGAGGAGTCAGCAATGGGGAAGAGGGAGGGAGGAATAATACCCAGGCCTGTCCCACTCCCAGTGCAGTGCTCTTTCCTCCACACACTTTGCAGCCACTCTCCCCGCCAGCACTCAGCATTACATAGTGGTCTTGCACTTGGGTTTAATCATAGAAATACTGCTAATAATAGTAACAATTGCTGTTTGTAATTGTTTGAGTAAGGCTTAAATGATCAGGACCATGGAAATTATTAATAACCCAGGCCCAGCCATAGTAGTGTGGGTCATATTAAATTGTGTTGAGATGGATAACGTTAGCAATAATAGTAACTGGGATCATAAATTAATAATAGGAATATTTAAATTAATGCCACACTGTCGATGCCCTTAGTCATAAGCAGTTCGACGCTGCTGTTAGTACTAATGTTGCCCCTTCTTCCTGCCTTTTATGAATTCAGCTGAGAGGAAGGCAGGTCTAGAAAAGCAGCGGGAGGAAGAGACATCTTAGAAGCAGTCCCTAATGAAAGAATGACTCCTCGGTGATTTCTGAAGAGGTGCTCGTTGTCTGGCCTCTTATGACCAGCCATGAAGGTGGTGGCTCACCAGCATTCATGCTGAAAGCCACAATGATGTCTACCTGTCCTTTCCAGGACAGGGCTGTCCCCTGGACTTTGTGCGTTACACAAGAAGGAAATTCACAGGACAGGTATTTTTTCCCCCATGAATGAATGAATTAGCCTCAGCCGATCTTGGAAGTCAACTATGGACTGCTAGCGTGCCCTCTTCATGAGCACTGTTTTTTTATTTGTTTGTTTGTTTGTTTTTTGAGATGGAGTTTTTACTCTGTTGCCCAGGCTGGAGTGCAATGGCACTATCTCTGCTCACTGCAACCTCCGCCTCCTGGGTTCAAGTGATTCTTCTGCCTCAGCCTCCTGAGTAGCTGGGACTACAGGCGTGAGCCACCACACCAAGCTAATTTTAGTAGAGATGAGGTTTCACCATGTTGGCCAGGCTGGTCTTGAACTCTTGACCTCAGGTGACCCACCCGCCTCGGCCTCCCAAAGTGCTGGGATTACAGGCATGAGCCACTGTGTCTGGCCCACAAGTGCTCTTGATCTCCCTTTTGTTTCCATAACTGGGAAGGGTAGTGAGATTTTTTTTTTTTTCAAGGAGGAAACTGAAATCCGAACCTGGTTAAGATTTGGGTGCTGGGATGGGCTTTGCAGACACCCCCATCAACTCTGTGCTCCAGGGTCCTGACGAAGTCTGGGAACGAAGAAATGGAGGGAACAGGAAAGGGGTAAGCATGGGGGTGGGCGGCATACTTTTTGGGTTGGGAGGCATATTATTTGGACTTGGCAAGGTTTCTAAGGCAAGACGAGTTTGGTCCTAGTACATGGATGGGTACACAGATATGAGTCCATTTCACCACTTTTCTATTTATTCCCTTCTACAGAACTTTCTTGAACCCTACTGTATACCAGGAATTCAGAGAAGAAACCATAATCCCTGCCTGCAGAGCTCATAAGCCCATGGAGACACTCAGAGTCTGGTGAAGTTTATATTGTTGAAGATGCATCTGTTTGTTTGTTTATGGGTGTCAGTGTGCGTGTGCGCTCATGAATGTGTGTGTGCTTGTGTGACTGTTTACGTGTGAGGACTTATGCAGACACGACGGTATACATGCATGTGTGAATGCATAGGTATGTGCGTTTGAATGCCCGGATCACATATGTGCCCGTGTGCAGGCCTGGAGAGGTGCATGTATATGACAGTCAGGTCGGCAGGAGTGCATGAGGACGGTGTGGGCACACGTAAGTGCACGATCACACATACAGGTGAGCTTGAGAGTGTGTATTCCTGTGCATTGTGTGCACACCTGTGACCCCTTCAAACCCCTCATTTGAGAATCAAATGATGTTGGAATGGACTCCACCTTGAATGTCGATGGCCGAGGTCAGGCCGCCTGCACCCCTCCCCTTCCCCAGGCCTCTGCCCAGGGATCTCCTGCACTGGGAAGGGGAGGGGTGGGAATAGGGGTGGAGGTGGGGTGATGGGCGTAGATGAAGGGCAGGGAGGGCAAGCGGGCATTCTTACTGATAGGGGCCAGGTAGGGAGCAAGGCTCCAGGGAGAAGGTGAAGCCAGAGACGGAGGAAGATGGGTAAGAGAGTGAACCCTGTGGCGGGCCGCAGCCGGAGAGGAACAGAAACCGCAGTGGGGACGCCCTGGTCCCCGGGCCCACAGCATCCGGGACAGACACGCAGTAGTGCGGGCTGGGAACTGGG
>NW_012118488.1:3533339-3534416 GCF_000951035.1 Colobus angolensis palliatus
CAGCACAGCGCAGCCCCATCAGTCCGCAGAGCGAATCGAGCTGGAAACCGAGCGCTGCCGCGGGAGGCGGACGATGAGGGCAGGTGCCACCGGCCGCGCCATGGACGGGCCGCGCCTGCTGCTGTTGCTGCTTCTGGGGGTGAGTGCTAGCCGGAGGGGGCCCGCTCCCTTTCCCGGGATCAGAACTCCGAGGAGAGCCGGGCGCCGCCACCAAGGAAACAGAACAGAGCGCTGGGGTCCCAGATGCTGAGGGTGGTGGGAGAGGATCTCTGATGCCGGCACCACGAAGGAGGGTCTAGGGTTCCCGGAACGCAGAGGCAACCCTCCAGGGTGGAGATGCGGGCAAGACCGGAGTGCGGTTGCCGGTCCTCAGGTACCGCAGGGGGCGGTGGAGGAGCTGGGAGGGGTCTTTCAGGAGGGGGCATGGGGCTCTCGGATGCCTGGGTTCTTCGGAAGAGGACACTCGAATGTCGGGATCCCGAAGGGACTTTCCCCTCAGCATCTCGGTCTCTGGAGAGTCGTGGGACGGAACCAAGGCAAGAGAAGGAGGGGGAACTGGACGGTGACTAGAGATGTGAGGGGTGAGCTGGGTTGGGGCAGGGAGCCCAGGACGAGGGGATGGAACAATGGAAGAGGTCGGAGGGACTGGAGACAGAGGGGACCTGGCAAGGACAATGGGGACCGGCCAGACAATGGGGGGGAGGGGCGTCGGAGGGAGAGGTTGGGGAGCTGGAGAGCGGCTGAGAAGTGGGTTAGGGAGGGCAGAAGAGGAACGACGGCGAGGGCGACAGAGAGATAGAAGCAAAAGGAAAGCAGACGGAGCGGGCCGCGGACCCTAAAGCGGTCGGGGTCCTGCCTGCGCGCTGAGGGACAGTGAGACGAGAAGAGAGCGGAGGCTTGAACATTTCCAGCGCCTGTCCCGGCGCTCCTGCCCGCGGCCTCGCCCAGTCCTGGAATTGCGGCTGGGGATTTAAGGCTGGGAGGGGAGTGCCCATTTCGCCTGGGGGAACCCGCTGTTGGGGTTCCCCCACGGCCGACGGGCTCCTCCGACGCTCGTGTTCTCACGGCTTGAAGCAG
>NW_012118488.1:3534526-3564935 GCF_000951035.1 Colobus angolensis palliatus
GCCGCTGGGCACCTAACGAGACGGGAGCGCGCGCGGACGCCTCGGATTCTGCCGCGCGGTGTCTCGAGTCACTGACTCCGCAAAGGTCGGCGGGTTCTCGGGCTGCGCGCCTCCCCCAACCCAGCTGCGCTACCCGAGCGCCGCGCCCACCGCGCTCCGTGGGCTCCCGCTCCTCCAAGGGTCAGGATCCGGTCTGCGCCTCGCCTGGCTCTCAGTGCAAGCCGCTGGGCACCTAACGAGACGGGAGCGCGCGGACGCCTCGGATTCTGCCGCGCGGTGTCTCGAGTCACTGACTCCGCAAAGGTCGGCGGGTCCTCCGGGCGGTCCGACGAGGTTGTCAAATGTGTGGCCATGAACCGAATGCCCTGGAAGGTCTGGCAATGGAGGAGGCGTCTTCACTCTCCCTGCCAGCATCTTTCATCTGAGCACTGCGCACCAAATCCTGGCTTTACAGATACGGAGACTGAGGCTCTGAGAGTTTAAACGACTTGGCCGAGATCTCACAGCAAGTTGGGCCAGAGTCGTGGCTAGACTCCCCCGACCTGAGTCCCAACTCGGTACTCCCCCATCTTTTCAGGTGGTAGCCGCTGTCCCAGATCGGGGTCACAGCTGCGTTTTCCAGCAGGGGCGGGGTTGACACTGTCCGCAGAGTCAGGCGGCAGTAAAGCCTGCGGGTGAGGTGGGCAGAGATCCTGTCCGGGTGCGGGCCCCAGCCCAAAAGCTCAGCCCGGGTTCCCTGGAACTGTCAGGACCTGTGGCTGCGTCCGGGGATTTGGGAGCGACAGCGGGCACGTCTGCTGACTAACGCCGCTGGTTAGAGACGCTGCTCGGACGCGAGTGGACGCAGGAGGGCGGGTAGGAGGGACGGGGTGGTCTCTAGTCCCGATCCCAGAGGGGCGACGACGTGGGATCCGGGTCTGGGCAGGAGCGAGGGTCCAGGCGCGAAGACCCAGAAGGAGGGGAGCTGGGCATGGAGGGCCTGGGCGCTGGGGAAGGTGGACCTGCCGTCTGCAGCCCCTGCGGCTCCCGCCTCCGCCTCCGAGGACGGCTGCTCCGTCTGGGCTGGCTGTGCGCGGTCCGAGTTTCTTCCTGGGACGCGGCGCGAGAGAGAGGGCTGAAACCAGAGCGCGTCCCGGCGGGTCTGCTGGCGGGCCGCGCCGGTAATGGAGGCACTTTGTCATTCAGACGTCTGTAACCAGAGCCGCCGGGCTGGCTAATGCGCCTAATAGGGATGGAGCGAGGGCAGCAAATGGGCGTGCGTGAGCGGCCGGGCTGGGCTGGGGTGGATGGTGGATGGGGAGGCAGCTCCGTGGGGGGACGGGCCCCCACCCCACTGTGCCAGCCCAGTCGGACTCAAGCGCCTCGCTTCTTCCCTGGGGGACCGCGTGGGGAGGCGGGAATAATCGAATGTGCTGAGTTCCTACTACATGCCTTGCCCTGGTACTTTCTCTTGAGTTATTTAATCCTTATAAGGTCCTAGCAAGGTGAATTTCGCTATTCCCACTTCTTAGATGAGGAAACAGAGCCCTCCAGACTTTCAGGCCCGCGACCAGGCTCCCCCAGTGAGTGAGTGGTGGCGCCTTTCTTGGAACCCAGGATGCTTGGCCTGGGATGTTCTCTTTCCTACATATGCCAGGCTCCCTCCCGCCCCCTACCTTCCGGATCGTGGAAGGAGTCCTGGCTCTGAGAGATTAAATCGTGCCCTATGCCTTTGGCCCCACACATTTAGATCTGAGCCCCTTCTCCACACGCAGTGCCCCTGCCCCCTCTCAAGTCTCTATGCTACATTATCTTGGGTAATTAGCTCCTTTCCTCCCAACTCCTCTCCTACCCAAGGGGAGTGAGGGGCATGTGCCAGTGCCTCCCGTGGGTTTGCATCGACGCCTCCCGTGGGTTTGCATCGACCTCAAAAGGCCCTCCAGGTGTTTGAAAACCTCTCCCATCCCATGGCAGTGACCACGGCCCCATCCACTTAAGAGCCCTTTGCTGAAGCTGTTGTGAATGGCCAGGGCTGATTACACTGAAACATTCGGATGGTTTCAAATAATTTCAACTATTTTGCTGTTTCTCTCTTTTCTCTAATTAGAAAAAAAAAAAAGAAAATTCTTAAAAGTAAATTCCTCTAAGGATCCTTCCACCTTAGTTCCTTGTAAGCCTTGAAATGGCCAAAACAGAAAGATTACAAACGTTCTTAAAAATGGGCTGAAATCATTCTGTCAAATGTGAAATGACTAAGTGTAACACATACAAATTTCAGGGAAATGTATCTGTCATTCCTATAAATTAATCCTTTTGGATCTGATTTTGGAGCAATTAACCTGAATGTTTAGTCACCCCTCCCTACTTGGCTAAACTCTCCCCTCCTGCCTGGGGTCTCCCTAAGACGAGATGCTTCTTTGATAACTAACATTTATTCAATTCCTACTAAATTCCTACTATAGACCAGACATATTTGCATAAATTATTTCACTTAATTCTCCCAGCAATCCTGGGCAGTAGACATTATCAACCCAATGTTTTAGGTGAGAAAAACTGAGGTTTAGGGAGATTAAGTAGCTTACCCAAAGCAACATACTATTTTTTTTTTTTTTTTTAGCAACATTCTATTAAGAAGCAGATCTAGGATTTTACAACATAGGGAACATAAAACAAGCACAGGAAACACATGGTTACTAATTATCTGGCCCCTACTCCAAATGCAAGTTTTAAGAGAAGAGAGAGGACCTCAGGCTGCAGCAGGGAGAACAGGCTTCTTGGCAGGGGCATTTGCACAAAGCCTTCACACCACCCAAGACCACTGTAGACAGACTTCCTCAGCTATCCAGAGCCCAACTAACTGGAACACAGCCGATGGCCACAAAGTAGACCCTGGAGGACAGAAAAGAGGGGTCTCAAAGTACATAAACACCTTACTCACTTGTGTAATACTTACAGCAATCCTAAGATGCAGGTACTGTCATCATTACCTAATTATGAAGAAACTGAGGCACAGAGATTCAAAACTTGACCCAGGTCAAGTGAGGAGCCAGGATTTAGAGTGGCGCGAGAGCTCACACATTGTACTCAGAGGCTTGCCTCCTCCTGGTTCAGATCCTATTTCTATACCTTTCTTTTCTTTTTTTTTTTTTTTTTTTTGAGACGGAGTGTCACTCTGTTGCCCAGGCTGGAGTGCAGTGGCACGATCTCAACTCACTGCAACCTCCGCCTCCTGGGTTCAAGCGATTCTCCTGCCTCAGCCTCCCAAGTACCTGGGACTACAGGTGCCTGCCACCACACCTGGCTAATTTTTTGTATTTTTAGTAGAGACGGGTTTTCACCATGTTAGCCAGGATGGTCTCGATCTCCTGACCTCGTGATCTGCCCACCTCAGCCTCCCAAAGTTTTGGGATTACAGGCGTGAGCCACCGCGCCCGGGCAGCACATACCTTTCTACCAAGGCAAGTTCCACAGTTTCTGAATATTCAATTAGACCTTAAATAGATTAGCGTGGTGCAGGAAGGGCTGCTTCAGGTCACACTGGTAGCAGCAAGAAGTGACAACTGATACCTTGACAGGAAGGAAGGAAACAGAAAAACTATATTAAAAAAAAAAAAGGCTGACAGGAGAACTCAAAAAGACAAAAGTGTGGTAATTTGTGAAAAGAACACAAGAGTTTCCCTGCATTGCAGCCCAGAATAATCGCTGGTGTAAATACAGAGTCCCTGAGTCATGGGAAGCCATGAAGATTTGCTCCAGAGACAGGGAAGGGTGCAGCCACCATGGTGAAAAGGAAAAATGATGAGCAGCAAAGCCTGGCAGTCGGGAATCTCAGCTAACCAACAGTCGCTCTCCCAGAGTTCTGGGTAATTGAGGTCATATAGTATTTTCATGTATTTCAACTCCACATGTGTATGCATTGCGTCCCTACTGCATGCCAGATACCCCATCAGGCCCTGGGGCAATCCAGCTCCCTCAGGGAGCTGACAGTCCAGTAAGGGAGTCTATAAAGTTCAGGCCAGGCAAGAGCAGAGAGAACCGGAGAACAGGCTGGATGTGTAACATGGCAGCCCCACCTAATCCGCAAGGAGTGGATGCCACAGGACCACTTCCTCGAGGAAGTGACATTTAAGCAGAGCCCTAAGGGATGAAAAGAAATCAGAACAGGCCCTTCTGGAATCTTGCCTCTTGAGGGAAAGCCTGCATCTGGGACCCCGAGCCTCCTGGTCTGCAGATGTTCCCAGCACTGAGTGTGTTGCTGCCTGGGAGGAGGTGCGGCAACACCAAGGTTTCCCCTCCTCTGCTGCCTGTGCCTGTTCTGCTGGTCTCATGGGGACCACAGGCTCCCTCATGGGTTGATCCAACCTGTCTATTTCCTCCCCCACCCTGAATCCTCTGTTTCCTTCCCCACCAAACCCTGATGAGACTGCAGGATATTTTAAAAGGCTGGAGGGAAAGGAGTGTCTTGGCCATGATCTGGCCAATGTGAAAGAAGCAGAATGCCCAAAACAAGCTTGTAAAGCTTCCTTCTAGTCCCACGACCCCAGAGCCCATACTTCTCAGCATCAAATGAGGGCTGCATGGTCTGGAGCCAGCAAAGCAGGCTTTGGAGTTTTATTAGACATTAAGTATTTTTAAGGAACAGAAATATAAAGCAAGCCTCCAGCAGCCCCTCCCCCTGGGGAATCTGGTGTTAAATTGTTCCATCCATGAGCAAAGATGCTTCAGTGGCAGGAACCTGACTCCCCTTTCCCTTGGTTCCAGCGCTGTTCCCAGTGACCACGTGGGGGAGGGGGAGGACTGGTGGCTGAAAATCAAACCCTGGCAGGGCAGGGATGCTGGCTGGTGAGAGCAGCCACTGTCCCATCACTGATAACAGTCTCCCTTCCCTCCATCTCAGTGCCAGGCTTTTGCCAAACAGTTGGTCTTTTGCCCTGGTACCAGGCTGTTGCCATCTCTGTAAAGAGATGAAGACTCAGAGGGAAGTTGGGCAGGCAAGACCCCCAGTGCAGAGTCAGGATTCAAACCCAAGACCCTAGCCCTCTGCTTTCTGCTCTTGGGCATGGATATCTCCCATTTATTATTTAATATGTGGAATTAAGAACCTGGAGTAGGGCCCTACTGGCATTTGTTAGAAAAAGGCCCTCCTCTGGGTAGATGCAGCCCTGCAGGTGCAAAGCTTAGTGAATGGAGTTTGGGCTAGGTTTCAGCTCTACTTGCCCCGTTGGCTGGGAGCCCTGTACAAGCTACAACCTGTCCAACCACTGATGACATCCCTGTTGGTAGGCCCTCCGCTGGGCCTCAGGCCACCTTCCCCATGTGGTGTATCCTTGGGATTCCAGGAGTTGCTGTAACCCCAAGATGAACTTTGCAGAAGGTCAGCAGCTGAAGCTCTGACCTCACACCCCCAGCAGCCTGCACAGGCATACTGTCCCTCAATTGCCTTTCCCCTGTCAGCTTTGATGTGCCTAATGCCTCCCTGGTGAGCTCATCCCAGCCCAGGTGGTTCTAATAGAAGGCAGTGGGAGGGGGGTGTTTGATTCCCCGGAAGAACCCCCCGCCTTTCTCCTGCCAGTCTGACCCTCTGATCTGCCTCCATCCAGGTGTCCCTTGGAGGTGCCAAGGAGGCATGCCCCACAGGCCTGTACACACACAGCGGCGAGTGCTGCAAAGCCTGCAACCTGGGCGAAGGTGTGGCCCAGCCTTGTGGAGCCAACCAGACCGTGTGTGAGCCCTGCCTGGACAGTGAGTAGAGGGTGGCGGGCAGCAGGAGGGGAGAAGAATGGGGGTGGGGAGGAGAGGGGTGAAAGGGAGGGGTGCTGGGAGGAGCATGCCCAGTAGAGGCCTTCTAAGTGGGAAGGGTCCCCTGCCCACCACTGTAAGGTCACCAGAAGTGGGTCTGACCCAGTGTAGGAGGCGTTTCTCCCAGATGGGAGAAGCTGAGAATGGAGAAGGGAAGTGTGCAGAGGGAGGAGGGGAACCCCATAGGGGATCTCCAAGGGGTGCCCATTCCCAGCTCCTGAGAAGGCAGAGGCCTGGTAGAAGAGTGTGGCCAAGCAGGGAGGAATAGCTGATGCTAAGACCAGCTAAAAATATCATCTGCACTGCAAAATCAATGGCTGCCACTTATCCCTGGTGTGTTTGGGGGAAGGGAGAGGAGGATCAAATCCTGGCTGCCCTGGAGGCTGACCTTGGGGGATCCTGGGGGTGTGGCTGCTCTCCCCCACAGACCAACTCTTCTCCAGCTTTGACCAGGAAGCAGAGTTTTCCCGAGGCAGCAGGGATAGGGGTCCTGAAGACATCCTTATTGTTGGGTGACAGAGGGGAGGGGAGGGGAGGGGAGATGGGGAGCTGTGACCATTCCTGCCTGGGATTCTTTCTTCCTTCCTTCCTTTCTTTCCTTCCTTCCTTCCTTCCTTCTTTCTTTCTTTCCTTTCTTTTTCTTTCTTTCTCTCTTTCCTTCCTTCCTCCCTCCCTCCTTCCTTCCTTTCTTTCTTTCTCTTTCTTTCTCTCTCTCTTTCTTTTCCTTCCTTCCTTCCTTCCTTCCCTCCCTCCCTGCCTCCATCTCTCTCTCTCACTTTCTCTCTTTCTTTCCTTCCTTCCTTCCTTTCTTTTCTTTTCTTTTATTTTCTTTCTTTCTTTCTTTCTGGCAGAGTCTTGCTCTGTTGCCCAGGTTGGGAGTGCAATGGCATGATCTCGACTCACTGCAACCTCCACCTTCTGGTTCAAGTGATTCTCATGCCTCAGCCTCCTGAGTAGCTGGGACTACAGGTGCATGCCACCATGCCTGGTTAATTCTTGTATTTTTAGTAGAGATGGGGTTTTACCATGTGGACCAGACTGGTCTCAAACTTCTGGCCTCAAGTGATCCACCTGCCTCAGTCTCCCAAAGTGTTGGGATTAGAGGCGTGAACCACCAAGCTCAACCCTGCCTGGGATTTCTTTCAGGAGGGGAGCGAATCTCATCTTCCAGGGCTGGTGGGTCTGGGCCTCTTAGCCCCAGTCTTGTCCAGGGTCTGAATCCCCTCGTGTTTTGAGTCAGGAGTCTTGGTTCCTGATGGGTGCCCTCAGTCCTCAGTTGCTGCCTTTGGACCATGGGCTCCCTGCCCTTTTCCTGATGACTGCCACTCAGAACCTGCCTTCTACCTGGCACTTGATGCCCACCTGGAGGGCTCAAGGGAACCATACTCAGATTATTCTTTAATCCGGCTGGGAATCAGGGGATAGAGCTGGGGCCTCTGAATCCACCTGTGGACCTAGTATTACCTCTCTGGATGTCCCCCCTGAGTCTATCTGTCCTTAAGGCAACCCCAACTCTTGGTGTTCCCCAGACACACTGTTTCCCTTCTCTGTGCTTGTGGATCCTGCTCTGCATTCCACAGCCAAGAGATGCCTGGGCGTACGTGTGGAGGTGGGACATCCTCCAATGCCTTTGCCATCTTGCTGTCTGGCCTAACAGGGTTTCCATCCCAGGGCGGGGGTGGCCAACCATCAGCTATCCCAGAACCTCCAAATCTGCCTCTCTCGCTTCCTAGTCTCCAGCCCAGGGCTCTCCTCCCAGGACCTAAATGATGGGAACCCTTTCCCTTCAGTCAAAGGATCTTCAGCGGGAGGTGGGGTGGAGGACACCAGGAGAGGGAAGTTCCAGAATCTCTGGAAGGGAAGGGAGGCAGGCAGGGAGATGGCTTTGAGAATCCTCCCTTCCACTTCCTCCCTCCCCTCCCTTTTCCCCTCCTTCCCTGTCTCCTCCTCCTCCACCTCCAGCTGTGTTAACAGGCTGCCTTTACAAGCCCGCTTTATGGGATGGAGACCCCAGTGGACTTTCCCTCTATCCTTAAAACATTTCCACAAGGAAACCTATTAAGCCCCTGCCTTCATTCTCTGCCAAAAAAGACCACATTTTTCACACCACCTAAAACCCTCTCCCAGGAGTTTTCTGCTAATTTTCTGTGTTTTGCCATGAACAGGGTTCTCCTTTTCCCCTCCTGTGTGACTAGACTTACCCTCTGTCACATGCCAGCCAGCCAGGACCCTCTTGTTTGTATAGATCAGACATCTTGCCTTGGCTGTTTGTGTTTGGACGTTCTTTCTGCTGTCTGACCATATTCCTACCACCAAAGTTCACTGTTCTTATCGCTCCCAACCCGCATGGGGCCCAGTCTTTATAGGATCCCAACTACATGCCAAGACTTTACGGCTGAATTTCATTTATTCCTCACCACAACCCTGTGACTGCAGATATTGCTCCTTATTTTTACAGAGAAAGAAAAAGCTCAGAGAGGTTAAGTAAAACACCTGAAGTCACACAGCTAATAAGCGATGGAAGTAGATTTTGAATCCAGATCTGTCTGCTCCTAGGAAAAGGGATACAGGGTTCCTCTGTCAGAACTGACTTGAAACTGAAGTCTCCCTCCAGGCCCTTCTTCCTGGGTCTTTCCTTCTCTCCTCTACCCTTTTCTCTTTTCTTCTTCTTCTTTTTTCTTTCTTTTTTTAGACAGTGCCTCACTCTGTCACCCAGGCTGGAGTGCACTGGTGCAATCTTGGCTCACTGTAACCTCTGCCTCGAAGCTCAAGCAATCCTCCCACCTCAGCTTTCCGAGTAGCTGGGATTACAGGTGCACACCACCACACCCAGCTAATTTTTGTAGTTTTTGTAGAGATGGGGTTGTGCCATGTTGGCCAGGCTGGTCTTGAACTCCTGGCCTCAGGTGATCTGCCTGCCTTGGTCTCCCAAAGTACTGGGATTACAGGAGTAAGCCACCACGCCCAACCTCTGTCCCCAATTCTGCCCCTTTCACTTCTCTCTGGCTTTTCCTTCTTTGCCTCCCTATCCCCCCACCACACCCCCCAAGCCAGTGACCCCTTGCTCCATCTTGTCTCTGACACCTTTGAATAATGTTAAGACCCCACCCCCCCAACAGGCCTCAGTTTCCCCCAGTGGTGCTTTAGCCTTTCTGCTTCTGCTTCCACATTCTGAACAATCTGTCCTTCCCTAGTTCTCAGGTTCCTAAATCTATGTTCTTTCTGTCCTTGGAGCAAGGATAGGTCCTGCCAGATCCAGGTTGGCACAGAGTTCTCCACCCAAGGCTGGAAGGGGTGAAGAAGATCTGGCCCTGCTCCTTCCCCTCCCTGTACAAGGAGGCAAGGACCCTGGCATGCCTGGCCTCCTCCTTATTCTGGAGTGCACATCCGCTAATTAAGAAAACATGAGTGAAGAATGAGCTTGGACATCTCCCTTGCATGCTGGCTGAAAGGGCAGAGGACGTATGTGCAGATCTCAAAAGGGTGATCATACACAGTTGTGCAGCTTGTGTACTGCTCAACAATATCCATCTGAGAGACTGAGTGTGGGCTAAGAGCCAGCTCTCTAGCTTCAGTGGCTCCTGCCTTACCTGAACCCTCTTGCCTGCTGGTCCATCCCACCCTCAGGAGCCAAGCCCTTCAGCAGCGTGGGGGTAGCGCCAGGGTGGGAAATTCTGCTGTCTAACCCAGGTCACTCCCATTCAGGGTGCATCTGAGCCCACACCTGTGTGAAGAGGAACTGAAGGCAGATGAGGCAGGAGGCCCCCTAGGGGAAGGCCTACCTTGCCTGGACTGGGTTAGCAGCCCAGTTTTGGCCCGCGGGGAGGGCTGGGTGGGAACTACGTTCAGATTATTCGTTAATCATGCTGGGAACACCCTACAGGCCTGGGAAGTCTCAAAGAGAATTTGCCAAGAAACTTACCGGCACCAGCTGGGTTATCCGGGAAAGCCTCCTGGCCGGCCAGTGCTTCTGGAGGCTGAAGGAAGCGGCTCCGGGCCTCCTTTCCCCTTACCCAGTTGGCTGCCACCAACTTTCACCAGCCTAGGGGTCAAAGTCCCTTGGAAGAGGGTGGGAGTCGATGGGAAGGCGAGGCTGAAGGAGGAAGTCAGCGTCCTGGCAGGCAATGGGGGAGGGAGAGACTCCAGGCTCCTGCGTCCCGGGTGCCCAAAGAGCAGACGACTAAATCTGGTGTCCGCTGCGCTCAGGTGTGACGTTCTCCGACGTGGTGAGCGCGACCGAGCCGTGCAAGCCGTGCACCGAGTGCGTGGGGCTTCAGAGCATGTCGGCGCCGTGCGTGGAGGCCGACGACGCCGTGTGCCGCTGTGCCTACGGCTACTACCAGGACGAGACGACCGGGCGCTGCGAGGCGTGCCGCGTGTGCGAGGCGGGCTCGGGCCTCGTATTCTCGTGCCAGGACAAGCAGAACACCGTGTGCGAGGAGTGCCCCGACGGCACGTATTCAGATGAGGCCAACCACGTGGACCCGTGCCTGCCCTGCACCGTGTGCGAGGACACTGAGCGCCAGCTGCGCGAGTGCACACGCTGGGCCGACGCCGAGTGCGAGGGTGAGCGCTGTTCGGGAGCCGGCAGTAGGGGGTGCGGGGGTGGGTTGGGGCCATAAGGAAGGGCTCCCTCTGGAGGTCGACAAAGACCCCGCCTGGCCTGCTGGGGCAGCTTTGTGACCTTAAGGCAGCGTGCACGTTCCCTGAGCTTCAGTCCCTTCCTGGTAACCTGAGGGAGGAGGTCGTTGCCGATCCTGTCTCACCAAAGAACCCCTCTCACTGTTTCCTTCTTTTGGCTAAGTGTTTGGAAACTGGGGGGTTCTCATTGTCCCAGGCCGCGGGTACTACATTGTAACTCATCCTCGGGGACTCATTTCTCTGTGACTGCCCGCTAGTGATTAGATGGACAGCAAGCAGCTCGAAGGTGGCCACCACCCCCAGGGCACAGCACAGAACAGGAGGGGTCTGATCCATGAGGCAGGCTTTCTGAACTGAAAGAACAGCTTGAGGACCCTCAGGAGCTGGGACCCTTTGACTCTGAGCCCTGGTCTAGGTCCATGGTGGGTTTTGGCTCTGGGACCTGAGATGGAACCCACCCTGTCCATTCCTGTCTCTGGGCCACAGTTTCCTCACTGGTCATATGGTTGCCAGGGTTGTTGCAGGTTAGGGAGCACAGTGGGGCTGGCCCACTTCAGCTTGCCCTGTCTAGGGGAGGGGTCAACCGTGTTTTGCAGTTTAGTGAAGGATGAGGGGCGTGCAGGGAACACCAAGGAGGGGCTCTGTGGAGGAAGGAGGGGAGGGGCAGACCTGGGGCTCAAAAGCCCGGGGACAAGGGAGTGCATGCTCGTGGCTGTTAGTTCCAGGGGTGAAGGGGAGCTGAGTGTGCCCTTAGCCAGGCACAGGCCCGAAGGAGATGGGGTGATTCCAGGGATGGGAGGAGGAAGCCCCACGGGAGCCAGGGCAGAGCTGTTTTGGTCTCTGGTTGGTGACATCCGTCTCAGGGGAGACGGGTGGGCTTTTCCACTTCAGGGAGAGGCTGGCAGTGCCTTTACATCCTGCTTATCATCCTGTGGCCATGCACACATCGAGCTATTTCCCTTTGAGACCTAACCTTCATCCTCAGGTTGCTTTTACCCTGAGCAGGCAATACAGCACCTCCTTCAGTGAGTCCCCAGTTTGATGGGAGAGAGAGCCTTCGCCCAGTCTAATGAGAGAGACATGGTCCCAGCACTTAGTCCCCAGCTGAAGGAGAGACAGCCCTCACTTTAGAAATCCCCCATTCTGATGGAGGCAGTAGAGCTTCTGCCTCAGTCAGCACCCAGATCTCCTGCCCCTGGGGACCCTCCAGTCTGATAGGGGCTCCCACATCCCACACCTGCCTTCCAAGTCCTGTGATCTTTGGCTCTAGGAGCTCAGGATGGGAAGGGCTGTTGGGCTAAGGCCAGGTTGAACTCAAAGCTGCCTGCCTTGGAGAAGGAATGAGGAGTGGGAGTAGGATGTGGTGGTTCTGGTGGCAATTGCCCTGGGCCAGGAGACAGGCAAGTGGCATCAGGCACCAGGCAGAGCGCAGGGAGGGTTTCAGCAGCCAGGCATCGGGGAAGCGGGCAGCACATTTCTGCGGACAAGTCCAGACCAGCCAGCTGGGGGCGGGGTTGGGGAGACTTAGGGGCGCTGCTAGAGCAAAGAAAGGTGGTGGCTGCGGGAAGAGCAGGCTTTGTGTTTTGGGGCATTCACAGATTCCTCTCAGATCCCAGCCCACTTTCCCAGCCACCCCGAAGGAGGAGGGTGCTCCTGAGGGAATGTGTTCATCCTGGACCTTGTTCCCCTTTCAGCTTCAGGCTCTGAAGCATTAAATGTCAGCTCTGGAACGAGGGACCATTTCAGGAAATGGAATTTGATTCTTGGTTTGGGTGCCCCCTCCCCTCCAGCTTACCATACTTTCCCCCGCATATAAGTTTCAGGTGTCAACATGGTGACTCACCCACCCTTAGGGCAGAAGGGCTCCCCACTGCCCCAGTGAAACTCGTTTTGAGTAGGGGTAACCTTGTCCCTCCATCCAGCCCGGAAATGGCTGTCAGGACCTGCCAAGGGCTTAGTACGGGGGAATGCTAGTGGACATGGCCACATCTGGATCTCATCCTCCTGCCCTCATCAGAGGGGTTTGGAGAGATGGGGGCAGCTCCCCGAGAGTCAGCGCCGCCTCTAGTCTGGCCATGCCTTGCTACCCTCCCAGCCCTCCCCTACCGTGCTCTGATCTCGGTCCCAGCCCTCCCCTACCGTGCTCTCATCTCAGTGATGCTCTCATTCACGGGCACTCAGACATGCACACTCTTTCAGCCTCTGGCTTGGGGTCAGTCTGAGCTGAGCTGTGTCTCCAGCCTCTGGACTTGGGCTGCCCCCCAGCTTGCCCAGTCCCCTGGTAGAGCAAGAGAAGACTCTCCCCAGTCCAACGCTCCACCTGGGGCTGCCAGAAGACAGGGCTCCGTCTCCTTCACTCCCTCTGGCCCCTCCCAGGACTGAGACGGGAAAGGGTGGGATGGGTGACAGATGGCAGCCCCTCACCGCTGGCAGCCAGATAGATTCTAGATTCACATCTGGGGGCTTTGCCCCTCAGAAAGTGCTGAAAACGGGCCTTTGAAGCATTTTCATCTTGAGTATAAGAGGCCAGAAGATGGGTGGCAGCTTCCACTCGTGCTTGGGAGTCCAGACCCCAAAACCACAGCCCTGTCGGTGCAACCCGTGTGGCCGCTTCACTTCTGACCACATTCCCTGTCCAGAGAGAGAAGTGCCCCTGCTACCTCCCTGCCCCTGCCCCTGCCCTGTCACCATCTCAGGCCGCCTGCCCCCTTCTCCCACACTGCTAGGTGGGCCAGCCCCTCCCACCACAGCGGATGTCATATCTGGGGGTCTGACACCAGGGATGGTACTAGGGGGAAGTGACAAGGTCCCAGAGACTCAGAAGGAGGAATCGAGGAACCAGAGTGGGCAGAGCTGGGAGCAAGGTACCCTCCCCTTCACCCCATTGGCATGTCCTGTCTGCTTTCCCTCCCTGCCCCAGGTGTGGGAAGCGAGGAGGGATGGGGTAGGCAACTTTGCCCAGACAAGTATCCCCAGGCCGTCCAGATCCCACAACCGCTAGCACTGCCCCTAGCTGTGTGGCAGAATGGAAAATCCCACCCACTGGTGCCAGGAAGGGCTGGGTCCCCTGCCAGGGAGGCTGGCAATGTCCAGCTAGCATGAGAGGGTCTCAGTGGGTGGCAAGTCACAGTCTGCCTCGGGGCTGAGGCATTGAGCTCTCATGGGCCCCCTCTCCACTGGCTCTCTGCTTCCTGACCAAGGAGGGCTGGGGCTACCTGACGCTGTCGTCTCTGGGTGGCAAGATCAGGCTAGGTGGGAGCCAGACAAGGCAGGAAGCAGAGGCTGGCCACTGTCCAAGGGCTGGCTGGAGGGAGGCAATCCAGCTGCCCCCGCATCCCTCCTCTCCACCCAAGCCTAGAGCCTAGGACATGAGGTCAAAAAGTCAGGGAATGCTCTTAAGGAGGTGGTGTGGGGAAAGCACCTCTCTGACCAGACCTGTGTACACTCTTCTTTCCTTAGGACGGGGGTGACTGGGGTCATCTAGGACAAGCTGGGGCCAGAGAGACATTTCCCAGAGTGATTCCAGCTCAAGGCCTACCTGTGGCCAGGCTTTGTGTGTTTGCTCCCAGACAGCCCTCTCTAGGTACCCAGGGAGGTGGAATAGAATTCCAGGACCATAGCCCCAGATGGAAGGGAGCTTAGAGACCATCTCTCTTAATAGCCCCATTAGATAGATAAGAAAATCGAGGTTCTGAGAGAAAAAGGGGCTGGGCCAGAGTCACCCAGCAAGTCAGTGGCAAAGCTGAAGCAGATGCAGCTCTGTGGGCCCATAGGCCTTGCTCTTTAGCGTCATGACATCAGGCACACAATCCCAGCCCCCACGCTGTGCATAACAGCTGGGCACAAGAGCACCCGGAGCCAGGGTGGGGACACAGGAAGAACACTGCAGTGGGTTACAGCTAAAAGGGAGGGGCGGGGGAAGTGGGTCCTCACTCCTGTGACCTTTTCTCCCAGAGATCCCTGGCCGTTGGATTACAAGGTCCACACCCCCCGAGGGCTCTGACAGCACAGCCCCCAGCACCCAGGAGCCTGAGGCACCTCCAGAACAAGACCTCATAGCCAGCACGGTGGCAGATGTGGTGACCACAGTGATGGGCAGCTCCCAGCCCGTGGTAACCCGAGGCACCACCGACAACCTCATCCCCGTCTATTGCTCCATCCTGGCTGCTGTGGTTGTGGGCCTTGTGGCCTACATAGCCTTCAAGAGGTAAGAGAGGGCACAGTGGCAACAGAGAGGGGAGATGTTTGCCCTCAAGGAAGACTTTACTGTGACCTTGACCTGAAAACACACACACCCTTTTAACTCAACCCCAAACCAAGCTCATCCTCACTCATCATCTGCTGCCCTACTCCAGGGTGCAGCAGGTCAGCAGGAGGTGAGGGGAGAGGATCCACCCTGTCCTGTCCTGTCCTCTCCTGCCCTATCCTGGCTCCAGCCCCTCCCACTCCCTTGCCGTACCACTCCCTGATTCCCCAGCCCCCAACTGCCTGTGTCTTCATCCCCCAACCTCCTTTACCTCACAGTCACCTGCGTGTGCATACGTCTCTTCCCCTTCCCTTGTCACACTGGGAATGCTGTGGCACCCACATCCAGGAATCCAGGAATGCACAAACTCCCAGAAGGCGTTTTAAAGCTTTAAATGCATTTTCCATTCTTTCTAAAAAAAAAAAAAAAATCATCAAAGTAACACGTGCATGTTTAGGAAAATGCAAACAAGGCCAATATCTTTCAAAGCAAAAGTAAAAGCCCCCTTTTATCTCCCCAAATCCTACTCCTCTCCTCCTTATTGGAATCTGTTTGAAATGGATCCTTCCCAACTATTTTCTGTGTGTGTTTTTTATAAACATGTATATAAACCTTTTATAATTACATGTAAACATGGAGGGCTTTTTAGGCATCAGTGAGATCACATTGTACATATTCTGTAGCTTACTTTTTTCACTCAATCTCCCTCAGGAGACCTTTCCTCAGGAATGTAGATTAGCTGATCATTTGTAACCACTCATTCAATAGTATGGATGGATGGTAATTTATTTAGCCAGTCCCCTATTGATGGACATTTGTTTTTTTTTCCAGGTTTTTGTTATTGCTTATAATTGCAGAGGAAATCCTTGTATGTATCACTGCCCACATGTGGGAGTATTTTAGAAGGGTAGATTGGGAGAAGAGGAGTTCCTGAGCAGTCACTTATTGCTGCACTGCTCATTCCAGGAACATTTACTGAACACTTACAGAGGGCCCCTCATGGAGCTTTCAGGGTAGGTGGGGGGCAGATGTGCAAAGAGGAGCCTTAGATGCTGGGGTGGCGGTTACAGTTGGGCACTCGCCATGCCCCTGGCCCTCGCACAGCAGAGCACAGATACCTCAGCTGCATCCGCCGCTACGGCCCCCCGCCCCCTGAGACCTGGCCTGTCCTCTGGCTCCAGGTGGAACAGCTGCAAGCAGAACAAGCAAGGAGCCAACAGCCGGCCAGTGAACCAGACGCCCCCACCAGAGGGAGAAAAACTCCATAGCGACAGTGGCATCTCCGTGGACAGCCAGAGCCTGCATGACCAGCAGCCCCACACGCAGACGGCCTCGGGCCAGGGTGAGCAGGGGCCCTGCTGAGGAGCTGAGTCTGAGGAGCTGAGTTGGAGCTGAGGCTGAGGAAACAGAAGCAATTAAGATTAGACTCCAGGAAGGACTGTGAGAGGAGGGGGAGGCAGGGCTGGCTCAGCAGTGCCCCTGTAGATGGATGGAGAGGCTGGCTGAGGGGAATGGGAGGGAGAGGTCCTCTCCAGGGAAGGACTTGGGAAATGGAGGCTTTTACAAGTTGGAGCATCCAGACTCATCAAGCTAATTGTCCCCCCTGGGGGCTAATTACTGCCCAAAGTAGCTGCAATTAGCCTCCTGCCCTGGACTTCTGGGGAACAAGTAGTTAAGTGTGTACCCTAATTAGTGGCCCATAGCCCAGCTCCAGGACACTTGCTGTAGATGTCTGGCACTGAGAAGCCCTGTCTCCTCCTTTGCTATGATTAATTGCTGGGGGGGAAGAGAGGAGAGATGGGGGTAGGGATTGGGCTGGAGTGACAGGAGGAAGGGACAACGAGTCCCCCCAGGTGCCTTCACTTCCTGGTGTCCCACCCAGGACCTCGGCTTGGCCCTAGGCCTCTGGATGGGGAGGAGCACTGCCACCGCCCTCCTTGGGCCTTACCCCAGCGCCCACTGTTGGGGAAAGGAGTGCAGGGGTAGGACCTGACTCTCCTCTGGGTTCTCTGCAGCCCTCAAGGGTGATGGAGGCCTCTATAGCAGCCTGCCCCCAGCCAAGCGGGAGGAGGTGGAGAAGCTTCTCAACGGGTCTGCGGGGGACACCTGGCGGCACCTGGCGGGCGAGCTGGGCTACCAGCCCGAGCACATAGACTCCTTTACCCACGAGGCCTGCCCCGTTCGCGCCCTGCTTGCAAGCTGGGCCACCCAGGACAGCGCCACACTGGACGCCCTCCTGGCCGCCCTGCGCCGCATCCAGCGAGCTGACCTCGTGGAGAGTCTGTGCAGTGAGTCCACTGCCACGTCCCCGGTGTGAGCCCAACCAGGGAGCCCCCGCCCCGCCCCACATTCCGACGACCGATGCTCCAGCCAACCCCTGTGGAGCCCGCACCCCCACCCTTTGTGGGGGGCCCGCCTGGCAGAACTGAGCTCCTCTGGGCAGGACCTCGGAGTCCAGGCCCCAAAACCACAGCCCTGTCGGTGCAGCCCGTGTGGCCCCTTCACTTCCGACCACACTCCCTGTCCAGAGAGAGAAGTGCCCCTGCTGCCTCCCCCACCCTGCCCCTGCCCTGTCACCATCTCAGGCCACCTGCCCCCTTCTCCCACACTGCTAGGTGGGCCAGCCCCTCCCACCACAGCAGGTGTCCTATCTGGGGGGCCGTCACCAGGGATGGTACTAGGGGGAAGTGACAAGGCCCCAGAGACTCAGAGGGAGGAATTGAGGAACCAGAGCCATGGACTCTACACTGTGAACTTGGGGAACAAGGGTAGCATCCCAGTGGCCTCAACCCTCCCTCAGCCCCTCTCGCCCCCCACCCGAACCTAAGATGAAGAGGATCAGAGGCCTGTCAGAGCTGGGAGGGGGTTTTGAAGCTCAGCCCACTCCCCTCATTTTGCATATATGTCAGTGAGGCCCAGAGAGAGGCCGTGACTCGCCCAAAGCCGCACAGCAATGGGGAGGCCAAGTGCAGGCCAGCACCGTCTTCTCTAAATGAGGGGCCTCAGGTTTGCCTGAGGGCGAGGGGAGGGTGGCAGGTGACCTTCTGAGAAATGGCTTGAAGCCAAGTCAGCTTTGCCTTCCACTGTCTCCAGACCCCCACCCCTTCCCCACTGCCCGCCCACCCATGGAGATGGGATGCTTGCCCAGGGCCTGGTCCATGATGGAGTCAGGTTTGGGGTTTGTGGAAAGGGTGCTGCTTCCCTCTGCCTGTCCCTGTCAAGCATGCCCGTGTGACAACTGTGGCGTGGCTCCAGTCTGCTGCCCTCCGTCCCGGCAGGCACAGACCCGGAGCTAACACTGGCCCCTAGAATCAGCCTAGGGGTCAGGGACCAAGAACCCCTCACCTTGCAACACACGGACGCATGCACATACGCACGCGCACACACACACACACAGGAGGAGAAATCTCACTTTTCTCCGTGAGTTCTTTCTCCTGGACTGAGACCGGATCCTGCCCGGGGCCGCTGCCAGAGAAGCATCGGAGGGAATTGAGGTCTGCTCGGCCGTCTTCACTCGCCCCCGGGTTTGGCGGGCCAAGGACTGCCGAGGCTGGAGCTGGCGTCTGTCTTCAAGGGCTTACACGTGGAGGAATGCTCCCCCATCCTACCCTTCCCTGCAAGTACGGGGTTGGCTGGGCCCACAAGGTTGTGATAAAGAAAAGCGGGCCAGTGTGGGAATGCGGCAAGAAGGAACGACTGTGACCCGTGGGGATTTCTCCCAGCCCTAGACAACCCTGCAAAGGACTGTTTTTTCCTGAGCTTGGCCAGAAGGGGGCCATGAGGCCTCAGTGGACTTTCAACCCCCTCCCTGGCCTGTTCTGTTTTGCCTGATGTTGGAATGAGTGTGGCTCTCCTCTATTTAGCATGACAAGCCCCAGGCAGGCTGTGCGCTGACAGCCACCCCTCCCCAGCCCAGGGTTCCCCCAGCCCTGTGGAAGGGACGAGGAGCATTGTAGTAAATGGCAATTCTTTGACCTCAATCTGTGATGAGGGGAGGAAACTCACCTGCTGGCCCCTCACCTGGGCACCTGGGGAGTGGGACAGAGTCTGAGTGTATTTATTTTCCTCCCCAGCAGATGGGGAGGGGCTTTGGGGGCTTGCAAGTATGTTTTAGCATGTGTTTGGTTCTGGGGCCCCTTTTTTCTCCCCTTGGGCTGCGATGGAACCCTTTTGGCCCCCCAACTGGGGGCCACGAGCTCCAGACCCCCAGCATCCCTCCTGTCACCTCCCCTCCTTGCCTCCTGTGTAATCATTTCTTGGGTCCTCCTGAAACTTACACATAAAACATAAGTGATGAACATTAAATAGCAAAGAAAGAAAAATAGTACAAAGACATTTTCTGGAAATACACATGGTTTGAATTGTTTGGGATTGGGTGTGTGGCAGGGACCCAGGTATAATTTCCAATTCGGTCAGTTCCTGCCCTCTTTTACCCCACACCAAAAGGGGAAGTTTTAACAGAAATCCAGTAAGTTCCCATGTGTCACTATGGGGTGGGGTGGGTTGGGGAAGGAGAAGGGGCTCTTTGCTCCCAGATCTTGGAGAGGGAAAGTGAAAATGGCCATGCAGGAAGCTGGCCAGCTGTGAACTTGACCAGATGTCAGAAGTGAAACTGACCACGGGTGAGTCAGAGGCTTGCCAGGAGGGCCAGGTCACAACCCCACAGCTCCCAGCCACCCACATGGCTTGGGAGACACACACACACATACACACCACAGAGAGAGAGAGAGAGAGAGATCTGGCTCCAGATGGCCTGGCAGGAGGCATTAGGCAGGCCTGGCCTGGAGTTAGGCAGGCAGGCCCCTCCCTTGTAGCTCTCATGGGCAGGTCCTAACCCAGGCTCCTGACAGCCTGGCTTCGAGCCCTGCCTGGCCCAGGCCTGGGAGCTCCCAGGGCTGCAGGGCTCCTGGCCCCAGGCCTGTGCCTGCCTCTGAGGCTCAGCCTCAGCCCCTGCTGGTTGTTTGGCCAAGTCCAAGACTGGCTTGTGGTCACTGAGGAAGACAAAGGGAGGCTTGCTCTTCCAGTAAAAACAGCAAGCAAGTCTGCCTGACCTCCAGATCCAGGGAGAAGGGCCAGCCAGGCCCAGTCAGAGTCAGACAAGGTTGGACGGGAGGTTCTCTGTCTTCCATTCCCCTCCTGCGCCACCAGACTGTGAGGGGTGTAAGGAAGATGGAAGGTGTTGCGGGAGGGATTCAGAGTAGGTAAGAGAAATAATCCTGGTACTTGGAAAATCAGTGTGATGGGAAAGACAATCTCTGTCTTGAGCGAGGCTCCCATCTGATGAAGGGGACAGTCCCAGAATTTAGGATATTCTAACCTGATGAAGGAGGCACACCTCCTGTCCTAAGGGTGCCCCCATGCTGATGGGGAAATATACTCTTTGACCTAAGAGTGGCTTTCCACTCTGCCCAGTCTCTTGTCTGGTGGGGGAAAACCAGATGCTGTCCTGTGAAATAAGGAGAACTCAAATCCCTGCCTTCACCAGCCTTACATTCTTGAGCGAGCTAGAGCAGACAGGCCCTATAAGATGTGTACTGCTATAACAGTGAGGGGATCCTAAGCAAGACCCACCCATACCAGGGGTCAGGGAAGGTTTGCCAGATAAGGTATATGGAAGCTGAGTCTTTAAGGATGAGTGGAGTTGGCCGGGGGCAGTGGCTCATGCCTGTAATCCCAGCACTTTGGGAGGCCGAGGAGGGCGGATCACAAGGTCAGGAGATCGAGACCATCCTGGCTAACATGGTGAAACCCTGTCTCTACTAAAAATACAAAAAATTAGCCAGGCATGGTGGCGGGCGCCTGTAGTCCCAGCTACTCGGGAGGCTGAGGCAGGAGAATGACGTGAACCTGGGAGGCAGAGCTTGCAGTGAGCCGAGATTGCGCCACTGCACTCCAGCCTGGGAGACAGAGCCAGTCTCTGTCTTAAAAAAAAAAAAAAAAAAAAAGATGAGTGGAGTTAGCAGAACGGGTCAGGGGGAGAGTGCTTCTGGCAGAAGAACCGGCTCAGCAAAGGCCCTGGCGGGCACCAGCACAAACACACAGGGCCTGGGGAGGCTCTGGGGCCTGGAGCCCAGAGAGTGAGTAGGAAGGTGATCAGTGGGTCCCCATGGGGGAGAGCTTGTGAAGAGACACACTAGGGGGTCCGGACTACATTCTTGGAACACTGGGGAGCCACTGGGGGGTTTTAAGTATAGGAGTGCCATAGACAGACTTGTACTTTATTATCGATTGTTTTTTATTTTTTAAAATTTGAGACAGAGTCTTGCTCCGTCACCCAGGCTGGAGTGCAGCAGCGTAATCTCAGCTCACTGCAGCCTCAACTTCCCTGGCTCAAGTGATGCTCCCACCTCAGCCTCCAGAGTAGCTGGGACAACAGGCACACGCCACCACACCCGGCTAATTATTTTGTATGTTTCGTGCAGATGGGGTTTCGCCAGGTTGCCTCGGCTGCTTTTGAACTCCTGAGCTCAAGCCATCCTCCTGCCTTGGCCTCCCAAAGTACTGGGATTACAGGTGTGAGCCACTACACCCAGCCCAGACTTGTACTTAGAAAGCACTAGCTCCAGCTGCAGAGCGGAGGGTGCTGGGTGGAGCAGGGTGGGCTGAGAGGTGGGAGTCAGTGGTGGCCTGAAGTCAAGGAGGAAGCATAGGGGTGGTGAGAAGAGGGGCTTTTAAAGAGCTCCTCAGAGCAAGGGGCATGCGGTGGTGGGCAGGGAAGTGACTGACACCGTCCAGGGGCTCGTAGGAACGGGAGGGCTAAAAACCATAAAGACGTGTGATGTGGTTTGGCTCTGTGTCCCCAGCCAAATCTCATCTCGAATTGTAATCCCGCATGTCGAGGAAGGGACCTGGTGGGGAGTGATTGAAGCATGGGGATGGTTTCCCCCAAGCTGTTCCTGTGATAATGAGTGAGTTCTCACAAAATCTGATGGTTTAAAAGTGTGTGGGCTGGGCATGGTGGCTCACGCCTGTAATCCCAGCACTTTGGGAGGCCAAGGCAGGTGGATCACCTGAGGTCAGGAGTTCAAGACCAGCCTGGGTAACCTGGTGAAACCCTGTCTCTACTAAAATACAGAAATTAGCCAGGCCTGGTGGCATGCGCCTGTCATCCCAGCTACTCTGGAGGCTGAGGCAGGAGAATCGCTTGAGCCTGGGAGGCAGAAGTTGCAGTGAGTGAGTCGAGAACACACCACTGCTCTTCAACCTGGGTGACAGAGCTAGACTCCATCTCAAAAAATAAAAAAAGTGTATGGCAGTTTCCCCCACCGCCCTCGCTCTCCTGCTGCCGTGTGAAGAAGGTGCCTGCTTCCCCTTCGCCTTCCACCATGATTGTAAGTTTCCTGAGGTCTCCCGGTCATATGGAACTGTGAGTCAATTAAACCTTTTTCTTGGTTGGGCGCGGTGGCTCACGCCTGTAATCCCACCATTTCGGGAGGCTGAGGAGGATGGATCACTTGAGGTCAGGAGTTTGAGACCAGCCTGGCTGACATGGTGAAACCCCGTCTCCACTAAAAATACAAAAATTAGCCAGGCATGGTGGCACGTGCCTGTAATCCCAGCTCCTCAGGAGGCTGAGGTGAGAGAATCGCTTGAGGCCGGGCGCGGTGGCTCAAGCCTGTAATCCCAGCACTTTGGGAGGCCGAGATGGGCGGATCACGAGGTCAGGAGATCGAGACCATCCTGGCTAACACGGTGAAACCCCGTCTCTACTAAAAAATACAAAAAACTAGCCGGGCGAGGTGGCGGGCGCCTGTAGTCCCAGCTACTCGGAGGCTGAGGCAGGAGAATGGCATAAACCCGGGAGGCGGAGCTTGCAGTGAGCTGAGAACTGGCCACTTTACTCCAGCCCGGGCAACAGAGTGAGACTCAGTCTCAAAAAAAAAAAAAGAGAATCACTTGAACCCAGGAGGCGGAGATTGCAGTGAGCTGAGATTGCACCATTGCACTCCAGTCTGGGTGACAGAGCAAGACTCTGCCTCAAAATAAATAATAAATCTTTTTCTTTATAAATTACCCAGTGTCAGGTAGTTTTTTATAGCAGTGTAAAAATGAACTAATACAACATAGTACCCAAGATTCCCTCTGCAGCACATCCCCCCATCACATTGTATAGAAATCCTCTTTGTCTCCTTCCATTCTTCCTTCTCTGATTCCCTCTCAACAACTAAAATGCTTCACCAGCTTTCAGCTTATCAACCTTTTTTTTTTTTTTTAAAGAGATAGGGTCTCCCTATGTTGATCAGGCTGGTCTCAAACTCCTGGCCTCAAGCAATTCTCCATCTTGGCCTCCCAAAATGCTGGGATTACAGGCGTGAGCCACTGCACCCAGCCTGTTTACCAATCTTAACGTGGCCTTGGAGGCTGTGTGGAAGCTTAGTACTTAAGGATGAGTGAAGTTAACAAACCGGGCGAGGAGAGTGGTTCTGGCAGAGGACCCAGCTCAGTAAAGGCCCTGGAGGGCGGGAGCACAGAGCACAGGGAATCCTCAAGACTCACTGTCTTGTTATAGCCATCATCCTCCTCCTCCTCACCCGCAAGCCAGGCCTCTTATAATTCTTCAAGTGTTGCCGGTCCCTCAAGCCACAGGGCCTTTGCACACGCTATGCCTTCTGCCTGGAAGGACATTCTTTCAAACTCTTTTTCCCAAGTTTCCTCAGCCCAGTGCTTTCTTAGGGCAGCCCTCACTGAACTCTGGGCCGAAATCAGGTTTCAGAGCACACAATGTTCACTGCCTTTCTTTAGATCACTTCATCTCTCTTCGTAATTAGGCACCCGTCTGAGTGATTATTTGATTACTGTAAACTCCAGAAAACCAGAGATAGGGTCTGGTTTTGCTCATCTTCTAATCCTTAGCACCTTGCCTGGCATATAGTTGGCACTCATAAAATTATGTTGAATAAATGAATGAGTGTGGTCTGAGATAGCTCCATCCAATAAAAATATGATGCAAGTGACATATATGTAATTTAAAATTTTTAGTAGCCACATCACACAAGTGAAAAGAAACAGGTGAACTTAATAATACATTTTATTTAGCACAATAAATCCAAAGTGTTATTTCAACATAATTATATACATAACATTTTGAAATATTATATGTAATATTTAAAATATTAAAATATATAAGATATATATATATATGGTTTTTTTAGAGTTGGGGTCTTGCTATGTTGTCCGGGCTGGTCTCAAACTCCTGGCTTCTAGGGATCTTCCCACCTAGGCCTCCCACAGTGCTATAATTATAGGGTGAGCCACCCACGCCTGGCTCAATATTTTAAAATTATTAATAAAAAATTTTACGTTTTTGGTCCTACCAAGTTTTCAAAATCCAGTGTGTATTTTATTCTTACAGCACATCTCCATTTGGGCTAGCCCCATTTCAAGGCACCATCCTAAGCAGCTCAGCTCGTGCATCCCAGAGCATGGACTCATGCTGAGCCCTCAGTGGGCTCCGCGGTAGATGATGGATACTCCCTTGCTTCTCCCTGTGTCATCCATCTCCTTGGGCTTGAGGCCTGTAGTCTCCCCTCCTCCACCCCACTGCTACCCCAAAGCCTCTCTCCTCTGGGCCCAAACCCGGAGGCTCTCTCTGTCTCTCTCACCCTGCAGGCTGGAGGATGCATGAGCCTTCATCTCCGCCAGCCCATCAGGGTCCCATCTCTTCCCCTAGTGCCTTCCTCCCCTCTTTCGTCTGGGGCAATGAAGCAGTGATGAGACGTGGAACAATGTGAAAGGCCTCTTCATCCAGCAGGGAGGGGCGTGGAGGGGCGCTGAGCCTGTAGCCCTGTGCTCTAGGGGAAGAAGAGGCTAGGCCAGCTCTGGGGTCAAGAGAAGACACTTCCCATGATGCTCAGCTTGGGGATCTGCTGACCATATGCCTAGGGGAGGCTGCTCCTCTGATAATGCAAAGCAGATTCCTCCCAGCTCTGTGGCAGCTGGTGGGCAGAAGGCCAGGGGACAAGACTGGGCCCCCAGGCATCTGGATACAGAAGAGCTGAGGCTAGGAGGGCTCCTTCGTCAGCCTCCTGCCCCCCACCTTACACTCCTCCCAACACCCCTGCCCCCACACTGACCCTTCCCAGCTACATCAGTCTCCCCTCCACAGTCTTCCTGCCCTGGGCCATGCCTGGGCTCCAGATCTCTGTCTAGCCCCATCGAAGTAGGGGGCAGACATTCTCAGCCTTAGGAGAGGCTTAGGCAGACCTAAGTCTCAGCCTTAGGCAGACACACCCTTAGGGTCTCCAGCACAACACCCCCATTCAGATCATGCCCACACCCAGGGCGATCCCTCCCAGGCTCGACTGGAAGTCAGGGTTTTCCACAATAATCCCCACTCCCCTCTTCCCATGATACTGCAGCTGGGGCATCTACCTATTCCAGCCTTCCAACCATCCAGGGTTGAGTCCAAAAACATTTCCCAAAGGTTCCATCATGCAAGAACATTCAGGAACATTCCAGCTCTCACCTCCCACCACTCACAGGGCACTCAGTCCTGCCCTCTTCCCACAGTATCTGGGAACTTCCCCATCCCTCTGCTCCCTTCCCAGCAATCCCTGCTCCAGTCGTTTCCAGCAAAATTCCCAAAGGGCTTCTGGGAGAGGTAGATTTGGGTCTCCTCCCTGGGCTGGAACTGCTCCCTTTGGAAAAGCTTGGGAATGTTCCCATCCCCATTTCATATTCTAGAGACTCATAGAAATTGGGGGTCCTTCTGACTCACCCCGAGAAGCCCTTGGCATCCACATTCTGGAGCCCCAGCTCCACCCCAGGGCCTAAGTCTTTCATTGGTAGTCCAGATGGTTCACCTTCTACCCTGCAGACCTTGGGATGCCTTCAGTCTGCACAGGATGTGTGGGCCAAGGGCACAGAACTGCCCAGCTTCCATTTATCAACATTAGAGGCCCCACCCCCACCTCTAGGAAGATGATGTTGAGAGCCCTGATGTGGCCACCTAGGAGCTCCTCTCTCCTCACCCTCTATACCAGTTAGGATTATTTGTGTTGCAAGAGGGAGAAAACCCCACCCGGGGTGGTGAGAGGGAACTTAGTGTCCATCAGAAGTGAAAAGGGAGTAGGGCTGGCTCTAGGCACAGCTTGATTTAGAAGCTCAAACAACACCCCTAGAACCCGGTTGCTCTTTTTCCACTTCGTGCCTCTATTTCCTCAGATAGGTTCTCTCCTTGTGGGGACAAGAGGCTGCAAAACTTCAGGTTCAAGGCGGTGGGGAAGAGACCCCCCTCAATCCTAATAATCCCGGCAAAGGTCTCCAGGTGTCCCTGGTTCTGACTGGCCCATCCCTGTGGCTTGGAAATGTGATCACCAGTTGGCTAAGGTGGAGGTCCCACGCTCTGTCCCTACAGCAGAGATATCATCCTACCTGAAGCATGGGGCTGAGAGTGGGGGAAATTGAGGTACCATCCCCAAAAGCAGGCCCCTTAAAAACAGCAAATGTGGCCTCCAGTCTAGAGTGAGATTGGGCTTCTTCAACAGGCAGCCAGAACAAGCCTCCTCCCCCAGACCAAAGTACGAACTTCCACTAAGGATCACTAGGAAACAATAATATATTATGGTGCAAGAGTGTCCAGGACACACTGGGGTTCCAAAGAGGGAGGAAGTTTTCTGGCTGCAGGGACGCAGGAAGAATTCTGCAGGGGAGCCGTTTGAATCCAGCCTGGAGGGATGGACCGGATCTGGGTTGTGGGGACGGAAAGGAACTGGGGAGGATATCTCACATGGAGGAAAGAGCTGGAGCAAAAGCACAAGAATGGGGGCGGGAGGTTAGTGCTTCACATTCTGGGGGAACCAGCAGTGAGGAGGGAAATAGGGAAGCAATACAGGGAATTGTAAGGAGAGACAATGACTAGCCTTGGCACTGGATCAGATGGGAAGATAGTGAAGCAGAGAGGAGTCTAGATGACTCCCAGCCTTAAGCCTTGGCAGTGGGCATGATGGAGCTGTTCATTGGGGAGCTCAGGGTAGGAGGGTTTCCTGCAAGAGCAAGAATTCCATGTGGAGTTGGAGAAGCCTTTGGGACATCGCAGGGGAGGTCAGGAGACACTGGTTATACTCTTGTCCCCCTTATCCACTTCCGTTTCACTTTCCCTGGTTTCAGTGACTTGTGGTCAACCTCAGTCTGAAAATAGGAAATGGACAATTCCAGAATAAACAGTTTGTACATTTTAAATTGCACCTCGTTCTGAGTATCATGATGAAAATCTCACGCTATCTGGCTCCATTCCGCCTGGGACGTGAGTCCTCCCTTAGTCCAGCACACCCATGCTGTGAACACTACCCACCCACTGGTCACTTCGTCTCAGTTATCAGATCGAAAAAGCATAGGATATATAGGATTCAGTGCTGTCCACGGGTTCAGGAATCCACTGCAGGTCTTGTATCCCCCATGAATAAGGGAGTGGGGACAGCTGTACTTGTCATGAGCTCAGGGAAATTCCAGGGTTACAGTGGAAGGTTTTTGAATCATCTGCAAGCCGCTAAGTGAGGTCCCCATGGGCTCGGCCCTTGGACAGGCCTGCTAAGGTGACTAGAGGAGAAGAGGAGGCGGATAACTGAGAAGGACTTGTCAGTGAATTGGGACGCCTGGATCTTACCGCATCAAGAAAGCCTAAGGTGGTAGCAAGCTTCCAGGAGGAGGCAGCGGGTGATCCCCAGTGAGGGACTGCAGGGAGGCCCAGGAGGGAGAGGGCTGGACAGGCCACTGAACTGGCCTGGGAGAAGGCTGCAGAGACAAAGGGCAGTGGCCAGAGGAGAGGGTGGCAAGTGAGACGGTGGAGATGCCCCTGTATAACTCTCCTTCTAGGAGCTTTGCTGAGAAGGGAAGGAGAGAGGCTTTGCCTGGGATGAGGAGGAGCTTTGTTATAGGGATAGGGAGGGAGGATGTGAACTGTGGCATCAAGGAACTTTAGATTTTAAAGCTGGGCCTGGTTCAACCAGCCCAGAACCTCTGTCTGAAATCCCACAGCTAACACTGAGTGAGGTGGTTTCTGCTTATAATCCTAGCACTTTGGGAGGCTGAGACAGGCAGATCACTTGAGACCAGGAGTTTGAGACCAGCCTGGCCAATACCGTGAAACTCCGTCTCTACTGAAAATACAAAAAATTAGCCAGGCATGGTAGCACATGCCTGTAGTCCCAGCTACTCGGGAGGCTGAGGCACAAGAATCGCTTGAACCCAGGAGGCGGAGGTTGCAGTGAGCCGAGATCACACCACTGCACTCCAGCCTGGTTGACAGAGGGAGACTCTGCCTCAAAAACAAAAAAAGAAAAGAAAAGAAAAGAAATTGCACAGATTTGGTCATCAGTTCCTGGCCCTGTTGTTGCCACACCCTCCTCCCCACCTGACCCCGGCCTGCTTCAGTTCCCTGTCAACCATCGCACACCACTGGTGCAGGGGGCTAATTATCAGGGACTCAAATGGCAGACAGGAACCAGTGCTTTGTCCCAGGGAGCTCAAAGCTCAGGTTAAATGAAGAGAGACATTGGCTAAAAATCAAAATGGGATTGGGCTCTGCCAAGGAACCACAGCCTAGATCTCTGGTCCAAATGCTATCTCTTTGATACCTTAATGGGCAGCCATTAGACCCCCATGCCATCTCTTCCAGGGCGATGATTGGCTGAAAGCCAAGGCAGGACAGAAGAAGCTGCCAGAATCCCATCACATTAGGTTCATGCAAAAGCCACCTCAGCAGCTCTGGGCACCCAGCCCCCACTTCCTGGGGTAACACATGGGCTAGGCATGTGCCCAGAGACTGCCACATGCCTGTCAGGCTGGGGCCTGCCTCACGCCTCTCCAGGGAGGCTGCCAGAAGCCCTGGAGCTGGGTAAACCCCAACAGTGACTCAGGTGAGGGGTGGAGGCTGGGACAGGAAGGCTGCAGCCCAGGCCAGATTGTGGCCCACCCGCCCCGGACCTGGTGCCCGGTGAGCTGAGGGACAGGGCAGGAGCATGGCAGGCTGGCAGCACCAGAGAGAGACTGGGTGCCCTGTCTGGGAGCATGGCAATACCCCCCTTCGCAGGAGGAGAGTCTGCTTGGCAGACTGGCATAGACACTGCCTTAGGCAGATGCAAACTCAGAAAGGATGCCTGATGCCAGCCAGGCAGCCCTCCATCAGCAAAGACCCTGCATCTAGGGCAAAGGCGCAGCCACCGTCCAGTCCAGGAGGAGGCATCTGCCCTCTCAGTTTGCAGCAAGGAGCAGATAGAGGGATTCATAGCCTTGTTCCCTGGACTTTGGGTGCAGAGTCTGGGAGAAGCAGCCCTGGACACCCTAGGGGACGCAAGGGCGCTGGGAGCTAACCAGAGTCACTAAGCAGCTGAACCAAGCAACACAGGTGCCTGTTCCCTGGGGCCTCCTGAGACAGCAGATGACATTTGCCCAGCATTTGAAAGTTTACAAAGCACTTTCCCAGCCATAATTCCGTGTGATCGTTTCATTAGTTCTGCCAGAGAGGCATTATAGGACCCACTTGATGGATGAGACAGCTGAAACCCAGAGGTTTGCCCAAGGCCACCTGAGAGTAAGGGGCTGGGCCAACCTGGCAGCCACATCGGCCACCCTAGCACCCTGGTCTCATTTCCCTCAGGCCAGGCTGACTGCTGCCAACATGGGGGTGGAGGTAGAGGTGGCTGCACTGGGGGTGGGGTGTAGATGAAGGGTGGGGGCATGGGTGGACATCTGGAGAGGTGGGGAGCCTGGAATGAGACTGGAATTCAATTCAGAGAGGAGGATGCAGGGTGAAAATAAACAGACCCCATTTCAATGTTGCCGAAGGCTCATTCCCCTCCCAACATCGCCTGCCCACTCCCACAAAGAGTGACAGGAACAGCTGGAGCCCACAAGGGAGAGAAGAAAGGGGATCCCAGTTCAGAGCCTGGCGTCTTAACCTTGATGCTGCCACCAGAACCCCCTCCCCTCCACCCCCAGCCCCTCACCCCAGGCTGCAGGAGGCTGGTGCCACCAGAAGCCTGGCACAGGGCCACATAGGCCAGGCCTGGTGGAGAGGGGCAGACCAGCACGGCCATGCTGCAGACTGATTCCTATCCCGGGGCCCCTGCCTGGACCCCTCAGCCCAGCCCCAGGTGCCCACCACTCTGCCCATCCATGGAGGTTCCCCAGAGCCTGGTACCTCAGTTTGGGATTCGGAAGAGTCTGCCTTTTCAAGACACCCTGGCCGTTTCCAACTTTGGGCTCTACTGGATCCCACTGGTTAGCCCCTCAGGTACTCTCCCTGGGTCCCCAAAATGATGTCTTCCAGGCCCACCTTCTAGAACACTCTTACCACCTTTGCTGCTTGTTATTTCGGCTTCATACCCTAAGGGATATGAGTGGAAAGAATGTGGACTTGGCCAGGTTCAGTGGCTCACACTTGTAATCCCAGCACTTTGGGAGACCGAGGTGGGCGAATCACTTGAGCCCAGGAGATCGAGACTAGCCTGGCCGACATGGCAAAACCCTGTCTCTACTAAAAATACAAAAAATTAGCCTGGCGTGATGGCACGTGCCTGTGGTCCCAGCTATTCGGGAGGCTGAGTTGAGAGGATTGCTTGAGCCTGGGAGGCAGAGGTTGCAATGAGACGAGATCCAGCCACTACATTCCAGTCTGGGCAACAAAGCGAGACCTTGCCTCAAAAAAAAAAAAAGAATGTGGGCTGGGCACGGTGGCTCAAGCCTGTAATCCCAGCACTTTGGGAGGCCGAGACGGGCGGATCACGAGGTCAGGAGATCGTGACC
>NW_012118488.1:3565464-3569100 GCF_000951035.1 Colobus angolensis palliatus
TCTCAAAAAAAAAAAAAAAAAGAATGTGGTTTTTAGAGTCACACAGTCCTGGACTCAAACCCAGGCTCTGCCACTTACTAGCTCTGGGATCTTGGGCAAGGCAGTCACAGATCCTCTCGGAGCCTTTGTTTCCTCAGCTGTAAAATGGGGATCAATAGGAGTCACTTCGGAAATTTGCTGCAAAACTGAAAACTAATACGTGTGAGGTTAGATCTAACACAATCCTGGGTCACCATGAATACCTGAGTCATCGTCATCTCCACCCTGGTGTCAGAGGCCCTAATAGGAACCCCAGCCTGCCAGTCCAGCCTGTCTCCCTCCCTGCGGCCAGTGTGGGCAACTCATGTTCCCTGAGGTTGGCCTACACTTTCCCACTTGGAGCCTTTGTTGCACAGCCTGTTGCCTGTGAGGCCCTCTCCACAGACCTATCTGTAGCCACATCCCTTTGCCACCTCTTCCTGGAAGCCTTTCCAGATTTCTCTCTCACATTGCCTCCAGGACTTCCTTAGCACTTTGCATAGCAAGGGCTCTGCTCCACTTTGGGTCTTGTATTTACATCTTGTATTAAACTATAAGCGGATTCATCTCCGCAGCCTCCCTGTCCCCCCTGCCCGCCCCGGCCCTGTGCTCTGACTGGGGTCCTCTTCCATGACAGCAAAGTCAGTCCACCTGCCTCCTGCCCACTCAGATGCACTTCCACACAGAAGCTTCGCACCATGTGGGCTGTGTCAGCAAGTGAGGACAGAGCACAGCTGTCCCGGAGAACCCAGAACCCAACTGTGCACAGATAGACAGATGAAGAACACGGGAGATCGGAGAGAGGTAAGTGAACGGAGCCAGCCCTGTGACTTAATCCAGTCTGACATGGTTTGGCAAAAGCCACTCATGGTCATCCCTGAGGCTCCAGCCAGGCCAGCAGCTTGCGCCTTCCCCCATTCTTGGCTCATGGTGATATGGAGAAGGAGAAACCACCCACAGACACGGATTTGTGAGAAAGACAAAGCCTGGGCCTCTAGGCTGGAGTTGGAGGAAGACCGTGGGGTGCGGGGAACGATAGCTGAGTTTGGTTGCGGCTGACACAGGGCTAGAGACTAATGCATTACAAGCCTGTCTGCCCTCTGGTCTGCTCTCCCGTAAACTCCCTGCCCCAGCCCTGCTTAGATTTTTAGTAAAGTCCCTTCTTCATTTCCTCTGACCTGCAATCTCCTTGAGAACGAGGGACTGGCTCTTATTCATTAATTCTCCCTCCCCAGTGCTGTGCCCGAAGGGCTGTTACTAGTACAATCACCCCACTGTACAGATAAGGAAATCGAGGCTCAGAGAGGCACGGTGACTCTCCCAAGGTCACATCACGAATGCACAGCAGAGAAAAAGACCCATTTGAGACCTGGACTTTTCTCACAACCCCCATAGGGAAGGTTTCACGAGCAAGACATCTTCTGCAAACTCCCAAACCTCGGCTGCTTGTGGAGGAATTGGGAGCAGAAAGTAAGTTCTTTCCTTCCCACCCATGGACCTTCCGGGCTCCCAAAGTGACCTCCTTAGCTTAGAAGGCCCTGAGCAAGGCCACTCAGCTACTGACCAGGCAGTTTTACTGCAAACCCCTGCCTCTCCCACCTTTCTTTTGCTGCCCTGGTCCTACAGAGGAGAAAGTGAGGCCCTGCAGGTGCAGTGAGTCAGCCAGTGATGCTGCCCTGAAGGCAGCTCAGGGCTCTGGCTCCCAGGTTCTAGTCTGTCCTGCGCTCTGAGCCACCTTTGTAAAAAATAACAAAGCTCGGCCGGGCACGGTGGCTCACGCCTGTAATCCTAGCATTTTGGGAAGCCAAAAGGCAGGTGGATCACCTGAAGTCAGGAGTTCAAGACCAGCGTGACCAACATGGTGAAACCCCATCTCTACTAAAAACACAAAATTAGTCAGGCGTGGTGGTGCGTGCCTATAATCCCAGCTACTTGGGAGTCTGAGGCAGGGGAATAACCCGGGAGGCGGAAGTTGCAGTGAGCTGAGATCACGCCATTATACACCAGCCTGGGCAACAAGAGTGAAACTTTGTCTCAAAAATAAATAAATAAATAAATAAATAAATAAATAACAAAGCTCTACGCTCTCCCTTCTTCCTGCCTTAGGTTTAACCTCAGTGCCTTCTGCTATTTATAGCAGATAAGGGTTTCTTGGTGCAACCTTTAAGAAGCCCCCCAGACTGACGGGAAAGACGTGTTTTTGGTCTCTGGCCACTTCCTAGTCTGATGGTAGAAACAGGTCACACATGGAGAACTGGAGAGAGACAAAGAGCAGTGGGTACTGGTGCAGACAGGGGGCTGGGGGGCAGAGGAAAGGTGACATGAATGGGCAGGGTGGATGGGGGAAGAGTTTTTGGCCCAGTGAGAGGCCAGGGGGAGAAGAGGAGGCTTGTGTGGGTGAGGGATGGAGGCTGCCTGCCAGGACTAGCCCAGGGAGCCCAGGGGGTTTGAGGGGGGTCGTGGGTTTGGGCAGGACCCTGGTGCTGGAGGCCCCAGATCCTGGACCCAGCTCCAGTGGAGAAACCTTAGCCAGTGGGCCCTCCCCCTTCTCAATTCCCCTGGTGCTAAAAAGCCCACGACATTTACGACTTCAGGAGGGTAAAGAGCCTGAGAAAAGAATTGCAGACCATATGGATTTGTTTCCTGGGTTTAGAAAAAAATCCCTCTAATTAGGCCGGGAAAAGCCATTGGCCTCTGCCTGTCTTGAGGCCCCTGGATTCAATTACTGCCCAGCCTCCCCATTTGTGGCCTGGCCCTCCCAGCCCGCTCCATGCACAGGGGGTCAGGGGTGGGTCCCTGATAAGGGGTGGCCTGAACAAAGAGGGGAGGGGGGACCAGGAGGTGGGAAGGACCTGGGGGCACAATCTTTTTATTCATTTCTGACAGATTCCTTATGAGATCCCTTTGTGGCCGAGTCCTCAGCGCCCAGCCCCACAGCCCACCCGCCCCGTCTACTCTTCCCAGGGCAGTCCAAGGTCTTGGGACGAGACTGCCTTGGATTCCCTTCCTCTCTCTACCAGGAAAACTTTTTGACATCAGAAGAAAACTGAACCTTTGAGCAGATTGAGAGATGAGATTATGGGTGTTTTCCATTTCTTTCTTTCTTTGTTAGGAGTTAATGTCATACTTTTTCTAGAACAAATCGAAGCAACCCGTGAAAAAGTCTCTCATTCCTTCTACCTGTGCTCAGTGCTCTGGGCTCTCTCTGAAGACTTTGTCCCCTTGGTCTATAAACACTCTCCCACCTTCTTCATCCTATAAACACCTTCGCTGAGCCCCGCCACCCTCTCACATTTCTCCTCCTGCCTTCCCTGCAGAACTCCAGATTGTGGGGAAAAAGATTCACCCCTCATCCCTCCCACTGGCAACCAACAGCATCATACTTCCCTCCAATTCCTTACCCTCCTCCCACTGCAAGCTGGCCTCCCTCCTTGTGGGACCCAAGCCTCCCCTTCCCAGCCTCCCTGCAGCCTGGGCCCTGGGGCCGCACCTTCCTTGAGCCACTGGACACAGAATTACCTCACCATCCAATCCTCTGCCCACTGCCTGAAGGCCAGAGCTTCTGGGTCCCTTTCTTGGCCTTTTACTCTCCTTTTTTTTTTTTTTTTTTTTTTTTTT
>NW_012118488.1:3569770-3597130 GCF_000951035.1 Colobus angolensis palliatus
GCCTCCCGGGTTCACGCCATTCTCCTGCCTCAGCCTCCCGAGTAGCTGGGACTACAGGCGCCTGCCACCACGCCCGGCTAATTTTCTGTATTTTTAGTAGAGACGGGGTTTCACCGTGTTAGCCAAGATGGTCTCGATCTCCTGACCTCGTGATCCGTCCACCTCGGCTTCCCAAAGTGCTGGGATTACAGGCATGAGCCACCAAGCCCAGCCGACAAGGTCTTTTTCTGTCACCCAGGCTGGAGTGCGATAGCACAATCATAGCTCATTGCAGCCTTGAACTCCTGGGCTCAAGCAATCCTCCTGCCTCAGCCTCCCAGGTAGTTGGGAGGCCTGGCTAATTTTTATTTTTTTAATTTTTAGTAGAGATGAGATCTCATTTGTTGCCCAGACTGACCTCATACTCCTGGCCTTAAGCAATCCTCCCACCTCTGTCTCTCAGAGTGTTGGGATTACAAGTGCGAGCCACTGAGCCCAGCCCAAAACTATAAATTTTTAGAGCAGTTTTAGGTTAACGGTAAAATTGAGCAGAAAGTACAGCGTTCCGAGACACTGCCTCTGTGCACCCCCCCCATGCACATACTTCCCTACTGTTGACATTCTACACCACAGCAGTGCATTTGTTGCAATCAATGACCCTCCTTTGACACATCATTATCCTCTAAAGTGCAGAGTTTACATTAGGGTTCACTCTATGTATTGTACAGTCTATGGATTTTGACAAATGTATAATGAGTTGTATATCCCATTGCAGTATCATACAGAACAATTTCACTGCCCTAAAAACCCTCTGTGTTCTACCTCTTCATCCTCCCCTCCGCCAACCCCTGGGCAATCGCTGATCCTTTTATTGTCTCCATAGTTTGCCTTTTCTACAGTGTCATACGGTTGCGATATATAGTATGTAGCTTCTTCAGATTGGCTGTTTTCACTTCAGTAATATACATTTAGGTTTTCTCCATGTTTTTCCATGGCTTGATAGTTAATTTCATTTTAGCAATGAATAATGCTCCATTGTCTGGATGTACCATAGTTTATTTATCTGTTCACCTCCTGAAAATATCTTGGTTGCTTCCACGTTTTGGCAATTATGAAAAAAAAAATAGACTGCTCTAAGTATCCATGTGCAGGTTTGTGGACATGACTTTTCCATTCATGTGGGTAAATACCAAGTAGCACAACTGCTGGATAGTATGGTAAGAGTATGTTTAGTTTTGTAAGAAACTGCCAAACTGTCTTCCAAGGTGGCTGTATCATTTTGCATTCCCACCAGCAGTGAATGAGAGTTCCTGCTGTTCCACATCCTCATCAGTGTTTGGCATTGTCAGTGTTTTGGATTTTGGCCATTCTAATAGGTACGTAGTGGTCATTGTCATATTAATTTGCAATTCCCTGATGACACATGAGGTTAAATATCTTTTCATATGCTTACTTGCCATTTGTATACCTTATTTGGTGAAGTGTCTATTCAAGTCTTTCATTCTTTCTTTCTTTTTTGTTTTTGAGATGGAGTCTTACTCTGTCACCCAGCCTGGAGTGCAATGGCATGGTCTCAGCTCACTGTAACCTCTGCCTCCCGGGTTCAAGCAATTCTCCCGCCTCAGCCTCCCGAGTAGCTGGGATTACAGGCACGTGCCACCACACCTGGCTAATTTTCTTTTGTATTTTTAGTAGAGACAGGGTTTCCCTATGTTGGACAGGCTGGTCTCGAATTCCTGACCTCGTGGTCTGCCCGCCTCACCTCCCAAAGTGCTGGGATTACAAGCGTGAGACCCCGTGCCTGGCCTCATTTATTTTTAATTGGGTTGTTCATTTTCTTGTTGAGTTGTAAGAGTTCTTCAGATATTTTGGATAATAGTCCTTTATCAGGTATGTCTTTTGAAAGTATTTTCTCCCAGTTTGTGGCTTGTGTTCTCATTCTCTTGACATTGTCTTTTGCAGAGCAGAAGTTTTTCATTTTAATGAAGTCCAGCTCATCAATTATTTCTTTCATTGATCATGACTTCTCTGTTCTATCTAAAAAGTCATGCCATATCCAAGGTCAATTTGGTTTTCTCTTGTATTATCATCTAAAAGTTCTATAATTTTGTGTTTTACATTTAAGTTTATGGTTGGTTTGTTTGTTTGTTTGACAGAGTCTCACTCTGTCGCCCAGGCTGGAGTGCAGTAGCGTGATCTCAGCTCATTGAAACCTCCAGTTTCCGGATTCAAGCAATTCTCCTGCCTCAGCCTCTCACGTAGCTGGGATTACAGGCATGCACCACGATGCCCAGCTTATTGTTTTTATATTTTTAGTAGAGACGGGGTTTCACCATGTTGGCCAGGCTGGTCTCAAACTCCTAACCTCAAGTAATCCACCCGCCTTGGCCTCCCAAAGTGCTGGGATTACAGGCGCGAGCCACCGCGCCCGGCCTAAGTTTATGGTCTATTTTGAATTAATTTTGTGAAGGATGTAAGGTCTGTGTCTAGATTCATTTTTTACATGTGGATGTCCAGTTGCTCTAGCACTAGTTGTTGAAAAGACTAATTTGCTCTACTGTATTCCCTTGTTCCTTTGTCGAAGTGTTTATGTGGGTCTTTTTCTAGGTTCTGTATTCTGTTCCATTGATCTATTTGTCTACTCTTTTACCACTACAATACTGTCTTGATTACTGTAGCTTTTTTTTTGTTTTCAGGATGGAGTCTCATTCTGTCACCCAGGCTGGAGTGCAGTGGTACGATCTCAGCTCACTGCAACCTCTGCCTCCCTGGTTCAAGCGATTCTCCTGCCTTAGCCTCCCGAGTAGCTGGGACTACAGGTACGTGCCACCACGCCTGGCTAATTTCTGTATTTTTAGTAGAGACAGGGTTTCACCACGTTGGTCAGGCTGGTCTCGAACTCCTGACCTCGTGATCTGCCTGCCTCAGCCTCCCAAAGCGCTGGGATTACAGGCATGAGCCACTGTACCCGGTGATTACTGTAGCTTTAGAGTACACCTTGAAGTTGGGTAGTGTCAGTCTTCCAACATTGCTCTTCTCTTTCACTGTGGAATTGGCTATTCCAGGTCATTTGCCTCCCTATATAAGTTTTAGAATCATTTTGTTAATCCGCAAAATAGGCTGCTGAGATTTCAACTGGGATTACATTGAATCTATAGATCAAGTAAGGGGAGAACTCACATTGTGACAATATTGAGTCTTCCTATCTTTGAACCTAGAATATCTCTCCATTTATTTAGTTCTTCTTTAATCTCCTTCATCAGTTTTGTAATTTTCCTCATATTGATCTTGTATATATTTTGTTAGACTTATACCTAAATATTTCATTTTTTGCACTGCCAATATAAATAGTAATGTGTTTTTTAATTTCAAATGCCACATGTTCATTGCTGGTATATAGGAAAGTGACTGACTTTTGTAATATCAACCTCGTATCCTAAAACCTTGCTATAATCACTTACTAGTTACAGGAGATTTTTGTTGTTGTTGTTGTTGATTCTTACAGACTTTCTGCATAGATGACTATGTCATCGGTGAACAAAGACAATTTGTTTTTTTTTCCTTCTCAGTCTATGTGTCTTTTATTTCCTTTTCTTGTATTATTGCCTTAGCTAAGATTTCCTGTACAATGTTGAAAAGCAGAGGTGAGAGAGGATATCCTTGCTCAGCTGATCTTAGCAGGAAAGCTTTGAGCTTCTTACTATTAGACATGATGTTACCTATAGGTTTTTTGTAGATTTTGTTTTTATCAAGTTGAGGAAATTCCCTCCTATTCCTACTTTGCTGAGACTTTTTTTTTTTTTTTCCCAGATGGAGTCTTGCTTTGTTGCCCAGGCTGGAGTGCACTGGCGTGATCTCGGCTCACTGCAACCTCCACCTCCCTGGTTCAAGCAATTGTCCTGCCTCAGCCTCCCAAGTAGCTGGGATTACAGGCACAGGCCACCGTGCCTGGCTTTTGTATTTTTAGTAGAGACAGGGTTTCACCATGTTGGCCAGGCTGGTCTCAAACTCCTGACCTCGTGATCCACCCACCTCGGCCTCCCGAAGTGCTGGGATTACAGGTTTGAGCGACCACACCTGGCCAAGACTTTTTATCATTATCATGAACAGGTGTTGGATTTTGTCAAATGCTTTTTTGGCACTTATTTATATAATCATGTGTTTTTTTCTCCTTAGCCTGCTAATGTGATGTATTGCATTAACTGATTTTCAAATGTTGAACCGGCCTTGCATCTCTGGGATAAATCCCACTTGGTTGTGGTGTGTAATTACTTTTATGCATTGTTGGCTTCGATTTGCTAGTATATTGCTGAGGACTTTTGCATTTATGTTCATGAGCGATATTGACCTGTAGTTTTATTTTCTTGTAATGTGTTTGTCCAGTTTTGACATTAGGGTAATGCTTGCCTCACAGAATGAGTTAGGAATCATTCCCACTGCTTTTAACTTCTGAAAGACATTGTAGATAACTGGCATAATTTCTTCCTCGAATGTTTGGTAGAATTCACCAGTGAACCCATCTGGGGCTGGTGCCTTCTGTTTGGAAAAATATTAGTTATTGATTCAATTTCTTTAATAGATACAGGTCTATTTAGATTGTCTATTAGTGTTCTTTTTTTTGTTTTTTGTTTTGGTTTTTGGGGGTCTTTTTGAGATGGAGTTTTGCTCTGTCACCCAGGCTGGAGTGCACTGGCGCAATCTCGGCTCACTGCAACCTCTGCCTCCTGGGTTCAAGCAATTATCATACCTCAGCCTCACAAGTAGCTGGGACTACAGGCACGTGCCACTGAGCTGAGCTAATGTTCGCATTTTTTATTAGTAGAGGCAGGGTTTCACCAGGCTGACTAGGCTGGTCTTGAACTCTTGACCTCTAGTGATCTGCTTGCCTTGGCCTCCCAAAGTGGTAGGATTACAGGTGTGAGCCATTGCGCCCAGCCTGTTTTGTTTTTTGATACAAGGTCTCCTTCTGTCACCCAGGCTGGAGTGCAGTGGCACAATCTCAGCTCACTGCAACCTCTGTCTCCTGGGCTTAAGTGGTCCTCCCACCTCAGCCTCCTGAGTAGCTGGCATTACAAGTGTGCACCACAGTGCCCCGCTGATTTTTGTATTTTTGTGAAGACAGAGTTTTTCCACATTGCCCAGGCTGGTCAGGTTCTCTGTTCTTAATTGCTGACACTTGTACCCACACAGGCTTAAAATCTTGGTTATCAGTGACTCCACTTCTCCCCTACCCATAATTGCAAACCAAATGGCAACTACCTTGGTTCAGGTCTCCCTCCTGCCAGGGTAACTAGGAATTTGGAAGCTTGGTTCTAGGAGAGTAAAAGCTTGTTCCATCCCTACCACTAACCATCTATGTGACCTTTACCAAGATCACACCACTGTACTCCAGCTTGAGTGACACAGTGAGATCCTGTCTCAAAAATAAATAAATAAATAAATAAGCCAACTAAACATGAGTTTATACTGATGTCTCCAGTTCTAATCCATAGATCATTCTATCACTCTTGCCTTCTCTCCTTACTTTCCTGTGACCTCATTTGTTTTCCTGTAACCTCCTGTAACCTCCTACATAGAGAGAAATCTGCCTCCTCCCATCAACCATCCATTTACTGAATTGTTTTGGGTTTTTTTTTTGGTTATTGTTTGTTTGTTTGCTTTTGAGATGGAGTCTCACTCTGTCACCCAGGGTGGAGTGCAGTGGCGTGATCTCAGTTTACTGCAACCTCTGCCTCCCAAGTTCAAGTGATTCTCCTGCCTCAGCCTCCCGAGTAACTGGGACTACAGATGCCCGCCACCACACCTGGCTAATTTTTGTATTTTTAGTAGAGATCGGGTTTCTCCATGTTGGCCAGGCTGATCTCAAGTGACTCCTGGCCTCAAGTGACCTGCCTGCCTCGGCCTCCCAAAGTGCTAGAGTTACAGACATGACCACCATCCCCAGCCGACTTAATTGTGTAATTTCATTACACACACACAGCAGTAACAGAATTGTTAACCTGTACATCTGTGGGAAATAACTTTATCAACTAGAGTACAGTGCTTATGGAAAATTTCTCTGGACTTTAGTCTTACAGACTACATATTTCCAAAGTGACCTGGGTCAGCACCTTTACCCTCACCTCCTTTAGTGAGGTTGTTTCATACATTTGTGATAGATTGTGTTGTCACATTCTGCATTCTCTTCTGAGATCCCCCAACCTTCTAAATGATTTTTAAAATTTGCATGCATTATGATTTGCTCTTTGTGCTGTAAAGTTCTGGGGTTTTTGATAAATGTATAACATATTTACATCATTACAGTATCATATAGAATAGTTTTCATCATCCTAAAAAAAAAAAATCCATGTGCTTCATCTGCTTCATCTATTCAATCCTTCCTCCCTACCCCACAAACTCCTTTTAACCACTCATCTTTTTACCATCACTAGAGTTTTGCCTTTATAGAACCATGTAATTGGAATTATACAGTAGGTAGCCTTTTCAGGCTGGCTTCTTTCACTTAGAAATAGGTATCCAAGATTCATCCATATCTTTTTTTTTTTTTTTTTTTTTTGAGATGGCGTCTTGCTCTGTCCCCCAGGCTGGAATGCAGTGGCACAATCTCAGCTCACTGCAACCTCCACCCGCCGGGTTCAAGCAATTTTCCTGCCTCAGCTTCCCGAGTAGCTGGGATTACAGGTGCCTCACCATGCCCTGCTAATGTTGTCCAGGCTGGTCTCGAACCCCTGACCTCGTGATCCACCTGCCTCGGCTTCCTAAAGTGCTGGGATTACAGGTGTGAGTCACCGTGCCCAGCCATCCATATATTTTATCACTGAATAATAGTCCACTGGATAGATGTTCACAGTTTGTTTATCCATTCACCTGTTGACCATCTTGGTTGCTTCCAGGTTTTGGCAATTATAAATCAAGCTGCTGAAAACAGTTGCTTGCAGGTGTTTGTGTAGACATAGTTTTCAAATCAGTTGGGTAAATACTTAGGAGTGGGATGGTTGGATAGCCAACTTAGCTTTATGTGAAACTTCCAAACTGCCTTCCAGTGTGGCTGTACCATTTTGCGTTCCCACTAACAATGAATGAGAGTCCCTATTGCCTCATATCCTTGTCAGCAATTGAAATTGTTAGTATTTTAAATTGTAGCTATTCTGATAGGTGTGTAGTGATATCACATTTTTTGTTTTTGCTTCTGTTTTAATTTTCAATTCCATGATGAAATACGACGTGGAACACCAAATGTTTATTTGCCATCTGTGTATCTTCTTCAAGGAGATGTTTGTTCAGATTTTTTGCTGATTTTTTAAATGGGTTTGTATGTTTTTATATTGTTGAGTTTTAAGAGTTATTTGTATATTTTGGATACAAGTCCTTTTTCAGAAATGTGTTTTGCAAAATTTTTTGCTGTCTGTGGCTTCTCTTCATTTTCTTAACAGTGTCTTTTGAAAAGATTTTTATTTTGATGAAGTCCAGTTTATCAACTTGTTCTTTTACGAATCCCTGGTTTTGGTGTCATATTTAAGAAACCTTTGCCTAGCCCAAGGTCAAATATATTTCCTCTTAGGTTTTCTTCTGGAAGTTTTATAATTTTAAATTTTACATTTGACCTATGACAAATTTTGAGTTAATTTTGGTATGTGGTGAGATACATGGATCAGGTTTTGTTTTGTTTTGTTTTGTTTTGTTTTTCTGAGATACAGTCTCACCCTGTCACCAGGCTGCAGTGCAGTGGCATGATCTTGACTCACTGCAACCTCCGCCTCCTGAGTTCAGGCGATTCTCCCTGCCTCAGCCTCCCAAGGACCTGGGAGTACAGGCATGTGCCACCATGCCCAGCTAATTTTTTTTTTTTTTTTTTGAGACAGAGTTTCACTCTTGTTGCCCAGGTTGGAGTGCAATGGCACGATCTTGGCTCACTGCAACCTCCGCCTCCTGGGTTCAAGTGATTCTCCTGCCTCAGCCTATCGAGTAGCTGGGATTACAGGCGTGTGCCACCATGCCTGACTAATTTTTATATTTTTAGTAGAGATGGGGTTTCACCACGTTGTCCAGGCTAGTCTCAAACTCCTGACCTCAGGTGATCTGCCTGCCTCGGCCTCCCAAAGTGCTGGGATTACAGGCGTGACTCATTGCACCTGGCGGGATCAGGTTTTTCACATGTGGATATCCAATTGTTCCGGCACTATTTGTTGAAAAGACTATCCTCTCTCCACTGAATTGCCTTTGCAGCTTTGTCAAAAATTAGTTGCCTATGTACATGTGGGTCTATTTCTGGATTCTCTGTTCCATTGATCTGTTTGTCTATCTTTACCTCACACACACGCACTGATTAGTGCTCTGCCTGATACTCAAGGCAGTCCTTTCTGCAGATCTGGGATTTGCCCTCTGAGCAGATGTCTCCTCTCCAGCACCCTGTCCTGCTGACTCTAGTCCCCTTGGTCTCTCCCTGGACTCTCAACTCCACCTCTTCCTTCCTGAAAGTCCCCCAGGCTCTGCCTCAGTTCTTTCTCCCTGTGCCACAGCCTGATAGCTCTCTAGGCAGTAAGCTGGGGAAATATTAGGGCTCAGCTCACTTGTTTTCTGTCTCTCGAGAATTTCTGTCCTTCATTGCCTGATGTCCGGTACCTAGAAACCGAGGTTCCATATATCCTCTCCAGCTGCCTGAAGTTTTGAAGGGGAAGGAAATACAGTCCTTGCTACTCCATCCTGGGCAAAGGCCTACAACTAAAGAATTTAAAACTCTCTGTGTTAGTCTGTTCTCACTACCATAAAGTCTGTTCTCGCTACCATAAAGAACTACCTGAGGCTGGGTAATTATTTATGAAGAAAACAGGTTTAATTGACTCACAGTTCCACAGGCTACACAGGAAGCATGGCTGGGAGAGGCCTCAGGAAACATAACCATGGTGGTAGGTGAGGGGAAGCAACCACATCTTCACCTTCACATGGCAGCAGGAGAGAGAGAGCAAAGGGGGAGATGCTACATACTTTTAAGCAACCAGATCTCGTGAGAACTCACTCACTATCACGAGAACACCAAGGGGGGAAATCTGCCCCCACGATCCAATCACCTCCCACCAGGTCCCTCTCTCAACATTGGGAATTACAATTTCACATCAGATTTGGGTGGGGACACAGAGCCAAATCATATCCTTCTCTTCCAGCCTTAAATTTTGAAGTTAATTAAGACTTCCGGCCGGTCTCCCTGCTCCATGCAGGTCTCACTTAAAGTTTGGACTGCCAGGATGCAGGAAGGCAGGAGCATGCCAGACAGAGCAAAGGGCCCATGCAGGGCCTGGAGGTGAGGAACTGTAGGGCAGGTTGTGTTTGGGGACATGGGAGTAGGAAATAAAAAAGAAGAAAGTGAACTCAGGGGAGAGATAGTCCCATAGCTGGAGGGGAGAAGAGGAGATGACAGAGGGGTGGGACTCGGTGAGGAGCTGAGAAGAGGCCAAGGGAGCCCAGGGCACAGGCTGGTGCAGGGAAACGCCAGGGCTGAACCCAGCTCTGCCTGACCCCAGAGCTCAAACTCTGACCACTTACAACCCTGCCCATTCTGATAACCTGGCCAGAAAGGTAAAGGAGGCAAAGAGGAATTCACACGGGACCCAGACCGAGGGGCCCTGCCCGAGGCTCACAGCCCCAGGAGGAACAGAAAAGGAGGACGGAATTGGGTTTGCCGCAGAAGCGTCACTTCCCTCCAGGAGGCTGATCGAGGCCCCTGCAGTGTGAGGGGCTCAGGCTTGGCAGTCTCGCGGGAGCCCAGAGTTCCCACCCAGTCCCCACATGGTCCCAAGGGCTGGGGTGAAGGCAGTTCATGGTGGACACTTTGCTGTGCCCTTGAAGATCCTGGGGGTGGAGAGAGGTGGGGCCCTACAGTGTGAAGCTGGGAACTTGCTGGATGTGCAGATGCCTGGGCCCCTCCTGGAGATTCGGACTCACTGGGTATGGGCTGGGGCTGGGCCTTGGAGCTCCCAGATGAATCTGTTGCAACAGGTGACCTGGGGCTCCTCTTTGAGAGGCTTCATTTCATGCAATGGGCATCTTTCCCCCAAAGAGCTGCTGGGAAGATGGATGGCCAATAGTCTCAGTGCTCTGAGAATCCCAATCAGGGTCCCAGTGGGAGTCCAGGGCCTGGGGAGAGAACAACAAGCAGGTAGGGGAAGGGAGGCAGAGGCAAGCTTGGTGAAGGGGGGGGTCTGTCGGCACACCTTTAAAGTCCCCTGTGCTCTGGGCTCCTTCCCATCCCAGATCTTATCTCTGGGTGCCTGTCCCTGGATGGAGCTTCCCCAGGGCATCCTAGGACCCCCCAGGGAAGGAGGAGGGGGCAGATCAAAGGGCCAGCGCCCAGACAAGGGAACCTGAGATGCTGTCTTTGTCTGCATCCTGGAGAGGCCCGGGGGAGACAGGATGGATGGGAGCCCTGGGCCAGAGGCTAGTGGGGTGGGGGGGTCAGTGGAGAAACCAAATCCTGGTGTATTCACTATGGACAAAAGGGAGGGGTTGGAGAGGGGGTCAGGCTCCTCTCACCAGCTGCTCTGGCTAGAGGCTTCCGGCAAGGTCTTGGTACATCTGGGTCAGGTTCTCTTCAGGATCAGAAACGATCCAAATGAAGTGGCAGTTTGGGGACCCAGATCCACTCATCAAGACCCCCTTTTAACTGATTCCAAATTATCCACACCCAGGAGGGGGCCTAGGAGCAGAACTGGGGGTGAGGGTAGAGTAGAAAAATAGCCCACTCCCCAGATTCCCCATTCCCAGACACCCCCACCCCTCCGGGAAAGCAGAACAGCCACTTGGATGTAACACCATCCCTAGGCTCGGGCTCCTCACATCTGGAGCCCCAGCTGCTGCCGCCATGGAGGCTGTGAACTCTTTACCGCGGCCTGCGTGGTCACAACAACAGGAGAAGAGCCGAGGGGGCGGCAGCTGTCTGCTCGGGGCTGTCTGGCCACGGGCAGACGCCGGGGCTCTGGAGAGAGGTGGCGACAGTGGGAATCCGTGTTTCACCTGCCTCTATGGTAATTTGGGCCTTACAGTTGGAGTTAGGGTTGGGCATGTGTTTGGGATAGGATTAGCGTTATCCCAACTTTGGTCAGAATTCAAGGAGACCCAGAGCCTGAGACCCCCAAACCTTGTGCCCCTCACAATACTCCCGGAGAGATGAGGTGGTGAGCTGAGTGGAAGTGGGGCTGGGTAAACCCGGGGCAGGTGGGAGTGTGAAGGCCTGAAGTTATCCTCCTGTTCTCCAGGGCTCTCACATGCCGTGACTCTTCCCTCCATCGCCTCTGAGGCTGGTTGTTCTAAATCCACCTGTACCTGTTGCTGTCACTGTTACCACACATTCAGCAGCTTAAAACAACACACATTTACCACCTCACAGGTTTTACGGGCCAGGAGCCTGGGTGCAGGTTCTCTGCCCGGGGTCTCACAGTCCAGGTGTCAGCTGGGCTACCTTTCTTCACGGGCCTCTTCCAAGGTCACACGGTTATTGGCAGCCTTCAGTTCCTGTGGCCCTAGGGCTGAGGTTCCGGTTTTCCAACCTGCAGCCAGCAGCTGCTCTCGGCTCCAGAGGCCACCCATAGTCCCTGCCACTGGCCCTCACCCAGGCCCTCTCAGTGCAGGGCAGGACACTCTTCAAGGCCAGCAGGAGGCTGTCTCTGACCTCAGGGAGGGCCTCAGTCCCTCTTTTAAGAGCTTTCACTTGATTACATCAGGCCCACCCAAGATAATCTCCCTTTTGATAAATCAAAATCAACCCATCTGGGACCTTAATTACATCTGCAAAGCCCCTTCACCTTTGCCGTGTTCTGTTGACTGAAAGCAGGTTGCCGATCCTGCCTGCGCCCGGGGGAGGGGATTCTGCAAGAGCATCACTCACTGGGGCACCTTAGGTTGCATCTGCCACCATCCCACTGAGGGTGTTTCTCACATCACTACATCTCCTCCTTCTGCAGACTTCTGCCACCTCAGTCTCCATGAGTCAGCGAGCCTGCCAATAGTCCAGGGAGCGGCCGGGGGGACCCTTTCTTTCTTCAACTTTGACTCCACAGAGGGCTGTGGAAGGTGCACCAGTCATGCTGGGGGTGTGCAGGCCTGAGACCCCCTTCCTTATCAAGGAGGCTAACTCCACATAAATAAACCAATTTAGATCCTTAGAGGAACACAGGAAAGTGTCTAAGCAGAGGGGTACTTTGAGCCGGGGCTGGTGGCAGTTTGCAGGCAGCCAGGATGGGGGGTGGGGAGAGGAAAGGACAGCTCCAGCCAAGGGGCGGCTTAAGCAAAGTGGATTTGGGGAACAATGTGGCTGTTGACTGCAGGGCTTTCGGCAGACAGATCAGACTAGCAGGCGGGCAGCTGGGGGAGGGCTGGGAACAGCAGGCTGGGGGCAATGGGGAGCCACATATGCCCGCGGTAGGGGGACATGATAACATCTTGTCATGGACGCCTCCTGAGAATCCCATTTTCTTCTCTATATTGAGCTCCCACTATGAGCCAAACAGTGTGTTTGGGGCTGGGAGTGCAATACTGAATCAGCGCAGAGGGGACCGCAGGGATTTTGGAGACGAGTCGGGACAGACAAACCAAGTCATCAATTACATCTGCAGTGCGAACTAGGAGAGGACGGGGTATTGTAAGAGCAAAGAACCAAGGATCTGACCTAGTCTGGCAAGTCCACAGAGGCCCGGATGGGAGGGGGTGTGACAGAAGGAGGCAGCCAAGTCGTGGTGGTGACCGATATATCACATTGCCCCACGAACCACAGCAGAGAAAACAGAAAGGGACAGGGGAGTGCCTCCTGGCCCTCACACACGAAAATAAGGTCTGGAAACAACCTCCTTGTCCCTAATTCTTATCCTCTTTCAAAATAAAGGCCACCCACACTCCTGTGTGCCCAAGTCCAACCTGGCACCTTCCCCCTGATTTCACCCACCATGAAGGAAAAGCCCCAGAATCCCAAACCCCTGCACAGGCTCAGAGGTGTGCGGCCAGTGAGAGGAGCAGTGCCGTGTGTCTGCAGGCTGTGGGTGCTCCCCAGGGTGGGTCATCCCTCTGTGCCCACCTCAGCAGGCCAAGGGGCCCCCGCCCCACTGCCTCAGTGTTCTGCACACCCACCCCAGATGTTCTCACGCCCCATCGCCCCAGACACAGCCCCAGACAGCTGCACAGCTGGCCTCCTGGCCGATGGGACAGTAGGCCTGCCAATAGCCTGGGAAAGGAGGGCAAATAGGGGACACCTCAGACAAACAGATCTGCTGCCCTGAGCCAAAGCATACACCGGGCAGGGGCCTGAGCAAGCAGGCTGGCCATGGGGTGGGCTTAACCCTTTCTCTTCCAGCATGGCCCCAGGGAGTCCCCTGTGAGCTCATCACTGCTGTTCCCCTGCCTCCAGCCTCATGCTCCCCATTCCTTGCTTCCTGAAGAAGCAAGGTTCATCCATTCTCTCATTTTTACAGACATGGGTAAGACAGGCTTTGCCCCCAAGGTGCCAGGGTCTGGAAGTTCTTCCTGTTGTCTGACCTTGCCCCTACTCTGACTTGGTCACTGCTGTTCATCTGCTGTGGCAGCTGCTGACTGCCCCCTTCTGGCCAGTGGCTCCTTCCCTGGGATCTCCAGTTCCCCTCAGCCTCCAGGCAGGCCAACAGGAAATGGGTCTAGGAATAGTAGGAGCAGGAGACATGGCCATCGCAGGGTCTGGAGGGAGCTCAAGCACCTCCATGTCCCAAGGGTGTTGCCTCTGCTCTGGAGGCAGCACAGAGCCATGGGTGCAGCCTGGTCACAGGTCCCCACCCACTAACCAAGCCCAGACAAGTCTCTGAGTCCCTGCTTCCCCATCTGCAGGATAGCAGTGAGCATAGGAGCCCCGTGCAGGCTACTCAGAGGACAAGAGGAGGCCATCCCCGCCGCACAAAGCGACTGCTTGGTGGCTGCCTCTGGCTATCTTTATGACAATAGCAGGTACTGAGCAAGCTCTGGGGGTCTGAGCCATCTTGAACTCACACTGTTGTGCGCGAGGCAGACATTGAACCCATAGGCAAATCAGCAAAACATGATAATCCTAGATGTGACAAGTGACAGGAAGGAAATCAAAATGGGGATGAGCAGGGGCCTGGAGGCAAGAGGAGGGGGCAGCCACAATCAGGGCTGGGGTTTAGATAGCAGCCATTTGCCCATCTCTCAGGGTCTGGGTCCTGGTGGTGCTGGGAGACAGATTCAAAGGTGAATGGGCGCCAGGCCCTGCCCCAAGACCTCCCAGCCCTGACAAATGCTGAGACACGCAGGGTTGCAGGCCCACACAGAAGGCGCCCTTCATCGCCAGGGCAGGCAGAGGGAGAGAGGGGCGGTGGGCTATTGGAGAGAAAGCGAGGCTAGGGTGTGGCAGGGCAGCCCTGTGAGGCCGGAGGTGACAGGCGGTGAATGCCAAGCAAGGAGTTGGGGTGTTCTCCTGGGGCACTGGGGAGCCACAGAAGGTTTGAGGCCAGGAAGTGATGTCTCAGATGTGGGTTTCCAGAGAGCCACTCTGGCTACGGTGAGAAGTAGGGGTTGCAAGGCTGGCCCTAGGGCATGGTGGGGGCCTGAGGCCCGGTGGCCCAGGAGCCCAGGTAGAAGGGGCCAAGTTTGTGTTTAGGAGGAAAATGGGTAGTTCCTGGTGACTGACTGCAGCTGCAGAGGGGAAAGAACTGGAGTCTCCCCGGAAGCATGACTGCGACCCGCTCCTCTCTCAATCCAATGTTTCGGTGAGCATGTGACAGGCCAGGCTCGTGCCATGCGCAAGGGACAGCCATGAAAGGGCCAGATGAGGAATCTCACAGAGCTCCCAGTCGGTGAGGGACAAGCGGGTGTTAAACACATTGCAACGGGAGTGATGACTTACGAATTCTTAAAGGAAGGGGCCAGGCCATCTGCTGTACACCTCAAGTTCCCTGAGGGCAGGAGCTGTCTCCCCCTCAGTGCCTGAGGTCAGAGCAGTATGCTCTTCGCAGGCTGGAGGCTCCCTTAGAGAGGGCCTGTCTCCTGCCAGGGCTGTGACTGTGGACCAGTCGTCAGGTCCTGCCTGCTCCCCATACCTCCTGAGGGGCCAGAACAGAAGGGAACAGGCCATGTCATCCTGAAACACCAGCCACCTGCTGAGCTGATCTGAGCCCACAACTCCAGGGCAGCCAGGCCACCCACTTTCTCTCAGAAGCACCTCTCAGTGATGTGGCCAGAGGACCTCCCCACATAAGATCCCCACTGGGGCTCCGCCCTTGCTTCCACAGCTGCCCAGTCTCCCCACAGCCTGAGGCCCCTCCGCTGCGGAAGCCAGGGGTGGCTGCTGAGTGGGTGGGGACTTTACGCTCACTTTCAGAGGGCCCAAGGGCAAGAACAGGAGGGCTGGCTGCAGAAAGCATCCTTAGCCTCCGTCCTCAGTTCCTGTGGGACTTTGTTCTACTGGCCTCAGTTTGCCCCAGAGGTGATGGATCTGGGGTGGTCATGGCAGTCCCTCTGGCCCTCAAAGTTGTTAGGGTTTTGTTTTGTTTTGTTTTTGAGATGAGTCTCGCTCTGTCACCCAGGCTGGAGTACAGTGGTGCAATCTCAGCTCACTGTAACCTCCGCCTCCTGGGTTCAAGCAATTCTCTTGCCTCAACCTCCCAAGAAGCTGGAATTACAGGCATGCACCACCATGCCTGGCTAATTTTCGCTTTTTTGTTTTTTTGTTTTTTGAGATGGAGTTTTGCTCTTGTTGCCCAGGCTGGAGTGCAGTGGTGCAATCTCGGCTCACTGCAACCTCCACTTCCTGGGTTCAAGCAATTTTCCTGCCTCAGCCTCCTGAGTAGCTGGGATTACAGGCATGTGCCACCACGTCCGGCTAATTTTGTATTTTTAGTAGAGATGGGGTTTCTCTATGTTGGTCAGGCTGATCTCGAACTCCCGACCTCAGGTGATCCACCCACCTCGGCCTCCCAAAGTGCTGAGATTACAACTGTGAGCCACCGTGCCAGGTCTCAAACTCCTGACCTCAAATGATCTGCCCACCTCGGCCTCCCAGAGTGCCGGTATTACAGGTGTAAGCCAATGTGCCCAATCTATTTGTTTTTTTTTTTTTTTTTTTTTTGAGACAGAGTCTCGCTCTGTCGCCCGGGCTGGAGTGCAGTGGCCAATTTGTTGTTTTTTTAACTTCAATAATGACAATACATCTTGGGAAGTTGAAAGGTGAGAGCCCCATGAGGCAAAGGAGGGGAAATGCCACAGCATGAGAGATTTGAGGCTGACACCCAGAAGGACTTCCTAGAAGGAGAGTGTGAGCTGCTGGATGGGCCCCGTGTGGTTTCTTTCCAGGGCTCCATCTGGCTGGCCAGGAGGGGCCTGGGACCAAGGCAGTCTAGGGATACACCTTTGCCCTCTGTAGCTGGACCACAGGGTTTTGTCCTGGGCTGCTCTGGGCTGAGTTCCCTTCCTGGCATGCGTGGAGTTTGACCTTTGGCCTTCGGTTAGGCCTGGGGCAAGGCTGTTTGTCCACTCACCCCCGATCATTAGGACTGTGTAGAACCCAGGGATGGGCTCTGAGAGGGGCTGTCGGTCTGTCTGGTGGTCAGAGGCAGACCCGCGCCTGCCTTCAGGACAGTAGGGACAGTCGCCACCGTCAGGGAGTTCATATCCTATGGGGGATACCTGGCTCCTGCCATCAGGGGCCCCAGCCAGTCAAAGGAAGGAGTCCCAGGCTCTGCCTCAGGGAAGAGACCTGTCACATGAAGAGAAACCCAGGAGTCAGGCAAACACGAAGCCCCAGCTCTGGAGGCAGCTGGACCCCCAACCACGTGTGACTATGAAACTGATCAGAAGCTACGGGGAGCAGAGATGACCGTCCACCCAGGAGAAAGTGTATTATGTTGGGGGAGCAGACATCACCCCCTTCCCCGCGGCCTGTCTGGACGTGTGCATAGGGGAAGACGGGTGGGTGGGAGAAAGTCCTCCTCGGGGCTGTGAGCACGTCCATGGGCAGGTGTTCCGTGCTCAGCCTGGAGGTTGGCCGTGCCTGCGTACATGGGCCTCAAAGCCAGTAAACATGTTCCGTGTAGACACTCTGTGGAGGGTCTATGACGGTGTGAGGTGTAGGCGTGTGCACTGCCCGTGCAGCACGCGTGCATGAGTCAGGATGTGTACTCCCAGGCAGAGGGACAAGCACTCGCCTGGGGTGGGGAGCCTGGGCACGGTCTTGGCCCGATGACGTCGTGCTGAGTGATCTCGGGTGCCCTGTGTGCAGGGAGGGAGTCAGAAGGCTGTGTGAGCCTCTCCAGCAACATGGGTCTGTGTTCTGAGCCCCAAGGGAAGCCCCAGGCGCCCTGCATGCCCATTGCAGGCCTCTGTCTACCCTTGATCCCTCACCCTGGTGCCCCAACAACTGGGCCTGACCAGTGAATGCTGGCTGAGCCAGCTGTCACTGTGACATCCATTCTCCGCGGTGTGGCCTGGGAGCCCTCACCCAGCTCCCCCAGCTCCCCCAGCTCCTCCCACCTCCTCCCCTACCCCTGGCCCCACAGCTGGGAACTAGGCCCAGTGGCAGCTGGAAGCCTCCCTTGGGGTCTCATGGAAGACGTGGGGCCTTATGGGGTTTTCAGCCTTAACCCATGAGCTAGAGGGAACCAAGGCAACAAGGAGCTCTGCTCCCAGCACTGCCAGAGCCCCTTTTTCCACAGCCCTGTCCCCAGAACTCCAGGAAGACTCCTGGGGTGACAGCCCAGGCCAAGGCCAGGAAGGAGAAGACTGCTTATTTGCATATCACTCCCATCTGATTTGCATGTGCCCTGTGGCTGGCCATTTCTAAGTAATGCTGGAATGCTGATTTCAGGATGCTGAGCCTTTCCTCACATCTATTCTTGGGCTTGCTTCTCTCCATCCCACCTTGACCCAGACACCACCTAAGGGACAGACACACAGACACACACACACACACACACACACACACACACACACAGTTCAGTCCCTGCATATACCTGCATTTACAGACCTGCATTTGCATACATACACCTATGGCCCCTCCATGAGAGTCCTGGGTGCCTGGCCCTGTGCATGCTCTGTGGGATATACACTGTTACACACATGTACATACTTGCACAGGCAGTTGCACAGACACCCATGGTTATGTGTTTTCACACACACACACAATTCACCCACATTTCTTTACACTCCTCTACACCCTCCCAGAGCCTCCAGTGCGTTCTGCACACTCCATTGATGCATAAGAACACACACCTCGGCCTCACACAGGGGCCCAGAGCCTGCACACGCTCCACACACCGGGCCTGGCTGCCAGTGAGGTGCTTTAAGCAGCAGACCCCTCCCAAACCCCAATCTGGGCAGGACTGGCAGCGGCTGTCCTGTGTGACTATTTCAGTGGCTCTACCACCAAGGGGTCTCTGGAATTCCCAAGTCAGAGGGACAATTCTTTAGTGAGAGCTTTGTCTCTGCTGAAATGTGGCTTCTACCTGCATTTTCTGTCTTATCTCCATCATCCCTCCCAACCCCTCAAGTCCCCTGCCTTCATTAATCACCAAACACAGCTTCCTTGGGTCGCCCTGCCTTCTGCCTTTGTTCACCCTGTTCCCTACCAAGAACACCCCCCTGCCTTCCTCCACCATATACACTTGTGCCTCTTTGCCCTTGTCCATGCTCTTCCCACCTCCTAGGTTGGCTTCCCTCCCTGTCCACCTGATGAACTCCTACGCATCCTTCAAATCCCACCTCAAATGTCACCTTGTGGGTAAACTCTCCTCCAGCTTTACCACACAGAAGTAATCATTCCTCACTCTGGGCATCCAGAGGCAGAACAGTGTGGTGGAGAGACAGGACTGGCCTGTCCAGATCAGGGCTCGTGGGCTGCAATCCTCTGTTTGTAAGAAGGAGCCAGGGGACTTTTCTGGAAACTGCAATTACATGGCAAGTATCTTGGTTTCAATGGTATTTTGTGTTTGTTGTTGGAGAAGGGCCCAGGCACAGGAGTCACACAGTGCTGCTTCCCCCTTCTCTGCTGGGCAAGTGTTGCAATCTCTCGGGGCCCGTTTCCCCGCCTGTACCATGGGCTCGTGGTGGGGGATTATGGGACCCAATTAAAATGTGAACCTTTGTGACCTGAATTCTCATTGCACCGAACAGTAAAGACTAATTTGGCTCAAAGGATTTTTGCTCGCTTCTCTATCTCCCTACCGGACTGGAAATTCCTTGAGGGCAAGGGCTATGTCTCTTTTATCTGAAAAATGAGGATAAGAGGCCAGACCTTAGACTTCTGATGAGGATTAGAGTTCATTCACAGGATGTGCTTAAAGGAGCTCCCTGGCACTCCCTCAGGGTTTGCTGCTATTGTTATGCCCAGACCGTTTATTCCCCGAAGAAGACCACCAGAGTCCAGAGTCAAAGCCAAGCGGCAAGATTCTTTAATGCAAGTTCGAACTTGGTCCCTCTGTTTCACAACATACAAGAGGGCCTCAAACAATGCGTGCGCTGGCTTTTTATAGCCCGATGAAAATAGGACTTGTAAGGTTACAGAGGAACAGGGAAAAAGGGAATTCTTTAGGTTACAGCATTACAATTGGTTAACATATTAAGTTATACATTTAGCAGTTATCTATTGTTCCCGTGCTTTCAGTAAAACTACAAACGGCGGTGTCCTTATCGGGGATTTCCCAGGATTTCCCAAGCTGAGATATATGGAGGAATGTATTTGCACTGGGCCGTGTTTGCACTGGGCCCAGGAAATTGAGAGATATATGGTGTCTGTATTTGCACTGGGCCGTGTTTGCACTGGGCCCAGGAAATTGAGAGATATATGGTGTCAAGCTGAATGTATTTGCTGGGAATGTGCCTGATTTCTGAATGTATTTACTGAGTATTTACTGAATGTATTTACTGAGGAATGTGCCTGATTTCTTTCAGTATAATTACTATTACACACACTATCGTTTAATCCTGACATCAACCTTGGGTTGTTGGAGATACGGTTATCCCACTTTACAGGTGAGGAAAGCAAGGTTCAGAAGCCTTAGGGCCCTCGTTGCTAAGGTCACACAGTAAGCAAGGTTCAGAACCCAGATTTGAACCTGGATCTGGCAAAGGCTTAACCATGATGTCCTCATGTTGTCAGCAACGGATGACAGTGTGGACACCTGAGAAGGAGCTGCCCCTTGGCCCCATCCCCATGGTAAACAGGTTCATCTGTACCCAGGAACAGGAGGCCACAAGGGGAGGGGGAGACAGGAGAGTCTGGGGCCAAGGTCTTTTTCCACAAGGGCCCAGGGTGCTGGTCGTTCAGCGCCTCCCAACACTCCCACTCAGCATCCTGGCCCAGAGCGCCTGGCTGGGGAGACCTTTCCACTCCACACATCACAGGAGAGTGAGCACTGCGTGACTCCTGGGAAGGCTGCCCTGGAATGTACTTCCGGGGAGCCCTCCTCTCCCCAACCTTCCCACTACAGACCTCGAGCCAGCAGCCCAATGGGGGCCCTCAGTCCTGTGAGGACGGCTATGGGGACAGCGGAAGGCAAAAGAGGCAGGGCCACTTGGGTTTCCTGGGTGACATCTGGGCCACATCTGGGCCACAGCCAGGCCAGAGAGTGGTTCCTCCAAATCATACAGCAAGCCTGGGCCTGCCTGACCCCCTGAGTCAGTGGGAGCCCCCTTTCATTGACCCTGCTGGGGGCTTGGCTATCAGGTGGTGGGAGTCCCTGGATGTTCTGCTGTGGGCCTGGTCCCACCTGTGTGCCCAGTCCACTTCAGGGAGGGTGTCTCCGATGGCCCAAATCCCCGGAGGGACAAACTAGGCATCTGAGAGGCGGTAGAGCTTCCTCTGATCTTGGGACCCAGTACACTGCCAGGAGCCTGCCAGCCTGGGATGGCAGAGCCAGTGGGGCATGAAATAGGAAAGGAGGGGCTTTCTTGAAATGAAGCAAGACACCGGCATGAGAGGCCTGCAGCTTGGGGCTGATCCCGCCTTTAGATGTCCCCGCTGGGGCCCAGCCAGCTCTGGGTGTAGGTAGAATTATGGGGAGGAGCGGGGATGTACGGATTAGGGGTGTGGAGAGGGTGAGGCCTAGAAAAGCCTGTGATGGAGGTTGCCGTGCACAGGGAAGCGCTGTCCAGGGATGTTCTAGCCTTGGGGTCCCCGGCCCTGGGCATGCACCAGGAGGCCAGCCACCCTCTCAGCCCCCTTCCCACTGCCAGGTTTCTTGGGGATAATCTGGGAGAAGCCTCCCAATTCCACTTCTCCCACCTGCCCGCCGAGACCCAGGGCTCCCATCCCAGCTATTCTCCACTCCCAAGAAGAGAGGGAGGAGGGCTGTGCTGGGGGCAGAGGACGGCGGGATTTCCTGGGATTTATTGGTTTGGGCAGGGAACCACTAGGATGCCTGGGAAAGTGGCTAACACCCCTCTCCTGGCTTCTTCAAGGCCAGCTCCCCTTCAGCTCTGGAAGCAGCCATGTCGCTTCTAGCTGCAGTGAGAGAGATTCGAGCTGGACACCAAGACCTGGCATCAGGCGTAACGACTGCGTGGCGCAAGGAGAGCTCCCTCCCCTGCCCAGAGACACACCCCGGCTGTGAAATTGCCCAGAGGCAGGGGCATGGAAGGAATGACTTCCTGGGCAGGTACAGACCTCACCGGCCGGGCTCTGCGAAGCGGACACTCGAGTCCTGTGGGCACTCTGGCGTGAACAGGGCTGCGCGGAGAAGGACACGTGGACGAGGAGGCAGCGGATGCCTGGGGCCCACCCAGGGCCTGGACTGCAGGGACCCGCTCTACCACGCGCCGAGCCGGCTCGGGTGCGGCGGTGCCACAGCGCCCTCTCTTGGCCAGAGGCGGAGGCCGCCTGTTCAGAGCCTCTGATGGAAGCGGGGACTGGGATTGCCTGCAAGACAGGCCGGTGCTCCAGCGTCCAGCCCGCAGTCAGCGGCCACGGGGGCGGCCATCCCAGCCGGGAGAACCTTGGAGACTCCTGTGCCAAGCCCTGTTCTTTTGCTGGGAAACTTGAAGCCAAGAGAGGAGAGAGGACCGGCGCACCTGGGGACTGAACCAGACACTGGACTGTGAGGCTGTCCAGGTCCCAGTGGTGGAAGTATGAGATGCCCCAGGACTCCCTAGTCACCCCCACGAGTCACCTCAAACCCACATACAGCCGACTGCACAAGCACAGCTTCTAGACAGCGCCCACCTCTGCCCCCTCCTTCCACCCAGACTGCAGGCCCCTCAATCCGTAACAATTCTAGAGCCTCCCTGTCTCCCCAGCACCCTCCACTCCCACACACCCTCCAGCCCTCTTTGCCCCACTCCATCCGCAGCCTCAGGAGACTCCCTGTGCTCTCCCATACACCAACCATTTCCCACTTAAAGCCTCTGCTGCTTTCTTCTTTTGTCCCCAGGAAGAGAAAACCTTATTTCTTTTCCTTTTTGATTAACTTTATTGGATCTTCTTTTTAATTACAAACCATAGTACTACCTGTTCTTTGTAACAGCTTAAACAAACCAGAAGTATCTAAAGAAAAAGTTGACAATCTCTTTCCCTTTCCAGTCCCCCTTCGCCAGTCACTAATGTGGCTGAAGGAGGGTTGTTCTGCCTTGGGTTTCTCTCAGGACCTTCGTTAAACAAGAAAGAAGGATTGAGACCTACTATGTGTTGGGCTCTGGGCTAAGCCTGGCTACAAGAGCCAACAAGTCAGCAGCCATGGAGCCCAATGCCCTGATGGGGCCTCGATTCTAGTGGAGGGGAGGAGAATCTTTCAAATGGTGATGAATTCTTGGGGAGAAAGGATGGTGGGGTGATGGGTGATGGACTGGAAGTCATGTGACCTGGAGAGGGAGTAAAATGCCATTTTCCACCTGCGCAGGTGGGATTGCCAGGGAAGGGCTCTCTGAGGAGGGACATTTGAATGGAGCTCCAATAGAGGGCACTGTAGGCCACCATAAGGAACTTGAACGTTATTCTGAGAGCATCGGAAAGCCACTGAGGGAAGGGAGGGGACCTGACGTGATGTGCGCTGCCCAAGGACCCCTCGGGTGTCCACTGAGTGGAGAACAGATTGAGAGTGGGACAGCGTAGCTGGCAGGAAACAAATTAGATAGACAGGTAGATAATGGATAGATAAATCAGTAGATAATTGATAGATCAAGAGATATGTTGATCAATAGATAATAAATAATGGTTGATAATGATTGAACTATAGATAATCGATAGCTATAGATAGATGGGGATTGACCTATAAAATAGATATTCCTTCTATGTATTTATTTATTTTGAGACAGGGTCTGACTCTGACGCCCAGGCTGGAGTGCAGCGGCATGATCACAGCTCACTGCAGCCTCAAGCTCCTGGGATCAAGCGATCCTCCCATCTCAGCCTCCTGAGTAGCTAGGACTGCAGGCACACACCACCAGGCCCAGAAAATTAAAAAAAAAATTTTTTTGTAGAGATAAGGTTTCATCATGTTACCGAGGCTGGTCTCAAACTCCTGGGCTCAATCCATCACCCTTCCTCAGCCTCCCAAAGTGCTGGGATTACAGGTGTGAGCCACCATGCTCAGCCTTCTTTTTAAGTAAAAATGGGCCTGATGGCACAAATTGCTCTGCTCCTGCCCCTTTTCCTTCTGGTACTTCCAAGTCAAAACACGCTCATCCACTCCAACAGGGCAGCAATTCACCCTCTGGGCATGCCCCACAGCTGCCACAACCCTGGCTATTCATCAATCTTTTGATTTTTCCAATCCACAGGGTTACACACACACACACACGCACACACACACCAATTTGAGCAACAAAAATATATTGGATTATCACTTAAAGCATAAAATAAATATCGATTAGTCCACACTGATATGTGTAAATGATTGAATAAATTAATAAGTGGGGGCCAGGCACGGTGACTCACGCCTGTAATCTCAGCACTTTGGGAAGCTGAGGTGGGCAGATCACTTGAGGTGAGGAGCTCAAGACCAGCCTGGTCAACATGGTGAAACCCCATGTCTACTAAAAATACAAAAATTAGCTGGGCTTGGTGGCGGACTCCTGTAATCCCAGCTACTCAGGAGGCTGGGGCAGGAGAATCGCTTGAACCTGGGAGGCAGAGGTTGCAGTGAGCCGAGATCATGCCACTGCGCTCTAGCCTGGGTGACAGACCGAGACTCCATGTCAAAAAAACAATTAATAAGTGGGAGAGAAGAGATAAATCTCTCATGCTGGATTCCAAATAAATTATGTAGTGACTTCGCCTTAAAAGAGGGGGAACATTACTCCCCACTGTGGGGTGCACATCAGGACTTCCTTCTAAATAGCACTGTATGGAGAGTAACTCTGCAGTGGAGACACTGACCAAGATGACACCAGCCAGGGGATCAAGGTCAATACCAACAGTTCTGTGGCTCCTTGATGTGATGAGAGAAATGGCACTTTACCTCTGTGGTCTTCCTCTCAAAAACCCACAGCCCCAACTATGAGAAAAACATCAGACAAACTCCAGCAGAGCAGTACCCTACAATATCCTTGACCAGTACTCCTCAAACTGTAAAGGTCATCAAAAACAAAGAAGGTCTGAGAAATGGCCTCAGCTGAGAGAAGCCTCAGGGAAAATGACAACTAGAAGTCATGAGGCATTTGGCAATGATGGATCCTGCAACAGAAAAAAGGACACTAGGCAAAAACTAAGGCATTTTAATTAACTATGGACTTGAGTTAATAAGCATATATAAACATCGGTTCACTGATTGTAACATGTATCATACTAAGGTAAGTTGTTGATAATGGGGAAACAGAGTTGGGAGGTACCGATGGGAACTCTCTGTACCATCTGCTCAACTTTTTTCCGTAAGTGTAAAACAACTCTAAAAAATTGTCCATTAATTTTTAAAATGTACATTTCATTGCTGTTTCATTTTTATTTTTTATTTTTTATTTATTTATTTTTTTGAGACAGAGTCTCACTCTGTTGCCCAGGCTGGAGTGCAGTGGCCGGATCTTGGCTCACTGCAAGCTCCGCCTCCTGGGTTTATGCCATTCTCCTGCCTCAGCCTCCCCAGTAGCTGGAGTTTTTTTGTATTTTTTAGTAGAGATGGGGTTTCACCGGGTTAGCCAGGATGGTCTCGATCTCCTGAACTCGTGATCCACCCGTCTCAGCCTCCCAAAGTGCTGGGATTACAGGCTTGAGCCACCGCGCCCGGCCTATTTTTTATTTTTTTATGAGACAGTGTCTCACTCTCTTACCCATGCTGGAGTGCAGTGACACAATCTCATTTCACCGCAACCTCCACCTCCCAAGCTCAAGGGATTCTCCTGCCTCAGCCTCCCTAGTAGATGGGATTACCGGCACCTGCCACCATGCCCGGCTAATTTTTGTATTTTTAGTAGAGAAGGGATTTCACCATGTTGACCAGGCTGATCTTGAACTCCTGACCTTAGGTGATCCACCTGCCTTGGCCTCTCAAAGTGCTGGGATTACAGGCGGGAGCTATCGCACCTGGCTTCATTGTTTTTTTAAGTGGTATTTCACTGTCTCCTACCGAGGCTGAATCTCTTTTTGCATAGACTAGTACACCTTGCTTTATTTCGTTTCACTTTATTGTGCTTCACAAATACTGTGTTTTTTACAAATTGAAGGTTTGAGACAACCCCACATTGAGCTAGTCTATTGGCACCATTTTTCCAACAGCTTGTACTTACTTTGTGTCTCTGCATCACATTTTGGCAACTCTTGCAAAACTTTTTCACTATTATTATTTTATTTATTTATTTATTTATGTTTTTGAGACAGAGTCTCACTCTGTCACCCAGGCTGGAGTGCACTGGCATGATCTTGGCTCACTGCAACCTCTGCCTCCCTGGTTCAAGTGATTCTCCTGCCTCCGCCTCCTGAGTAGCTGGGATTACAGGTGCATGCCACCACGCCTGGTTAATTTTTGTATTTTTTGTAGAGACAGGGTTTCATCATGTTGGCCAGGCTGGTCTCGAACTCTTGACCTCAAGTGATTCACCCACCTCAGCCTCCCAAAGTGCTGAGATTACAGACATGAACCACCGCATCCAGCCTCACTATTATTATATCTGTTATGATGATCTGTGATTGGTGACCTTTAATGTTATTATTGTAATTGTTTTGGAGTGCTACAAGCCACACCCATATAAGATGGTAAACTTAAATGATCAAAGTTGTGTGTGTTCTGACTGCTCCAACTGGCCATCCTCACATCTCTCTCCCTCTCCTTGGGCCTTCCTATTCCTTTAGACACATTATTAAGATTAGGCCGATTTATAACCCTCTAAGTATTCAAGTGAAAGAAAGACATATCTCTCAATTTAAATCAAAAGCTAGGAATGATTAAACTTAGTGAGGAAGGCATGTTGAAGGCCAAGATAGGCTGAAAGTTAGGCCTCTTGCACCAGCCAAGTTGCAAATGCAACCTGGAGAACCTCTAGGAAAAGCTCTTGAAGGAAATTAAAAGTGCTACTCCAGTGAACCCACAGATGATAAGAAAGTGAAACAGCAAATCAATGTTGTATCTCATTGCTGAGGTGGAGAAAGTTTGAGTGATCTGGATAGAAGATCAAATCAGCCACAACATTCCCTTAAGCCAAAGCCTAATCCAGGCCCAGGCTCTAACTCTTTCAGTTCTGTGAAGGCTGAGAGGTGAGGAAGCTGCAGAAGAAAAGTTGGAAGCTAGCAGAGGTGGGTTCATGAGGTTTAAGGAAGGAACACATCTCCGGAACAAAAAAAGTGCAAGATGAAACAGCAAGTTCTGATGTAGAAGCTGTAGCAAGTTACCCCGATGTAGCTAAATAACTGATGAAAGCGGCTACACTCAACAACAGACTTACAGCCTTCTATTGGAAGAAGATGCCATCCAGGACTTTCATAGCTAAGAAGAAAACTTAATGCCCGGCTTCAAACTTCAAACGACAAGCTGCCTCTCTTGTTAGGGGCTAATGCAGCTGCTGACATGAAGTTGACGACAGTGTTCATTCATCATTCTGGAAATCCCAGGGCCCTTAAGAATTCTGCCAAATCGACTCTGCCTGTGCTCTAGAAATAGAACAAAGCCTGGCTAACAGCACAGATGTTTCCAGCATGGGTTACTGAATATTTTAAGCCCACTGTTGAGACTCACCACTCAAAACAAAAAGATTTCTTTCAAAATATTATTGTTCATTGACAATGCACCTGATCACCCAAGAGCTCTGACAGAGATGTGCAAATGTTGTTGTCATGCCTTACGCAGCATCCATTCTGCAGTCCATGGATCACGGAGTAATGTCAACTTTCAAGGCTTATTAAGAATTCCAAGGCCGGGCGCGGTGGCTCAAGCCTGTAATCCCAGCACTTTGGGAGGCCGAGATGGGCGGATCACGAGGTCAGGAGATCGAGACCATCCTGGC
>NW_012118488.1:3600193-3619053 GCF_000951035.1 Colobus angolensis palliatus
AAAAAAAAAAAAAAAATTTCCCGGGCGTGGAGGCATGCACCTGTAGTCCCAGCTACTAGGGAGACTGAGGCGGGAGGATGGCTTGAGCCTGGGAGGTTGAGGTTGCAGTTAGTCATGATCATGCCACTGCACTCCAGCTTAGGTGACAAAGTGAGACCCTCTTTCAAAGAAAAATTGAAATTGCTACCGTCACCCCAGTCTTCAGCAATCACCACCCTGATCAGTCAGCAGCCATCAACATCGAGGGGAAACTCTCCACCAGCAAAAAGAGTGCAACTCTCTGAAGGCTCAGATGATGGTTAGCATATTTTAGCACTATAGTACTCCTTAATTAAGCTAGGTACATTTTTAGACATATGCCATTGCACACTTAATAGACTACAGTGTGGTGTAAACATAACTTTTATATGCACTGTGAAACCAAAATATCCGTGTGACTCACTTTATTATGATAGTCACTTTATTGCTGTGGTCTGGAACTGAACCTGCAGTATCTCCAAGGTATGCTTGTATATTCTTCTGTAACTGTTTGTTCATACCTCTTCTTTCAATTTTTCTTTTGTCTTTTAAAAACGATTTATAATTTTTTTCATAGAAAGGATACTAATCCTGGCCGGGCACGGTAGCTAACACCTGTAATCCCAGCACTTTGGTGGCTGAGGTGGGCGGATCACCTGAGGTCAAGAGGTGATCCTGACCAGCCTGGCCAACATGGTGAAACCCCATCTCTACTAAAAATACAAAAATTAGCCAGGTGCGGTGGCAGGTGCCTGTAGTCCCAGCTACTCAGGAGGCTGAGGCGGGAGAATGGCTTGAACCCAGGAGGTGGAGGTTGCAGTGAACCGAGATCCCGCCACGGCACTCCAGCCCAGGCGACAGAGTGACTCGGTCTCAAAAAAAAAAAAAAGAAAAAGGAAGATATTAATCCTTTCGCTGTTACACACATTGCAGATATTACTTTGGTCTATATTTTTTTACCTCTTTATTTTGTTTATAGGACCTTATGTCACTCAGAAATAATTTTTTCATAATCAAATCTCTCACCGCTTCTCTTTTTGGTGGCTTCTTAGTTTCCTGTCTTACTTAAAAATAACTTCCTCACCCACAAGGGAAAAGAATTAGTCTTCTAAATTTTCTTCTAATATTTTTAGTTACTTCTAATATATTTAGATTTTTACTTTAAATCTTTAGTCCATCTGGGATCTATTTTGTAGGTGTTATCAGATGGGAGGGGGAATTTGACTTTATTTTCTCACAGATGGATCACTGATATGGCAGCATCATTTATTAAATAAATTGACTTTTGCTCTAAATTGGCATTTCCCCTTGAACAGATAATAAATTTCCATATAGATCGTTATTTCCCCTTGAACAGATAATAAGTTTCCATATAGATCGTTGGATCTGCTTCCAGGAGAGCATCTTCCCCAGTTCTCCATGAGGTCATTAACATCCAGCTCAAAAGTCCACACCCACCTTCTTAAAGGCTGCTCCTACCTCCCCCGGTCCTCCCATCTGAAATCAACATTTTCCCCACGTGTATTCTCATAGAATTCGTTCATTGCACACACATTTATTGAGCTCCCCCTGGGTGTCAGGTGCTGGACTAGAGATGACTGTCCCTGTCTTCTAGGAGTTCAAGCCGGGGGTGGGAGGAAAGCGGAGAACTGAGTATAATGATGCTTGAGGACAGGCGACTGGGGTTACAGTGGTGGGAGGGGTGTCAATTCCATTTCAGAAAAGCTTCCAGGAGGAAGTGATATCTGAGCTCGGTTAAGCCTCAAATGGTGAGTAGGTGTTTGCCAGACAGCCAAGAAGGAAAGGGGGGGTCAGGTGGAGGGAACAGTGTGTACAAAGGCACAGAAAGCCTGCTGCGTTCGGGGAGCTGCAAATGGTTCAGAGGCCACCGTGAAGGGAGGACAGAGGAAGGGAAAGTGGAAAGGCGCTGGCGGGTGAGCAGGCCTGAGCGCCCTGGCGTGGGCGTGCTGACGGGTTTGGACTCTCTCCTGAGAGGCAGTATGTTGCGATGAGGATGCCAGTACTCCTTCTTCCACACCAACATTCCACCTGTGCTCGCATGCACTTAGTGCTTTTCTTTCAATCAACTACTTTTTTTTCCTCAAAATAAATGTATTTTAAAGGAACACTTTGTATCATTCCCATAAATGAGAAACCAGTATCCCTTGCCAGAAACAAAATAGAAGAAAAGCCTTTAAAAAGAAACATATTTCTATTAAAATTTAAAATGTTCATTTGTACTATTTTAAATCAGAGAGAGGACTCTCCCAGCCAATGCATGCCTACCTCATTTCAGGAAACGCTGGCATGGGAAAACCATGGGTGCCTGTATCCAGGCTGCCTGCGTTCAAACCCCAGCTCTGAGGAGCACTCACGAGGGGTCCTTGGGGAAGTCACCTCCTTTGCCTATACCTCAGTTCTCTCATCTGTCAAACGTGGCAATAACAGGACCTACCTCACTGGGTTGTGCAACTCAGTGAGAGAATGTGGGGAGTGTTCAGTGAATATGCCTTGGCTAGTTTGGGGCCATGAAAAGTCCTCCATGCATTTGAACCAGAAGAGGGGCACTGCTTAGTTTGCATCTTAGAACTAGATCTCCCTCTGGCTGTGGGGTAAGGAGAGGCCCGGAGAGACCAGTCAGAGGCTGCTGTGGTTCCCAGAAGCAATGATGGAGATCTGAAGTCTGCAAAAGGGTGGAGAGGGAGATGCAATTGGGTACTGGGGACAGAGACCAGAGGCAAAGCTGGCACCGAGATTCTAATGAGGGGAAGCTTTGGACCCTTCATGGAGTAGGGACCACAGGGGTTCACATATTTCTGGGACAGGATGTGTCTAGTACCCAATCTACATACCTTGAGCTGGGGGAGTCCGTGTGTCTGGAGGCAGGTGACCTCAGGCCCGGTGTTCAGGAGTGAGTAGGCTGTGCCCATGGGCCAAGGTCGGGCACCTCACCAGCCCCCGCACCCCTGGAACTGGCAGGTGCTGAGTCTGCATGAAGTGGTTGTGGCAGCCATGCCTCCATGGTGGTCCAGGTGTGAGCAGGGGTCAGAGGTGTTTTCCAGATGGCATCCTTCTGGCTCCTTTGCCCAGTCCTCTGCTGATCCTTTAGGCCTGGTGGCGGCCACTGAGCCCTCCAGAGAGCCCCGGGCCTGGGACCCCAATCAGGCTTCAGCCACTCTCAGGGCCATTTCCCTGCCATGTACTGCCCTCCATTGCCCCATTGAAATCTTAAGAGGCTGGGGCACTAAAGGAGGACAATGATGACCCCAAAAGCGGTGGAGGAAGGAACTCGGGAAGTCTTCCTTCCGAACTCTCTAAGATCTCTTCTGGCGTCCACCCCAGCTGGGCCCCTTGCTGGGTGCCCCTCCACTCCCCACACCTCCACCTCTGGTATGATGTAGAATCAGAAGATCCTGGATTCCATCTCCTCAGTAGAAGCCCACGTCAGCGCTGCTCTGAGAGGCCCTTCTACCTTGTGGGTCCTCCTGACAGGGTCCGCTGCTCCCCTCCACCACCACTCACTGGTGCCCAGCGGTGCCCCACAGAGAGGAGCTTCTCAGTGGGCGTTCCTGGAAAGGAGGTGTGCGGTCGAGTGGAGGTCGCGGTTATCCCTCCCGCCACCGCCAGGCGTCACCACCCGCCCGGAAATGAAAGGCACAGCCAGGCGGGTATGGACGCTGGGGGAACCGTCAGCCTCGGGACTGGCTGAAGCGCCTGGGTAGGACTGGCGGGGTGGCCAAGGACGTTCGGAGATGGCTGCCATTTGGCGCTCTGACCCCAATGTCCATCGGGAGTCCAAAGAGGCACGCGCCCCTGAATTCAGGCCGCTGTGGCCGCGACACACGCCAAGCCCGAGGGCCAGGGGTGCAGAGAGGGTCCGGACCCTGGACCCCCAGCCTGGGCCCCTTGAGTGTAAAGGAAGCGGGAACTTCTCTCTGTATGCGTTATATAGACCTGTTTCACAAATAAAGAACCCGAGCCTCAATTTCGTATCCCAAGTGGCACCAACCCCATGACCCGCTCCAGTCGAGACTATTTCCAGAAATGCGATCTCCTAGCACTACAGCGACACTTGGAAGTCTGTGGCTGAACGAGTAAATGAATGCGAATATAACAACAACCAGCACTTACTGAGCACCTACTGTGTGCCAGACGCTGTTCTCAGCAGTCTAAAATGTGGATACTATTATTCCCACGAAGAAACTGAGGCACAGAAAGGTGACGTAATTTGCCAGACGACACAGTGGCAAATCCAGGATGGGGACCCAGGCGATTTGGTTCCAGAGATCAAGCTTAGGCTCATAACAACGCCTCTCTGTAGCAAATGCTTTATTTTTTTATTTTTTTTAGACACGAGGTCTCTCTCAGTCACCCAGGCAGGATTGCGGTGGCGCTATCACAGCTCACTGAATCCTCGATCTCCCGGGCTCAAGCGATCCTCCTACTTCAGCCTCCCGAGTAGCTGGGACTACAGGTGTGTACCACCACGTCCGGCTAATTTTTGTATCTATGTGTATATATATATACACACACAAAAGTGGCGTGAGCCACCGCGCCCGGCCGCCATTCGGTTTTGTTGTTGTTGTTTGTTTGTTGATTTGTTTTGTTTTTTGAGACAGAGTCTCGCTCCGTCACCCAGGCTGGAGTGCAATGGTGAGATCTCGGCTCACTGCAACCTCTGCCTCCCGGGTTCAAGTGATTCTCCTGCCTCAGCCTCCTGAGTAGCTGGGATTGCAAGTGCGCGCCCCGACGCCCGGCTAATTTTTGTATTTTTAGTAGAGATGGAGTTTCGTCATGTTGGCCAGACTGGTCTCGAACTCCTGGCCTCTGGTGATCCGCCCGCCTCAGCTTCCCAGAGTGCTGGGATTACAGGCGTGAGCCACCGCGCCCGGCCCGCCATTCGTTTTTTAACTTGTCTTTATTAAGCGCCGCTGTGCGCCAGGCACCGGGAGTGGAAAGGGTCTGCGTCGCAGCAGGCGAGTGAGCAGAGCGCGTGGCGGGCGCGGCGGGGTCTCACCTTCTCCCCCTTCCAGCGCCCACGGGAGGCGCCCCGAGTGCCCACCAGGTGGCGCGCTGACCCCACTCGCCTCCGACGCACCACACCCGCTCGGTCTCTCCATCGCCCCCTGCGGAGCTAGCGAGGACCGCAACGACTTGGGTCCAGCCGACAGGTGGCCGAGGGGGCAGTCACTGACCTGGTGCCAGGTGTCCCTGGCTCCCTGCCAGGTGCCCGGCAGTCTAGCAGCCCTGCTCAGGCCCTGCTTTCTTCCCTTGCTTCTTACCTCCGAAGACACAAGTGTAGCGAGGAGCCCCGAACGACCCCTTCCCGCCAGTGCTTCACTGGGGACAGAGCACTTTCTACCCGCTACGTGCCCAGGAGTACGCGTCTCATACTCGTCACGTCCTCACCCCAGGAGGCGGGCAGGATGATCCCCCTTTGCAGATGAGGAGGCTATCGCCCAAGAAGAGGAGAGACTGCCCCCAGATCACCCTGGTTGCAGAGACTGCCCCAGATCACGCTGGCCAAAGAGTGAGGCCCCCCATGTGTGCGCTCTGGGATGTCAGTGGCAACATCCCCTGGGGCCTTTCGGGCCAGCGGTTCCTCTACTCCCCTGGCTCCCTCACCCCCTGCTCCTGTCCTCCCCGTCTTTCCTCATCCCTTCCTATGCGGCCTCCCCGGGCTTTGCTCTGCTCTCTACAAGCTCCCGATACTCACCTCAGATGACTCTCCGGGCTCACACACCTCCCAGTCTTGTCCCTCCAGTCTGACCTCCATTGTGCACCCTGCTATTCACCTGAGCACCCTCAAGCCCCTTGCAGGCCCCCTGTCCAGGATGAGATGCCACAGCACCCCTGCACACCTGTGCTCCCTAAGCCAGAATGCTGGGGATCCTCTGACTCCTCATCCCCGTGTCCTAGAATCTGTCCCCTCTCCATTCCACCTCTTAGACATCTTTCAAGGTCATCTCTTCTTTCCAGCAGATGCCTCTGCTCTGATTCAGGCCACCATCGCCTCCCAGCCTCTAGTTTCACCCACCCTCTCAGACCCACCCTCCACACTGCTGCCAGAATGGTCTTTCCAGAGATCTTCCTAAAGTGCAGATCCCAGCTGTGTTTAAACCTCATAATCAAAACAGAAACAAAGACACCTTAACCACAGGATGAAACCCTAAACCCTTAGCTAGACCCGTAAAGCCCTGCATGGTCTGGCCCCCGCCACCTCTCTGGCGGTGTTATGTCCTTCTCCCCGCATTCACTAAGCTCAGCTCCCTTCAGCTCCTCCAAAGCACCAAGTTCTTCCTAGGCGCAGGGTCTCAGCAGGTGCAGCTCCTCTGTCCAGCTTTTCATCCTTCAGATCCCAGCTGAAAGGTCACATTCTCACAGAGGCATTCCCTGATCCCTCCCAGGTAAATTAAGATCCCTCCTTAGTTTCTCTTTTGCTTGGAATTTGCTGTTCTTCTTCCCCCATACCTCTTGCCAACACATCTCAGAGCTTATGTTTTCATGTGCTTAGTTATTTAATGTCTGTCTCTCCTATAGCCCAAATTCTCCAGGCAAATAGGACTGCAGTCTCTCCTGTTCACACTGTACCTCCACACCAGCCCAGAACTGGACATAAAAGTAGACACTTGATAAGTATTTGTGGAACAAATGAATCTTTCATCTCGTCCTCATCAGAACCCCATTCCCAGGCTTTCTTTCATCTCTGGCCTTTGTAAGAGTTGCTTCCTCTGCCTGGAAGGTTCTTTCCATTCCCTCCCACCTGGGCAGATCCACACGTCATTTAAGATTAATCTCTCTGCAATCTGTCCATCGCCCCCTCATTTGAATTAGGGTTTCCCTCTAGGCCCCCTTGGTACCCTATACATAGCACTCTATCCTAACACTTTAAAATTGCAAATTGCCAGCTAAACATGAGAGATTATCAACAGTAATGATCTACTGTCACTCTCCCCCAGACCTCTCCACTGTAGCTGGCTCAAGGGCATCACTCTCTCTGCCTTTCAAACCATTAGGAACCCCATTTCCCATTCATTCACGAGGCACTGCTCAGGTGTCCACTGTGTTGCGTTGTTTTCCTTCCGGCAGCACTGGGGAAGCATGGGGGAAGGAAACAACATAGACAGGATACTTCCAAGGGTGAGAGGGAAGCAGGTGAAAACCACAGGGGTGCTCAGCAAACGCCCAGCCACCCCCATCCAGGGTGCAAATGGGCGCAGGGAAGGCTGGAGGCAGAGGGGTCTACCTAAAGCGCTCAGTTCTGCCCCCTTCACTGAGCGTCTGCTGTGTGCAGGGTATGGCTGGGGAGAGGGGCGGGGAATACGGAGAGGTGTGCCTGAATGGCAGACGCATCACCTCCAGCACAGCTATTAGTGTGCTTGGTGCAGAGTTTACGTGTCTTGGATCTGTCTTCCCACCCTGGGAGTGCTGGAGCGCCCAAGGGTGGGAACAGTTGTTGTCAAACCTCAGCCAAACCTAGTGGTCACTTTTCTGTCTCTCCCTTGCCAGGTCTCTCTGCTGTGGTTCATTCCCCCCTTCCTGACACTCCCCACACCCAGGTCTAGAGGCCACCTTCATCGGCATCACCTGGGTGGGGACAGGAGCATATGTAACATGTAGTCCTGGGTTCCTGTCTACCAACTAAGGCTCCCTGGAGATGGGACCCCAGAATCTGCATGGTGCATACTCCACACCGTGTCCACTCTGCTTGGCACCTTGAGCATGAAAACCCCACTTCTCCTGTGGCTTCAGGATCAGCCCCAGCTGTCCTCCTAGCCCCTGGCTCCCTGTTCCTCCCTGGAAGCCTTTGGGGGTTCTTTTCCTCTGACCACCTTACCTTAAATGCCAGGGTGCCCAGTGCTCCTCTTTCACCCTCCATACCTCCAGCACCCCAGGCTAGACTTTCTCCTGCCCTTGGGTGGCTGACAGCACACAGACTTGACATGGTCAAAGCTGACCTCCCACCCTCACCACAGACCCCATCCCTCTCCTCCCACCTATGGTACCCACCTCGTCAACTATCCAGCCTGTTGCTCAAGCCAGGGAACTGGGTATCACACCTGACTTCCTCTCTCCCTTCCTGCCTCACCTCAGTAACAACCAAATCCCGATCATTTTGCCTCCTAAAGATGCCTTCAGCCTGCCTGCCCCCTGCCCCCAAACCACTGCATTTGTCTCCTAATGATTTCCTCTCCTCTCCCTCCCTCTAGTCCAGGGGATTCTCCAAAAGCTTTTAAAATGCAAATCTAACTATAATCACAGCCCCATTAAAATCCTTCAAAGATTCCTTGTAAACAAAGATCCCAACCCCTTGACCCTCCATCATCTGGCCCCAGCCTCCCCTCCTCCCACTCTGTGCTCCGGGAACAGCAAACTGCTTCCAGTTCCAGCCTCCAGACCTTTAGTCATTCAGTGCCCTCTGCCAGGAATAGCCCTTGCCAGGCGGGCTCTTTCCTCACAACTGCAGTATCACCTCCTCCAGGAAGCCATCTCTGACCCTCCCGCCCCTGCCCCCAGCTTCCTCGGTGCATCCATAATGCCTTCCTTGTTCAAGGATCTGTTATTCCACTCACCACACTGAGTTATAATTATCGATTTTCATGTCTCTGTTCCATACTTGCCGATGAGATCCTTGAGGGCAGGGACGGTGTCCCATTCATCTCTATCTCAACCCCTGGCTTGGCGCCTGGCACGGCGGACAGGCTCGGCCAGTGGGTGATGGATAAATGCGGAGGGGAAACTTGAACAAAGTAAGAGCCAGAAATGACCAAGAGGGGAGTAAGGGCAAGCCTGGCAGGAGGAGCAGCCAGAGCAAATGTGTGGGAAGTGGAGGAGCGAGAACTTCCGTTTATTGCACTCCTACGACTGCCCGCCAGCCATTGTGCCTGCGCTTTGTTTGCACATTTTGTCTCATTTGGTTCTTGCAAGAACAGATCAGGAAACGGACATCAGAGAACCAAAGTAACCTGCCCAAGGTCACACAGCCAGGTCTGGAACAGAATCTGGGACTGTCTGGCCTGAAAACCTGTGCTCTTTCTGCTGGGCCACACAGCTCTCCTAGGGACAGGACCTTCTGGAAACCAGACAAGGAGTGGGCCCCGCTACGCCCCTGCCTAGCTGAGCGCCGGAACCAGCTGCCCACACTCAGGCCAACAGCTTCTCCCTCCCAGCCGGACCAGAGGCTTAGAGGCCAAACAAAGATTTGCCTGTTCCTTCCTCCCCCAGCTATGGGGGGTCTTTGACTAGACATGCACGCCTCCACCCCCCCACCCCCCCACCAGGAAAGAGCTGTTGCATCTTGGTATGGCCCAGGGTGCCTGGAAATGCAGGGGGTTCTGTGATGCTGTCTGGGTTTTGCAGAATCTGTCTCCCTCATCGCACTTGGCCCAGGCTGATATTAAGATTCATCTGCATTCCCCGCGCACCCGCCTGGCAGATGGTGGGGGAGGAGGCTGGGTGCGTGCCGGGGTTGCAGCCACGGGACCAAGCTGGGCCTTGGAGGGCCACAGAGCAGAGTGCCCACCCACCGTGCCCCTTCTGGGACCAGCCCAAGCTGGGACCACTTCAAATGATGGGGTGCCTCCTCACCTTCATAGCCTCCAAGGGGGGCCAGGACTTGACCTTTCATTTTTCTAAAGACTAAAGGGACCCTGGAATTCCAGGAGGGAGACCTGAAGATATGGAGTGGGGGTGATGCAGGATGGGCCCCAACTTTGGGAATCTCGGATCAGGGTCGTGTTCTTCCTCCTTGCCCTGGAGGTTTGCAGAGACCCCACTGGGACAGGAGCCGCTGTCGGCCTGGTGACCCCTGTGGCTTAGAGAGGGCAAGTAGTGAATAATGAAGGGACAGCCTCCAGGAAGGCCTTGCTCCCCTCACTCTCCAGCTTCTCGGGACCTGCCCCCAGCCCCAGAATCTAGCCCGGCTCCTATCAGCCTTTTCAGCTCGGGGGCCCAGCCAAATACTTCCTGTCACAGTGGCTGGACCCAGGAGGTCCAGGGATTATCTCAGCCCCTCCAAGTAAAGTAGAAGAGGGAAGGAGCAGACATCATAACAAAAGGAGTGCAGGCTAGACACCCAGAAGGACTTCCCTCAGCGCAGGTTTTGGCTCTTAGAACAGGTTTTGAAAAAAAGGATCTTTCTTAATTCTAGGATTGCTGAGTTGGGGGCAGGGCAGCAGATTCTCGCTGCCCGCTCCCGGGGAACAGGTGCCCTGCCACAGGGGTGGAAACGGTAGGGTCCCTATCCCCTGGCCACCACCCTCTCCCTTCTTCTCCAAGAGCTATTCTGCCCCCGCGTGCCGTCCCCTCCGGGCTGGAGAGCCCGCGTCCTAGGTCCCCGGGCTGCAGGCCGGCAGGGGAGGAGTTAACTCCGGAGGTACCGGCTGGGCTCACTGTACCTGCCGCCGCCGCCGCCGCCGCCGCCGCCGGTGGGAGGGACGAGGAAGCGGGAGCCGCCTGGGCGACAGGAGCGCTCTAGTCTGGCGGGGCGCAGCGCGGGGAGCGGGTAGCCGGGGCTCCGCGCGGCCGGGGGCGTCCGCCAGGGGGCGCGCCGCGACGGGGCGAGTGGAGCAGCCTGGTCGGGGAAATTAGCATCAAGGACGCGCGCGCGCGCGCAGGTCCCTAGCACATCTGGGCGAGAGCGGCGCCGCTGGAGCCGAGGGGGGCGCCGAGCGCAGATCTGGAGCAGCAGAGCCACGGCGCAGCTGGGGCCCTTCGAGGCGCTCGGGGCGCACATCTGGGACCTCGAGCGGGGGCCGCGCCGCCCGCAGCTGGACCAGGGGAAGGGGGCGGCGGCTGCACAGCTGGACCGAAGGGGGCGGGGTCGGCCCTGGGCGACCGGCTGAGGGGAGGGCCGCGGGCCGCCGGGGACTGGAGCATGGGACGGCGCGCCTGAAGGAGCAGGAAGGGGACGAAGAGGCCTGGGACCCCGTAAAGAGAAGAGGAGAACGAGGGGACGAGAGCGGAGGAGGAAGATGCAACTGACTCGCTGCTGCTTCGTGTTCCTGGTGCAGGGTAGCCTCTATCTGGTGAGTGGTCCACGGGGAGCTGCGCAGAGGGGCGGGGGCCCGGAGGATCAGGGGAGAGCGCGGGAAGCTTGCGAGCCCTGAAACTTTCTCCCTTCCCCCGACATCCCGGGGATGGCGGGGAAGACTGGAGGCTGGGGGAGAGAGGGCGGGTCCGAGGCCGGAGACTGGACAGATAGGGTTAATAGGGGCGGGAAGAGGGTGCTTGGCTGGCCCACCCACTCCGCGGCGGGTGGCTGGAGGTGCGACCAGCGCTCAGAAAAAGGCCCGGAGCCGGGTCGCCAGGGTTACCCGACCCCTTACCAGAGCCTCAGGACCGCGGAAGTGGGGGCGAGTGGGGCGCGGGTCGTGGATCTGGTGACCTGCAGGGTTTTCCCTTGACCTCCAGTACTCAGAGAGCCCCGGGTTCTGGGTCCCCCAGAGCGCGGAGCCGGTCCAGGCAGGGGGCGGCCTCCGCGTCCCTCCCTCCCGCCTTCCCTCCCGCTCCCTCCCCTCCCCGCCTGTTGTTTTCCTCTCCTCTCCTGGCTGCGCGCAGCCGGAGCCCCACAGGACCTGGGCAGGCGGCTCCCGCCCCGGGCGCTCGCAGCAGCTGAGCTGAGCGCCCAGAGCCCGCTCCCCGTGCGCCGGCTCCGCGGCTTCTCGGCGACCCACGGCGCCGGGGAACCCCTCCCCGAACCCAGCCCAGGGGCTTAACTCCCCTCCGACCGAGCGCCCGCCAACCCTCCCCGCAATACTGTCGTGGAGAAGCCTCAGCCCCGCATCTGGACCTGCCCCTTTAATCAACAAGCCCCTTGCCACCGCCCCATGCCACTGTGGGAAGAGCCCTTCCCTTCTCACGGCCCCACCTTTACCCTCCAGCCACTCAGCCGTGATCCCCAGGAACAAGTACCTACAGGTCTGCAGCCCTGGACCCAGTCCCCGAGCCTCCCCTCCTAGCCGTCCCTCTGCCCCACCTCTGGGGCCTGGCAGTCAGGGCCAGCCTGAACTGTGGGGCAGAGACAGACCCGGCCACAGCACACAGCTGCCGGCACCACCCAGACCAGAACACAGGCATGAGGAGCCCAGAGCCTCTTGGAGCCCTACTGTCCCCACCCCAGTGTCACCGCCAAATCCAGATGCCCCTGGTGCTGGTAGTAAAGACACCTGGGGAGTGGTTGCTTTCAAAAGCTGAGCAAACACGCAGCCAGGCTGCGCCCTCAGGAAGCCCTGTCAACCCCCTGATGCCCTCCACTGCTGTCCCAGTGTCCCTGTGGCGCCTCCAGGAATCTCCCCAGGTGTGGGTTGTCACCATAGCTGATCCAGCAGAGGGAGGATGAGCCCCTGCAGATTCCAGAGGTGGATGGCGCCTGGATAAAAACCCTTTCAAAAAGTCACATCTGATCTGTGAGGCCAGGAGTGTGGAGTGTAAGGGAAGGGCTGACCCTGTGTGAACTCAGCCTTGTAGTGTTGTTAAACTCTGAGCCCCGGTGTCCCTATCTGTGAAATGGGGATAAGAACTCCTACCTCAGAATCCAAGTAACATCTTGGCATGTCATCCTCAGTGTCCCCTGGAGAGGTGTTTGGCTTTCCATTCCCATGGCCATCCTGGGTGTGGCATTCACTCGGGTCTCCCCTAGTCCTCTTGCCAAACCTAAACTATATTCGTGCTTGAGAATTATACTGTGTTCTGCTTTCTTATTCCATTGTCTGGTGGTTCTCTTTGCATCCAAGGGTAGAAATTATCCTAGGGTAGGGACAGTGTCTTACCCAACAGACTAGGAAGTCCCAAAAGGCAGGGGCTAGCCTCTCCTGTCAAACCAGGGGCTGTCCCAGGATAAGGATGGTGCTCCCCTATCTGACTCAGGGCTCTTTGAGAGCAGAGACTATGCCTCCCTCATCAGCCTGGGGATTTCACAGAGGCAGAGATCCTACCTCCTATCAAACTGGGGGCTCTGTCAGCACAGGGGTGATACTTCTGCAATTAGATGCGGGCTCCCCAAGATCAGAAGCTGGGCTTCCCCCATCAGACTGGGGACTCCCTAGGGGTAGGAGCCGTTGTCCCTGGTGCCACAGTCCACTGGAGAGAATTACTGTCAGTCTTTGAGACTTTGAATAGTGGCCAAGACAGGACAGTGAGGAAAGGACATAGGGGGCAGGCTGACCCAACTGTCAGAACCTGAGGTGTACACAAGCCAGAGTGTACACTTGCCCCCCAGCTTCAGTGGACAACGTGCAGGAGCTCCTCACCCAGGTCAGAGTGAAGTGGCAGGGACAGGGGTGCTGCTGGTGGTGGGGGTGGTGGACCTCCAGGGACAGGGCTCTTACTGTACTCACAACTCCCTCCATAGGTCATCTGTGGCCAGGATGATGGTCCTCCCGGCTCAGAGGACCCTGAGCGTGATGACCACAAGGGCCAGCCCCGGCCCCGGGTGCCTCGGAAGCGGGGCCACATCTCACCTAAGTCCCGCCCCATGGCCAATTCCACTGTCCTAGGGCTGCTGGCCCCGCCTGGGGAGGCTTGGGGCATTCTTGGGCAGCCCCCCAAACGCCCGAACCACAGTCCCCCACCCTCAGCCAAGGTGAAGAAAATCTTTGGTTGGGGCGACTTCTACTCCAACATCAAGACGGTGGCCCTGAACCTGCTAGTCACAGGGAAGATTGTGGACCATGGCAACGGGACCTTCAGCGTCCACTTCCGACACAATGCCACAGGCCAGGGCAACATCTCCATCAGCCTCGTGCCCCCTAGTAAAGCTGTAGAGTTCCACCAGGAACAGCAGATCTTCATTGAAGCCAAGGCCTCCAAAATCTTCAACTGCCGGATGGAGTGGGAGAAGGTAGAACGGGGCCGCCGGACCTCGCTTTGCACCCATGACCCAGCCAAGATCTGCTCCCGAGACCACGCTCAGAGCTCAGCCACCTGGAGCTGCTCCCAGCCCTTCAAAGTCGTCTGTGTCTACATCGCCTTCTACAGCACGGACTATCGGCTGGTCCAGAAGGTGTGCCCAGATTACAACTACCATAGTGATACCCCCTACTACCCGTCTGGGTGACCGGGGGCAGGCCACAGAGGCCAGGCCAGGGCTGGAAGGACAGGCCTGCCCATGCAGGAGACCATCGGGACACCGGGCAGGGAAGGGGTTGGGCCTCAGGCAGGGAGGGGGGTGGAGAGGAAGAGATGCCAAGTGGGGCCAGGGCCAAGTCTCAAGTGGCAGAGAAAGGGTCCCAAGTGCTGACCCCAACCTGAAGCTGTGGTGCGACTAGATCACAGGAGCACTGGAGGAGGAGCGGGCTCTCTGTGCAGCCTCACAGGGCTTTGCCACAGAGCCACAGAGATGCTGGATCCCCCAGGCCTGTGGGCAGGCCGATCAGTGTGGTCCCAGAGTCATGGGAGGAACCTAAGCCCTTGGTTCTTGCCATCCTGAGGAAGGACAGCAACAGGGATGGGGAGATTTCATCAGTGTGGACAGCCTGTCAACTTAGGATGGATGGCTGAGACAGGGCTTCCTAGGAGCCAGTCAGGAGGGTGGGGTGGGGCCAGAGGCGCTCTCCAGCCCTGCCTAGTGGCAGCCCTGAGCCCCTTGTCCTGTGCTGAGCATGGCATGAGGCTGAAGTGGTGACCCTGGGGTCTTTGATGTCTTGACAGATTGACTATCTGTCTCCAGCCAGGCCACCCCTTTCCAAAATTCCCTCTTCTGCCAGCGCTTCCCCTCTACCACCCGTTGCTGATGGCACACCCATCCTCAAGCTAAGACAGGACGATGGTGGTCCTCCCAGCACTAAGGCCACAGCCCATCCATGTGCTGTGTGTCCCTCTTCCACCCCACCCCCTGCTGGCTCCTCTGGGAGCAGCCATGTCCTGGAGAGGGGTCCCTCAACAGTCAGCCTCGCCTGTCAGGCTGGGGTTCTCCCGAATCTGGATGGCGCTGCCCTCTCAGCAGCGGGCACAGGTGGGGCGGGGCCGGGCTACAGAGCATGTGCTGGATCTGTTCTGTGTGTCTGTCTGTGGGTGGGGGGAGGGGAGGGAAGTCTTGTGAAACCACTGATTGCTGACTTTTGTGTGCAGAACCGTGTTCTTGAAGCAGGAAATAAAGCTTGCCCCGGGGCACTGGAGTCAGAGTTGTCCAAGGAAAGGGCCTCAGGCATCCCTTGGTCCAGCAAGAATTTCTCTGATGGCCACAGGGCATTTGCTGGAGACCCAAGTGGCAGGGCTTCCCTCTCCAGCCCCCGTTCCAAGCTGTCTGATCCCACACGAGGAAACCTGAGTAAACCCGCTGGGCTTGGTGCTGGAGGAGGGCGTAGCATCTTCTAGAACAGCTCGGGGAGGGAGAGCTAGCAGGTAGAATGGGCCAGTGAGGGTGTTCCTTGGTGTCCTCCCTGAACTGCCATCTGCAGACTCAGCAGGGTCCTAGCCCCGTCATTTTACTGCGTGGCCTTGGCCATGTCCATTCTCCTTTCTGGCTTTCTTTGTTTCTTCCTCTGTAACATGAACGGCTTGCCCAGACCAGGGGTTCTCAAATGCAGATCACCCAGAGGGTTTGTTAACACACAGGTTTCTGGGTCCTACCCACGTTTCTAATTCAGCAGGCTTGCCCAGGTCTGTGCTGATGCTGCTGCTCCAGGGCCCACGCTGGGAGACCCACTCAAAGGACCTTGAAGTTCATCTCTGGCTATGGCCCCGCAGGATGGGGAGATACCTCGGATGCGCTCTCCCAGCTGTAATTTCCATCTGCTTCTCCTGGGGAGGGGGCCTTTCAGAGATTCCAGGGTATTGTATTGGGTTTGCAGTCTGACCACATGCCAGTGAAGGAACAGGCTGGCATGGATGTGGACACAGGGCCTGCATCAGTCGCTCCCCTCCTGCAGCTAGTAAGAGGCCTCAGAATGGCCGGCTGCCAGTGGCACCTCGTCTGGGAGTCACTTGGGCCCTTTGGGGCTCGGTGAAGGAAAGACACTACCAAGGTCACAGTGTCTTCTGGAGGCCATTCTAAGTCGGCTCTCTTGGGAGGGCAGCACTCAGGGCCCTTGGGGCCCTCCTGAGGAGAGGAGAGTCCTGGTAGCAAGGTAAGATGGTCTTGCCAGCCCCCACCTTTCACCCCTGCCCAGCAGCGCTCAGCGCAAACCGGTCCCCTCATACTGCAGCACAGAGCTAGGCAGGGCTGAGAAGCCATCTAGTTACAGCCCACCTTGTAAAAAGTGACCCAGCCAGGCGCGGTGGCTCAAGCCTGTAATCCCAGCATTTTGGGAGGCTGAGATGGGCGGATCACGAGGTCAGGAGATCGAGACCATCCTGGCTAACACGGTGAAACCCTGTCTCTACTAAAAAAAATACAAAAAACTAGCCGGGCGAGGTGGCGGGCGCCTGTAGTCCCAGCTACTCTGGAGGCTGAGGCAGGAGAATGGCGTGAACCCGGGAGGCGGAGCTTGCAGTGAGCCCAGATCGCACCACTGCACTCCAGCCTGGGCAACAGAGCGAGACTCTGTCTCAAAAAAAAAAAAAGCGACCCAGCTTGTTCCCCCCACACCATACTTTCAGGGGCCGTCTCTCCTGAGCAGAGACAGACGTGAGACACAGACCCCTCCTCCAGACCACCGTCCGCTCCCCACGCTGGAGGCTTGAGGCTGCTGGCACTGGAGCAGCCCACCCATGGATGCCCACCGGATGCCATTCAGCCTCCCACAGCACCGTGGAGACTGCAGGAAGGAGGGAACAATGGGGCCAGAGGCCCTGGGTGCCCTCCCTGCCTGCCCTGGCTGAACTGTCAGCAGGCACCTGGGGGCACTTTGACCCCCCTCCTGCTCCTCTCCTCCTGTGGAGAGCCAGATGCTGCCAACAGCTGGAGGGCCCGGCCTGCCTGGCACACAGTTCTGCCTGCACCAGGGATGGATTCATTTTAATAACTTCATTTCACCCTCATGCACACTCTGCCGCCTCATCCCTCCTTTCCGCCTTCCCCAGTAACCTGGCTGCTCTCCTCAGCTGGGCCTTTGCTAACAGATTTCCTCCCAAACCTTAATTCTTTGAAATAGCCCTCTGGTCCCTACTGCTCTGGCCAGATACTTCTGTGCCCCCTTGGTCCTCATAAGGGCAAGGGGTCCATCCAGCTTCCTCTGGCAAAGACGACGTCACCTCTGCCCCATGGGAGAGCAGTGTCCCCATGGTGACGCCCCCCACCCCCCACCGTCACGACGAAGTGCTCTGGCCTCCCACTCTTGCCATGCACACACTCACAGGAGATTCCTCTGAAGCAACCTGTCCCCCACTCTGCCCAGACCCCAAAGGGCCAGGTCCTACTCACACTCCTACCCTTTGGTTTCCCCCATCCACTGCCCTTCAAGGCAATCTGAAACGCTCTTAGACCATTTAGTTGTCCCGAGGTCTTCCACCCTAACCCCTCAGCCCAGCTGGGGGCTGCCAGGGGCTTTGTGTCCTCCCTCAGTGGAGCATCTGGGACAAGTTTACCAGGCTGGGGGCTCTGTAAGGACACAGCTTGGATCTCCCCATCAGGCTGGGGAACACCTAGGGCCGGGGGCCGCGCCTCCCTCATCAGACTGAGGACTCCCTGATGCCAGGGGCTGGATGACCCTTTAGACTGGGGGTCCCTGAGGGCAGACGCTGTGCCCCCCGTCATCAGACTGGAGTCTCCCTGAGCGCAAGAATTGTGCTCTGGATGGGAGGGGGACAGCTTGCCTTTTCCTAGGCATCAGAGCACCTGGAGGCTGCCTCTGCCCTTCAGCTTTGCTCAAAGGCGCTGTCTGGGTCTCAGGGTTCCTTCCTCAAGTAGGGTGAATCTCCTAGCACTCCGAGAAGCTAAAAAGGGGGAGTACCCGTTAGGTCAATGGGTAGCAACGCCCGAGTCTCCTTCTCGATGAAGCTTAAGGCAGAAGCAAATGAGTATCTAGGTCCCTTCCCCCTCCTGCCCCTCTTCCCTTTCCTGGGATGAGCAAGCGGGAACTGAGTCACCCCGTTCCCCATCCTTGGCAGGAATGCTGGTGACCTTGCATTGTGGCAGATTCAGGTGGCGAGGCCCATTGCTCAGAGATGTACCCGGTGGGTGGGTGGCAGGGATGCTGGGGGTGTGTTTATGGGGATGGAGGTGGCTGAAGGGTGGGTAGGGGTAACCAGGTGCTGGGATTATCGAGTGAGTATGTGCAGGGGAATTGTAGAGACACAATGAAACAGTTGTTCTGTGTTGGGAAGTGATCCAGTGTCATGGCTGGGAGTGGGAGAGAGAAATGTTACTTCCGAAGACTCCAAGTCCTGTGGTACTGCCAGGAGAACCGGGGGCTGGGGTGACGGGTGAGGAGAGGCACCATTAGCCCTGCCAGGCAGAGGCAAGATGGGGTGGGGGTGGCACCTGCCAATTATGCCAAAGCCTTGGAGTGGCAGCTGGCACCATCACCAAGGCACAAATGCCAGCAGAGACCTGGCACTCACCTGGGTTGTGATTCCATAGGGCCCCTGTCTCCTGTTGGTCTCCCAGGCTCAAAGGCTGACCTGATAATTCAAGTGAAGGATGCCTAGTTCGAGGCCTTCCAGTTCCTGTCCCAGGCCACCTGGTCAGGTGGTCCCAAGGGACAAGCTAGGTCCTCCTGAACCGCAGAGGCTGCCAATAAACTGTCAACACAGGTGGTGTTGCAGGAAGATATAGCTGGGTCCTCATCCTGGGTCTGTAATTTATTAGACATGTGGCTTTGGACTAATGACATAATCTCCCAGAGCCTCCTTAGATGAAAAACTAGGGCTTTGTGTACCTTGGCGTATTGTTAGGAAAATTAAATCAGTTGCTCAATAAATGTTACTTCCTCCTGTCTTTGTTTTCTTTTTTTTTTTTTTTT